>NC_065920.1:14356245-14959974 GCF_024586455.1 Bactrocera neohumeralis
CAGATTTTTCCATATATCCAAAAATCGAATTTGGTAAGCCCAAAGGGAAGAAAACTTAGGGTAAAATTCAACTTTTCTTTAAAATACCGGCAGTTTGTCAGTTTTTGTTTTTTTCGACGTTCTCGGGGAATATCTTCTAGCAGATTTTTTTAATACTTCATCCCCGAAAAAGACCGTAATCTCTGCAGTAGTGAACGATTTTTTACTAACGCTGTCGAAGATCGCATATAACTCGAAATATACGAATTTATTTACACCCTGAATAATTTTATCAAATTTGCCAAGCAGTCTTTTACACACAGAAGGAAATGCTGGAACACAATAAAATATATACTCATTTATAAATGATCAGCTTGACGAGCATAGTTCACTTAACCATGTTCATTTATAGGTCTGTCTGTATATGTGTGAATATAAAGTACCGTTTTTAAGATAACCATCTGAAATTTCGCACTCGTCTTTTTCTTCTTAAGAAGGTGAAGGTGCTCATTTGTTGGAACCACAAAAAAATCGCCTTTCTAGGCTGTGACACCAAGTATGCCCGATATATCGAAGTTGTAAAATTAAGAAAAAATAGTATCTATAGTTGTGAATGAGTCTAATTATTTGACCGAATTTTAATAAGTCTCTGAAACCATGAGCTTCTCCTTTCCTCAAGTTTCCTCACTGCTGAGGGAAATTAATTTAAATAAAATTAAAAATAGAAATTTGCTTAGTGTTGCATTTTCAAAGAAATTTCAAAGAAAGTTCGCTACTTTTCTAAGACTTATAGCAGAAACATCGAACAACGTAAACCCGCAGCCCGAATCAGCTGACACGACCTATATTATGAGAGCGCAATGTAAATGATCAGCCAACACCGCTTCTACCGCCCGCTTTACTGTACGCTACTGTAGAATTTCCCATGATTTGTATTATTCCCATAGAAACGAATCAGCAGATTGCTCTCCCACAACACAGAGTTGTCAGTCTCGATATACTGTAGTAATTATAAAAATTGTCTTCAATTTGTTTGAAATTTTCTTAAACTAGCTCAAAATCAGAGTCGAATGGTATTATTTATTAATTTATAAACTATTTTTAATAGTTTTTTTTTCAGTTTTGATGTTTTATATTTAAAATTATCTCTCTAAAAATATTTTTCGAAATTAAAATTTTACCCGAAGTTATAATCTTTTACTGTCGTGGCAACTGAACTGGTTCTGTTGTATCTGTTACACTGCCTGAAACTTAACGTAAAAATTTAAACGCGTTTTTCTCGAAACTACTCTCAAGTTCTAATCAGACAATTTGTTTAAAATATGGCATGAATGCTTGGGATATCTCTATATTACATTAGGCAGCAAAAACTAAAAAAATTAATTTATAATATTAAAAAATAATTGGACAAAGTTAAAAAATTAGTGAAAAAAGCGACCTTTGTTTTTGAGTAGCCACCATTTTACGACATTTTTTTTCAGTTTTGCAGCCTCCTGAGATAGCGACGTTCGTACTAATCAAGAATCCATCATTATTTTATTTTTCGGCCACGAGTGTAGAAATCATGGCTCCGTGGACAGAATCTCTCTTCCTCCTCTAGTTCAAGGATGCATAAATATGAACTTTCTTTTATTCGGATAATTCAGGCCTATAATCTAAATTACACCTTTAAATGAATCTCTTTTTTTTATATTACCATGGGTCCCCAGCTCTTTACTTAAAGATAATAGCATTATGAAAGCACTTCTCACAGTAATCCAAATCATAGCTGAATTCTAATTCTCTTACCTTGAATTTAAATGTTTTTGTATATAGAAACAATGACAAATATATCGACAAAAGCTGATAATTCTTTAATTTTTTTATTAATATAAAACTTAAAATCATAAACAACAAATAATCATTCTTTGCTTTATCAAGCCGCAGTGAAGCTTTCGAAAATAAACCCATAAAATTCAGAGGCTTTCATTAAAATGCAAATGAGTATAAGTAAATGAGATATTTAATAATATTTCCTGTGGTCTAGCTCGCTCAATTAACAGCTTACAGAAATTTTAATAATAACAGCAGCATTATTTCAAATATGAACAAAGTAAATTTCAATAAATGTGGTCGTAAAAAGGCTTAGTGACTTAAATATCTGCTGATATGATTTAATGTTGCGGCGGCAGTTAAATCAGCGGCATTACTTGTATGTATATTGTATGACATAAAAAAAATATAAACCCTTGTTGTTGTTGCGGCTGCAGGAAATATTGCTGAAGTAGTTTTAAGGAATGCTGTCAAATTGACAGTTCTTTGTTGGATAAAAAAACATGTAATTCCGATTACGTAAACACGATTCTCATAGGAACGGCATATAAACCCTTCTCACATATTTTATCGGCATTTTTCTATTGGCTGATACCTCCATATGTACAGAACACTTACATAATACTAATACTCAACTAGTTATAACACTTTTCCCTTAATTCGCTTTTGATTACTCATTAACTTGAGTCTCTCCTAATTGCTACATAAAGGTATGCGATCCAAATCCGGCGAGGCGTGCCATATTATGCACAACATTGCCGATTTACCAACACACAGCAACTCAGCAAAGCAAGCACCTCTGCTCGTAAATGTTTACGCAAGCCCCACTATTATTTCCGCTAAATTATATTGTGAAATTTCACTGGAAATAGCATAAAAATTGTAAATGAACGCATAAAAATTTCCGTTGGCACAATTAAAGTGCGCCGCCAGGAAACACTCAGCCAAACCAACTACTACACATGCACACGTCACAGCACACACACATTGACAAACATTTATAAATGCCAACACCCAAACAAGCTTGAATGCAGGTCGCGTATTTGGCAATCGTACAAATGTATAGTATGTGTTAACGTTGTTAGTTTTATTGCGACTAAGTTGAGCTGAGCGAGCGGGAAATACAAACAAGCAAAGCTGTGAGCGTATGATATAGTGAAACATAAACATTAGTGCGCTCTCTCTTTGTGCTCCAGCTTCCGAAAAGCTTTAAATACTGGGAATTTCTGCAGATGCTCACAAGCTGAGAGTATTCAGTGCTCTGTGTGCTGCTGCTGCTGTTTGTCCACTAGCCTTGCGAGTTGTCGCCAGCAGCCGTTTTAATGCCCGCATTGGCAAATTTATTGTGCTGCCTCATTTCTATGATATCATCCGCATTCTTTGCTGCAAGCAAAGCCAAGTATGGGAAGTTTATTGCTTTATTTTCATTGAACATTTTGGCATGCTATAATTTAGCATTTAAAAATATTTTATAGTTTTTCGCAATAGTAAAATATTTTTGTATAATTTCTCGCAAAAAGCGTAGTAGTGTTCGCCAAAGCTTTAAATACATTGCAATAACCTTCGGCAATTAATTGCCGAAAAAAACTTTCAAAATTATGCCTTTGAAAAACGAATTTTTATACGGGCGTGATTAGCAGTTTAAGGTAAATTAGATGAACGCATGAAAATGCTTTCGCTCCAAGATCGATAGTAAAAGATCCAGAGTTCTTCGCACTAAGCAAGGCTAGCTTCTTCCTATTTGTGGGAGTTCAGACGAGTTCTCTAACGGTATCCATATTGTGGGTTGAAAATCTTATCGAAAGCCATCCGCAGCAGCTGCATGGTAGCAGACGCGATGGAAATATCTCAACAACACTTCACTCTTTATTGTCCCACGTTTGCGTGATTACGCTTTAAACACCTGGGAGCTCACACTTCAGATATCCCACCGAGCTGTTGGGAGTAAAAATCAAACGCTTGAGCAAATTTCTATTGCACAGGAGTCCTGTTTTTTATGGCTTCACAGAGAACTGCATATCTTAGTCCAAGTGCGACTTCCTGGATCAGGCATCGAAGTTTTTGTTGTTCAAGTTGACTGCAAGTCCATTCAAAAGCCCAACTAACATCTCTAACCGAGTTTTTATTTAAATCGCTTCAATGGCTTCACAAGGTGCTGCTCATTTAGACTACTAAATAAATCAACTTGAACCAGCAGGATCAGCCATCTAACCTTAACTACATAATTTCGTTAAATAATATTTGGAAGACTTTTGTTGCCTCACGCGTTGTGCAGTCACTTCAACCGAGAATCTTTAACCGAATTTTCAATAAAATCACTTTAACAATTATCAAGTTTTGTGAAAGTAGAGCTTACAAAGTATTTCTTACTACACACTGTTTAAATTTTATTTTTTATATTTTCTGATTTTACTTCCTTCCTCTTTCTTTTTACATAGACTCATTTATTTTATGCTCTGCTGATATTTCACTTTTATACACTGCGGCATCTGTAACCTCCATTAAATTTGATAGGTTAGTAAATATGGTTTTGTTACATAACGTCAGTTGCTATGGACTTTTGAACTTTAGTGAGTGCAGGCCTTACATATATGTAAGTATTTTGTTAGAGATGCTTAAATACATATATGTAGATTTGTAAAATCACTTTGGTTTAATTTTTTAATTGAGGAAATTTATTCAGTTAGTGTTTGGCTGCTTGTTAGGAAAAGATTTTTTATAAATATGTGGATATGTGTGCATTACTGCCTGGTATTACAAGTTTACTTGCGACAAACATTTGAATCCTATATAATAATACCACTTATATATAGAACATATTTTACTTATTTAAAAAAGGAAGTACGTAAAAGCTTCTGCCCATATAGTCGCACATATTGCTCATCTAAAGCTTTAATTAATATGTATTGTATATACATATATAAAATATAGTTTTGTGGACTCCATCTCAAAAAGGTGCGCAGGGTGAGCAAATTTTTGAAACCATGCTCTGATGTGAACCCTATTGCGGTTAGGGCGTGAAACAAATAGTTGTTGTTTTTCTTGTAACACATAATAATCGGAAGAGGCAAGGATTGAGCTATAAATTGGGTTAGCCAAAACTTCACTAGCGGTGTTTTCCGAATGGTTTTTAACCGGTTTTGTAACATAAGACTGAGCATTGTCATGTTTCAAGATTATTACCTGCTTTCGAGTAGCAAATTCGGAGCGTTTTTTGGCTATCACTCGCTTCTATTTAATTAGTTGCTGTCGCTAGCGTTTCCGTTAATGTTTTCACTCGATTTTACGAGCACACATCACGTCTTACCCCGCTGATTTCTCCAAATGCAGAGCATTAGCTTAATATCATAAATATTCGGCTTTGTCGTTTGTTTGGCTTCTTAGCCAGATTTCACGTATGATTTTTTAGGTTAAGTATTGTCATAATGGAAACATTTTTCATCACCAGTCACAATCCTTTGAAAAAACACTAAATTTTCCAAAAGCATTTCTAATTTGCCAAATCGTCTTTAATGTCTCATGGCCTCGATTCATATGGCAGACATTTTATTTGCATCTGAATATATGCGGCTGATTTTAAATGTTTTGAAATGACTGATTAAGTAACTCTCAACGATTCTCCCAGCTTTTCTCGTGTTTGACAGCAAATTTAACGCGTATTATTTTCAGTTCCTCATCTCTAGCCTTTTCGGCATCTCAGCACGTTTTCATCTTCGAAGCTAACATCACCACTTTTAAATTATGAAAACCATTTTTGGCACGTTAACTCAGCTAAACCATGTCTACCATAAACTATCGGCTGAGAATTTCTTCATATTGAAGTATTAAAGAAGAACTCCCCGCAGAAACTATTTTTCGGATGGAAACTTCGACATATTTGAGTCTAAAAAAATTATTGTAGTTTATATTTCAAATCAGCAAAACATACTGAAAAAGATATACAATGGCAGTATATTTTCAATGCATGTGCGGAATATTGGAAAAATGAAACAATAATCAAGTTACACCATCCTTGGCAAATAGCACGACATTCAGGTACACGGAATCTATGGGTTAGCCATAGCGTATGAGTAATGAAAAAAATCTGAAATTGCATTTGTTGCTTAAGGGGGAATAGGGTTACCCCTTTAGTAAGAAGAAAGACTATTGGTCATACCAATTTTCGTTTTTGAGTAACAAAGGCAATTTCAGATTTTATACTTATATTACTCATACGCTTCGACTAACGCATAGATGCATTGCACCTAATGTTTCTTATGCGTATAAAACAAGGTAAATTTGTATGATTTAAAATCTTTTTTAAAACCCAATGGTATATTATAGTGTGACATTTGAGTAATATTCTGTTAAGTTTCTATTAGAGAAATATTAGAAAATACGGCAATAAGAGCAATTAATCTGAAGGGCCTAGGAAAAAAGTTGAAAAAAATTTAATTGCAGACAGGTAACTTTGACAGTTCTGCTTCAATTGATTAGAAATTGAAAAATAAGCTTTTTGACACATCATTCATTCACCTTAGCAACAAAAGTTATACAACAAAAAAATTCAAATTAAATTTCTACTTCAATCTTAAGTAAATTGTTGTTAGACTTACATAAATCAGCTTCACTCAATTCAGGTATAACGGATTTTTAATTAATTTAGTAATTGTTCAATGTCAACACTGTGCATTTCCTCAAATTTAATTACCCCAAAAACTGTGTAACAATTAGAGCTGACAGGTCGTATGAGTAATAATTAATTATGTGTAACAGTGGTAGTGAGAGTTTTAATAAGGTACGTAACAAAATCAATATTTCCATAACTTCATATTATATATATGCGAAGTTTAGTGACACAGACCTAAAATTTTAGTCAAGTGATGACAGAATAATACAATTTTAAAAATATTTCCATGCATTTTCCATACCTAAACAACGGTGTGCGCAACTCTTTAAAGCAAACACAATCATCTAACATCGTTTTCATAGCACCTGCCTCACAAAGCTTTGAATACTTTGTATACACTTCATGCACAAACACACAATGGCATTGTACATGGCGTATGCGTAACATATTTGCATTCAAAGGCATATCTAGCCTGTACGTGTAGCAATTATGCATATGTTGCCAGTTTTTCATGCAAATAGCTGCTCTGACATAATCTAATTGGCACTAAAAATGTTCTTATCCAACTTTTCAGAGAAACACGTGTACCGTAAGTATAACGTGCAAGTTAAAATTCCATATCATTATTTGCAAATATCTACATGTCGGCATAATTCATAAGAATTGTAGAGCATGTCAAATTAAATGCAGATGTGACTAAAATTTGTTAGTACTGCTTTAACGAATTGTTTGTGTTTCGCAGTTGAGAATGAGAGCACATATGTACTTACTAAATACAGATGAAAGTCGTACAAAGACGTCTTATGCTTCAGTTTTGGTAGTTTTGAAATATAAAATGGTGAGACAAGGGACTGGCAGAATATATCGCATGTGATTATATGTCAAAAAATAGAGAAGAATTCTTTTACATAATTCTAGAAAATAATTTTCTTGCTACGTTAAGTTTTTTATACCTTTTACATATTTTTTCCCCCTTGTTTAGTTAAAAGCTTGTGAAAGCCACTTTATTTTAAAAGACCTTTCTAATGCTTATTGTAATTAAAAATTGTATAACTGCAGAACACTAATGAAATCGAGAGAAAACGTGAATTTCGGGTGTATCGAAACTACAATACCCTTCACATGTTTGAGTTATAGTACAAGTGCTTGATTTTGGTTGTTTAGTTTCTATGGCAGTTATATGCTATAATAGTCCGAACTGAACAATTAATCCGGAGATTATATCGCCGGATTAGAAGGTAATGTATGCCAAGATTAATGAAGATATTCTATAAAATAACTAAGATTTCCATACAAGCACTTGATTTTGATCATACGATTTGTGAGGCAGCTATATGCTATAGAGGTCCGATCTGAACATTTTTTTCGGAGATCGCATTCTTGCCTTGAAAAATACTTCCTGCCAAATTTTTTGAAGAAATCTTGTCAAATAAAACACTTTTCCATACAAGCACTCGCTTTGATCGCTCAGTTTGTATGCCACCTATATGCTATAGAGGTCCAGTATCGGCGCTTCCCACAAATTAGCAGCTGATTAGGCAGGAAAGAACGTATGCGAAATTTCAGATAAAAATCTCAAAAACTGAGAGACTTGTTAGCGTAAATACATACAGACGGACATGGCTCAATCAACTCAGTTTGTTATACTCAGATCCAATGTTTTCCTCTGGATAAAAAAACTTCGTGGCAAACTCAACCCTGTTCGGGGTATAAAAAAAATTAAATTAATTAATTCGATTCAAGTGATTTCTTGATTTCTCAATCACCACTCCTCTAAGTGAACTTCAATTAGCATCGAAAACAAAATTGCTGAGCTTTGCAAAAAATTCTACAAATACGAAGCGATTAGCAGCGGCGACGAGTAGCTTATTCAATTTGTATATTGCAACACGTGCCACGTGCGGCGGCTTGCGAGTGTGTAGGGAAACTGATGGGAGCACATACCCAATATTTAGCTGGTGTAACGATGGCAGCGGAAGATAGAGAAAAGAAATCAAGCAGCTGTAAAAATAAGCCATGTATGGGTGTAGGCGGGCGTGTGTGCAGCCAGCGTAATAGCCTAAGCAGCACAGTGGCCGCCTCGTTATGAGATTTGCGCTGGTCAAGTGTTTTGCTAGAGTTTTTTTCTTCCCATTTCTACTGTTTTAAGCTGTTTGTTTTTATTTGAAATGAGTTTGCACAATGCCTCACTGCATGGCTACACCCACAGCACATTCGATTTGATTGCTTCATCGCTCATTTCCTTTTATTTCCCTTGTATTTTTCTTTTTTTTGCTTTTATACTTGGAAGTTTGATGCTTTTAAAATCTGCTACTTCATTTTTTCGTTTTTTTTTTTGCTCTAAGCGGATTATTAACTTTGCTTGCAGTCGAGGACTCCTCCAAGGCATGTTACTGCCACCATTGCCCATTTATTTGCGTGCTCCGTATACGAGTACTGTACATCTCAGTCGAAGTGTGTTAATGACCTGTCAGTGATCGCCCTCAGTCACGCCGCGGACAATTCACATGTGATATGGTTCATTTGCTGAACTTATGTTTGAGTTTGTTAGTAAAAGTTGCAAAAATAATAACAATAATAATAACGATACTGCAAACAGTCGAACTGTTTGGAAAACATGGCGAGAGTGGTCCGACTTACTCAATCGCCTGCCAAATTTGTTGTAAGAAAACGTTGTCGAACAGTCAGAAATGGCTGAGTCTGAGGCTTTTCATGACTCTGTTTGATGTTGGTCTTGCCTTTTTACAATTATTACTTTGTTAAGGTTGAGTTCGTCACTTTTTACTGCTATTGCTTCAGCCTTCCTTTATTTGGACACGTTTATTGCCGCAAACTTTGTTTTTTTTTGTTTTCAGAGGCTTTAAGGCTTTCGTTTTATTTCCATCATTTATTGGGGCCTTTGCTGTTTCATAGCAACTTAAATGTCCATGTTCAACTTTTATGAGCCGCCGCTTTTTACCACGCAATCTTATGCGCCTCTCTTAGCTTGCCGACGCAATAAAATTAAGTTTCCAACATTTATGCGCATACTTAAATGTAAACGAACTGGTCAAAAATCAACATAAATGCCCACATTTTGCTTAGTATCAAACACAAGCGCTGCTAATGCTTACATCTGTTAAGTGTACCATTAAATGGCCAGTAACAACATTTAATTGCAACAGATTTGTTATTATTTCAATTTAATTTAATTTATTTTACTTGATTAAACCATAAATATGAGAAAATGTTTAGAAAATGTTTCCTTTTCGGTTACTTATGGGACTGGGGCATAGAATTTTTTTTCACTTCTTCTCATTGTTAAGCATTTTCCCGTTTATTTACCCAAAAGTCTTTAAAACGATTTGGTTTGACATGGCGTTAAGTGATATTTAATTATCAAAAATTTTAAGATATAAATTTTGAGTATATAGTTCTAAAATTTAGCAGACGTCCTTTCCATCTCAAGAAGCTGCTCATTTGTCGAAATCGCCGAAACCGAATGATTACAACATATTGTTGTCATACAAACTGACCGATCACTATCAAGTTCTTGTAAGGAAATTTTTTCATTTGCCGAGATATCTGCAAGAAATTCTGTACTCGATATTGTCTAAGGCAACGTTGAAATCGCATGTGAAGAAATTGAGCAGATCGGATCACTATAGCATATAGCTGCCATACAAACTGACCGATCAAAATATTGCCTTTGTATGGAAAGCATTTTTATTTGATAGGTATCTCCCCCAACTTTTTTATGTATTATTGCTTAAGGCAATTCAAAAATATCCGTATATATTATTCGGGATTGGATCACTATTGCATATAGCTGTCATACAAACTTACTGGTCAAAATCAAGCTTTTGTATGGTAAACATTTTTATTTGAGAAGATATCTTCACGAAATTTGGCACATATCATTTATTAAGGCAGCGCTACAATCTACAAATAAATGATTTACATCAGTCTACTGTAGCATATATGAACTATCTTTTTATACCTTTTTATTCTAAATGCACTTCTTCTATAGCTGAATGGTAATAGAAACTATAAGAACAACTCTACATTTTTTCTACCATAAAATCATATGAACTACTTTCAACGAGCCTCGCGCTCAAAACAAAAGATATCGCAAAAACTATTTTAAATATTCCCAATCTTTTAATTTTATAATTCGAAACCAAATTAGCGTTGAAAACGGCTTCTTGTTGTAAAACTGCATTTCTCTGGATGACATAATTTGCATAAAACGAGTTCGAACAACTTTCTACTTGCCCAAAAAATAACTAGAGCTTATCAACTAAATATGCTAGTTATATTTCAACGCTGTTAATATGCCACGGCAATAAGCAGCTGAAACTGAATGAAAAAGTCACTTGTCAACCATGTCGGTAGGTACGTGCTTGCAACTTTGAGATTCCCGCGGGCGCCATACCAACCGAAATAAAGTAAGACATCACAAATGTAGGCTTATGAAGCAAACTGAGACGCGGTAGACGCGTCTGCCAACCAGTTGACTAGCAAGGCATATGCGCTAAACAGCGAGTACTTTAAAACCCGCCGACAGCAACGCATACATGTAGATATGTAAACAAAGCAAAAAATTATTAAGGCATGTGTGGCACATCAGTGTATACCATATACAACACGGTCATGGTTTCAACTTTGCTTTAGCACGCACTTGTCCTACTCGCGTCGTCAATTTTCTTTCACATGCACGTACACACGACACACAGACACACGTGCACATTTGTCAGGCATTTATATGTACATTATGTTATCTTTACTTATTCACCGTTTTACTTGTTTGGCTGTTGCATGGTTGTTTTCCTTGTATTTCTGCCAAGCTACTCCACACTGCGTGGCCGCCGGCGCCACCAGCACCCTTCGACTCGCCAACTCTTTTCTTTAATGCTCCGCTTTTTAGTCACTGCACATTTTTAATGAAGTCGCCGCATTTTTTGCTTGACGCGCTGACTGTGTGGAAAATAAGCAATTAAAATACAAGCCGTTTTTACTTATCTTCAGTCTTTCAACCTAAATACACATGCATATAAAGCGACTCATAAAATACAGGGTGGCATGATTCATAGACTCATGCTTTTTTAAAGCATGAATTGTAAAGCAAATTCAGCAATGATGTCGCTGCTGCAAAATCGGCATCAACTGCCGTTTTATGCGAGTGTGTATGGCTTTCCTGCGACCTTCCTTATGTCACAGTGAATCACATAGACCCAGCACACTAATAAATACCAGTATCCTGCTGGGTGCTGCGTGCTGGAAGGCGATGTTATCCCTTTTCGGTTGCATAGTTACAAAGGCAGTTCTCCTGGCCTTACAGACTGCTTTGCACTCTTGAATCAGGTGCTAAGGAAATTCCGGCTCCCTTTCACAAAAACTGCAGTTTGGACAAGAGGCTATATCCATGTTAAACAGGTGCTTCTTGAGCCTACCGTGCCTGTGTTAAGTGACACAAATAGTTTTTACAATCTATTAACAACTTTGCTCGGCGCAGTCTTGTAAGTTGTTGCCAATACTTTTACTTTTCCAGTCTTTCCTTCTTGCAGATTAGCTCTTTTATGGTATGGGATCCGGTACTATCATCCTGGGAGCATGTGCAGAGCGGGCAAGCTCGTCCAATTCTTTCCCAACTGCCCAATGCTCTCATTTCACTTGCGACCTGGCTCTCCGATTAGGTGCACCAATAGCGTTGTATTGGCGTAAGATAAGATCACTGCCGCTTGACTATCGCTGAGTATGACAATAGTTTCGTTGATATACTTGGGTTGGACATTTATCTCTAAACATCCACTTATACCAAAAACTTTCGCTTAGAAAATATTCGGAAAGCAACTCATAGGTTTGTAGCCATCAGTGTCCCACTTAATGGCGCTTTCCCTAGTAGGTCAAGCATACAGCCTTACTATCCAGAATAAGGTAATACCTTCCCTCTGCCATACTCTTCGCTCTCATTTCAATAATGGAAGCTAAGCTGATTACTACGCGAGGCAGTGTGAGTTCCAGCATGACCTCTAGTGCTGCCGTCGGACAAGTACGCATTAAACCCAATGACAGACACAGGCAAGTCTTGGCAGTTTCGATATTTGAAGTCCTACCAAAATTTTACGATACTTTTAACGCCCAAGTTGAATGCTTTTGTGTCTTTAATCACGGTTAGACCAATGCGCTGCTTCCACCGAAGAGTGGAATTCAAAATAAGGCCAAATAGTCATCTCTCTCTATCGCCACGGCTTACGATCATTAGGCCTGGCAGGGACCTTCTTTTGATAAAAGGAATGAAGTTCGTTTTCGATGGGGTAATTTCTAGATCAACCGCTCTTGACCATCTCTTTAACTCTTTTATTTAAACTTTCCATCATCGAAAGCCCATTTTTGGTTGACTCAAAAATCTCAGCTTAAAAATAATTATTCATTTTTATCAACAATGGAATAACATTCCATCAGCTTCAAAAATAATTATTATTTTTCCAAGTAACATTTTAGCATCACCCTTTACTTTCACGTGCATCTGCATATTTAGAAATATCTCTCAATAAAAATGTTGTTAAGCTGAAATATGTAGAAAAAAATCACAGCGTGTTCAAAGGCAGTTGTGGTGAAACGCGTATTCGAGTGAAATGCATAAGCGCAGAGAGCAATATGTGCACAAATACAAGTGCTTAGCCTTCATTTATTTATCTGCTGCTTGTATATATGTATTTGTATCCGTTTCTAATTATCTGCCATCCGCGCACAAATTGTCGTGCTTTGCAAGCTGCTCCGTCCTAACTTCTGCAGATTTTGTAATATAACGAATGTTTTCTAGCACAAAAAGAACAAAAACAAAAGTAACTATCAATGGCTGTGGCTGGCATGGCGTATACGTAACATATTTTTCAATTAAATCGTACGGGCGCATTTGGTCCGCACACGCAAGAGCGCTAAGACGGCTCTGTGTGTATTAGTATGGACACATACACGCTGTCTATAATTAAGCATTTTACCGTTAAATATTTACCAACGCTTAACTGTGGGTGTGTGTGTGTATTTGTAGTATTTCAGCTAATATTACACACGAAGTGTCAATTACAGCTGGCAATGCCGCACGTTACATAATAAGCGGCATGCAAATAAATAGCTTTAATTGCTTAAATAGCAGCGGCATAACAGCGCCTTTAGATCTATTTAGCGAGCAGCTCAAGAGTTTTAAATTACACACACATATATTTACAAACTAAGCTGCTGAGCTAAGAATACGACGAACTTTTTAACAGCTGAATAGGTTAGATGAGGTTAGATAAGATGGCTGATCAATCAACAAGACGGGGTATTTCACTTAGACCGTTATATACCGCACTTTGTAAAGCCAAATGAAAAAAATTTGCCCAAAGCGGGACACCCGAAGAGGAAGTTTTGATATGATTCTATCTCATCTTCATTCATACAGCTGATGCAGCTGGCATCCAGTGAGATATTGTTTCTTGCCGTATTAATTCCAACCGAACAGTGTACAGATAGAGCACATGCAACCATTAACAAGTGAACCTACTGAGAGCGAAGGGTTCTCAAACCTCTTGCAATTTAACGAAGACCAAACCAGTGTAATCATAAAATAACTCGATGCTAGAGATTAGGACATCCTTTCATTAGTGTTGGGCTAATATCGCTGCCCCACTATCAGAGTTTCTAGCAAGCACTCTGAAGACGGTTCCGCTCCAGAGCACAAAGTCCACTGCTACATTTATGGCAGCCACCTCCGCTTGGAAGAGGATATATTGACCAGGAAATCTAAAACTGGAGCTGATTTCCCGCTCCTTAGTATGCTCCGCCAAATTTTTCGCGAGTCTAGTATTTCCAGCACCATCCAACAAGCAAAAACTCCGTAGAATATACCACCAAAGTGGTGTGAGTCCCCAATCTAGGTATTTAAGTCGGCCGAAAACGGGTTCTTCCTATTGATAGCATAAAACCAGTTAAATTTTACTAGGATTTATGGAGCGACCGTTTTAAGCAACCCAGCTGCACAGGATGTTAAGCTACCACATTAGTGCATACAATATTCAAAAACGTCCCCTCAACCATGAGATTCACGTCAACCGCGTTGGAAATCACCCACAGCCGTCTACCTCAAGCTTTTCTAGAAGATCATTGACTACCATGACTCAGAGAAGTTCCGAGAAAACTTGCAGAGCACATCTACTCATGTTTCGTTTTATTCACGTACTACTCCATTCTTCAACGAACGTTCCATTGCAAAGAAATTTTAAGATAAGATGCTTAAAATTGATTTCAACCCTAAACCAATCCGAAGAATTAATGACCGCTTCCACCAAATTGTCCTCTCGATATCGAAGGGCAAACTCCATGTTTCTTTTGGTACTCTTAACCCAGGAGGGAGAAGTGTGCGAGGCAGTGTCCACAGATCTACCTTTGCAGTACTCAAGATGTGCCCTTGAAAGTCGATTTTTGGGTCTATACCCCTTATGTGCAGATGAATCACTTGGCCGGCACATACAATCTCTTACCGACCTTAATTTTATTTAAATTATAGACAAAGTACTTGAAGATTCCTTACTTCATCATTTGTAGTTGTGCTATTTATCTTATATGAAAACTTGGCTACTTAAAAAATATGTTAAGCCTATTGTAACAAATAAATAAAAAATCACAAATTTTTATACAAGGCAGCCTGAATCTCACTCGAAGGTCACCAGACTCGCACGCCATCCCTCACACTCCCACTTTGTAAGAGCCGTAATATTAGCGCGATTGTTGAATTACGGCATTTTCCTTTTTTCTTATCTTCATTCCTTTACCCCCTTCATTTGTTCAATCAGCTTGCGCCGAGGCCAAGACGTTTACTCATAGTCTAACGGGTGACCGTCGAACACAAATTGAGTTAAACTCTTAGCAAGTTTGTGAGTCTTGTAAAGATTTCATGGTCGCAACCTTGAACTTTGACATGCTATCTTTACAAATTCAGCATAATTAAATTTACATAGCTATTTTACGCAAGTCTACAATCATATAGAAACCATGTAGGAAAATTTAAGCTTTAAACAGATACAGAACAGTAGAAAAGGTATGGCGAAGAGATCATTTGACTGCTTCTAGAATTTAGTGTGCACTATTTTTAAGTCGAGCCTAGAGCTGATGCCAAGGTATACGAGCATATAAGACATACTCGTATAAGGCAAATATATTTCTAATGAATCTGGAAGCGAATTTCAGCTACTGTACAGCCTCCAAGGAAATTAATCAGCCAATGAAAGACGGTCTGCTTGTCACTTTAAGCACAGAACTCGTAATTTTGAACGCATGTATTTTCCTGAAGGGTAACTTTATTTGCCAAAGCTGGATTGGTGGAATGCAACCATGAAGCGCAGGCAACGCTGCTTTCAAAGTTCAGTCACATGTGCTATATTTATTTTTGTATACTTGTAAAATTATAATAATTACACGCGACCACTTTGGAACATTAACCCAGAGAAAGTTTAAACGAAATTTTTTTTGAGTTTCCAACTGATTTTACAGGTCAATTAAATCGAAAAGTCCACGGCCTGACACACAGATGCCGCTACTAAAACTAAGCCCCTAAACCCATATGATTTTTAAATAGCCCAAATCTTTAGAAGGTGCCTGCATAAATTTAATAACTGTCGGTCAGATTGAAGCAACTTTTGTTTTTGTCTTTCAAAGGCTGAAGAATTGAGGATAATCCACCTGATCCTTTCCAACCAACTCTGACAAATAGTGTCCGACAAGATTTTTAATATTACCGCATGAGGGCCTATTGGATAATGTTCATTAGGAACTTCTATAATTGCAGCAAGACGAACTTTACCTAGAACTAATAGTTCAGAAGATCTCATGCGTTCTACTCTCTCGAGTAGAACGAGTCTGATGATGAAGTAGCTTCATGCTGTTTCTAATGAGGACCGACACCCTAGACTAGCTTTAAGGTGACAGTTAGCGAGTGAATGCTCACCTCCCTGAAAGAAACTGTTCATCTACCGCCGCCTTAATAGTAGCACCTTCTACGTGTCGATTGGTCCGATAGCCTAAAATTAAGATTGGTATATACATTAGGGTGTGTCATTCTGAGGCAACCTTTTTTTCAACTGAAAAACAGGCTAAAAACTTTCGAAAATGTGAAAAAGAAAGTCACTCAAAAGATGAGCTCTTAATATTAATATTAAGAGGTGCCTATTTCAAATTTTCTGTTTTCCATATAAATTTCATGGAAAAAAATCATTTTTTTTTGTGGTGGTTATTGTGCGGAGGTTATTATATGTGCACGTGATGGCTGCCAGTAGGGATGGTAAACTCGATCCCGATTCTACTGGAAAATCGAGTTTTCTCGTAAAATAATCGATTTTTCGAATGTCAAGAATCGATTCTTAATCGACTTCGACTACTGAAGATCGATTCCGAAATTCTATCAAGGATAAATACAGGTTGCCAAATCCGCTTGAGGGGACAGGCATGTTTGGAATCTTATATCTCCTAGTAAATAAAACCATTTCAGTTTTACATACATAGATTGACGGCTAAGTCGCTGCTATTCGGCCATACCACATTAAGGTACGATTCGGTTAGTTAAAAATGTTTCTTTTACCATAACAACAATGTCATCAACCTAGACGTTCCTTGAGTTCTTTAAGTAGGTCTTTATCTACCAGGATTCAAAGCAGTGGATTAAGCACCACAATCTGCGGGGCACCCTTGTAAACTTTTTGGGTGGGCCTCTCTTTTCCTCTATTAAATTTTGAATGTTAAAATCTTCTTCTTCTTAATTGGCGTAGACACCGCTTATGCGATTAAAGCCGAGTTAACAACACCGCGCCAATCGTTTCTTCTTTTCGCAACGTGGCGCCAATTAGATATTCCAAGCGAAGCCAGGTCCTTCTCTACTTGGCCCTTCCAACGGAGTGGAGGTCTTCCTCTTCTTCTGCTTCCCCCGACGGGTACAGCGTCGAATACTTTCAGAGCTGGAGTGTTTTCGTCCATTCGGACAACAAGACCTAGCCAGCGTATCCGCTGTCTATGTCAATGTCGTCGTATATCTCGTACAGCTCATATAGCAGGACGGGAGTTATGAGTGACTTATAGAGCTTGGTTTTTGTTTGTGGAGAGAGAACTTTGCTTCTCAATTGCCTACTTAGTCCGAAGTGGCACCTGTTGGCAAGAGTTAAAATCACATAGTTATAAAATTAGAACTATATAATAATATACTATTTTGGCAGCATTATCTTCGTCTAGCTAATTCGAAATCTACCTACCTTGCGTCCTCGGGCAAATCTAACTCGCGATTAAAAATAACTTGTCGGATTTTTTCTATACATACATATATTCATATTTAGCTTGTTTACTTTAAAGCTTTGCACGGGACGGCATGCTTCAAGTAGTTAAAAATAACTTATTGATTATCCTCTCCATTCGCCTGGTTAGTCGTTTTAATGCATTCCAACGGGAGTTGAGGTGAGCGCCAGCATTTTTCACTTTCGCACTCAGTGGACATAAGTTTTTATCTCCATGAAGCATTAAGTGCGTACATAATACATATGTATGTGTATTAATAAAAGTAAGTACATATATTTATAGCAAAGAGAAAGTATAAAAAGAAGAAAAAACAACAAAAACAAAAGGGAAACGCAGAAACCGGAAGGTAGTGCGAAGCGCATAATTTTCAATTTTTTCGCTATAATATTTTCTTACCGTGTTTTTCTTTAATTAACGCAATTTCAACGCGCTCAACCACTACCGGCCCGGTTTTCCAGTACTCCACTCCACGCTCACCTGTCGCACGCGCCCTTACAACAAATACACACGTCTTCGCCAGCATTAAATGGCGGACGCCGCCAGTCGACCGTTACCAGCGCAAATGGAAAGAATATAAGTTTATTTTATTGCGTCGCCATAAAACACAATTCAAGCAGATAGTAAGTGAAAAAAACGCACGCGCATAGGTGCTGAAGTGGGGCATGTGAGACGCGGAAAATTAAAACTTTAACTACGCGAGAAGTAAATCAAAAAATACACTAAAAACAATAACAATGAGAATAATGTGCATGCACTTAGTTTAAGTGAATTACGAGTTAAATCAGTTAAGAGACGGCGCAAACAAAAAGTACGCAAAATAAAAAATATTTCAAAAGTAAGCACAATTAACAGCTGCAGCATTGTTTTTGCTCTATTTACGGCCATTTAAGCGCATAAAAGCATTTTTTTTTGTGCGCATTTGCGGAAGTTGACCTATGTAAATATATTAGGAAAAGAGAAGGTGGCAAATTTAAAGGCATAAAATTGAATGCTTATGCTTAGGGGGTAGCAGAAATGAGTTAATATACCAGTTTTAAGTATTTCAGATTTAAATTTATTTATAAAATAATTAAAGATTAACAACGGATCGGCGTTCAAAGTGTCCAAGTGAGATTCCTCTCAGGATCGACCTCTAATCTAACCTAATATACATACATATGTGAAAGATTAGCAATGCTGTTGTAGTTCATACTCAAACATTTATAATTAAATTTCCAAGCAGCCATCATCTATTTGCAAATAAATAGTATTTAACCTCGAGTTTGGTCTTTCAAGCGAATTAATAGCTTAATTTTATCGAATTTAATTAAGGTCAAAGTAATATATTGTCAATACTCGAATTCACAGAAATAATTACGAAGTCATATGACAAAGCATACAACAATTAAGGCTGTTTATTTATCTATTTTTTACGCTTTGCTGCAATAAAGTTTCTTATTGTAGAGTTAACCAAAATTAAACGATTTACAGTGCTCTCATATCGGCATATTTGACTCGCAATTAAACTTTATTAACTTTACGATTAGTTACAATGTTGCTGCTATTGTAATAACGGCACTTAACGGGCGACTTGCTGTGACAGTATGAAATATAGATACAAACAACAATTATTTTAAGACCAATTGAGTAACTAGTTTCAAAGAGAAGGGTTTGTAAGCAATCGAGAATATTTTCAAAATTTTTGCCATTATTTTTAAGGATATAAGAGTAAGTGAGAATGCCAGATTTTGGCCAAAAATTAGATCGATAGACAGTATATTCGGTAGTCGAAAAAGTCTTTTCGTATTTCTAATCAAACTTCAATTTTTTTTTATATTTTTTTTTGCTATTTTCCGCTAAAGTTAGAGTTATTCCATCAGTGTAAAGCTTTGATCAGTGTAAATCGAAATTTCTAACTTACCAGAACGGAAGCGAGCGAACCATTGTTGTGCTTAACGAACTAAGACAGCATTCTCTCCGTAAACTTCACAAATTTCATTGGTGGGTTGCGTGGCATTCTTCCCTTTTTTATACAAAAATTTCAAAATCTAGCGAATTTCTTCATTATTTTCACTCATTTTTGAACAGCTGCAACTTTTTTTCAACTTCCCCGAATCTAATTTTTGGTTATTTGGTTAAATGAAACTTAAAATCTCACCTTTCTAACACTATATGGCATGACACAATGTGAATGGTAGCACTGGAGATATACGACTACCAAATAGTTTTAGGCTTTCACTATTGTGAAGCAACCGATTTTAATAAATTTTTGTTTTATCGAAGTCTTAGCAGATAATTTTACTACTGGTTTTTATTAGAGCGCCACTAGTGCTATATTGATACAACGGTAAGCACATGCTCTCTATTTATTTCATTGCAATGGCGTGCAGCGGTGAACGCATATGTGAGAGTGCTCGTGCGTAATAGAGTGCAAATTATGTTAGGACAAACTTTTACACCACAAACTCAATTCAATTAAATTCGCATCAATTAAAAGTTTCATTCAACACTTGAACAGCTGCAACTTCAGCGTTGTACAGCTGTTTACAGTTATGCTGTGTAGGAATTTTCAAATCAATATAAAATGGCACACTTGTGTTGGCATATGTGTGTGTGCTCTACATATACCACATAGTTACTATATATGTTGCACTGTGTGCGTAAGTGTGTGCGAGAAGTGAAATATGTAAGTGGCCAAAGCGTGTGGCAACTAAAAACACTTAAATTGTGTCAAAAATACTTTAATACAATTAAATAAACAGTTCGTTGCAATTTAGCACATTTTATTACGACGCAATTGGCATTAGTGTTAGCATCGTCACTGGCCGCTTCATAAAGTAAGCCAAAAATTCAGTCATGTTGTCAGCATTTCTAACCAATTAATTGAATTCAATTTGGCATAAAATTTCCAAACAGTGATGAGAGCGTTGCACCGAAAAAATGACAGAAAATACAAAAACAAAATAACAAAACCAAGAAAAAAATATAACTTCCGCTGCACCGAAACTATAATACCCTTCACAAGTGAATTTCTTAAAGCTTAGACTGGAATAAAAAGCTTTTATCTTGATTTTAATTGCTCAGTTTGTTTGGCAGCTGTATGTTTCAATTCGTTCAAAGATAAAAGACTTGCCTTGGAAAATAATATGTGTCAAATTTCGTTGCGAATACAAGAACTTTATTTTTTTCGCTACAGTTTATATGGTAGCTATAAGCTTTAGCGGTCTGATCTTCACAATTTCTTCGGAGCTTGCACCACTGACTTATGCAATAAATGATGCCACAAGATCATATTTTTGATAGATCAGTTTGTATGGACCTATATCGCATATAGCGATATTAGCGATTCCGACAAATGAATAGCTTATTGGGTAGTAAAACACATACAACATTTGAGATCGATATCTCAAAATCTAAAGGACTTTTTCTAATATATATAGTATATACTGCCCAGCAGACGAACAGATATCCTCGTTGATCATTTACATAAAGGTTTTGTCCGGAAAGTAATAGGACTGATTTTCTTTCCCCGCGGCTGTACTTCGGAAACTGTATTCGATAGAGGGCGTTCCTAGCTAACGAACGAGCGGCTGGTTAGTTATCTCTGAGCACCTGGAGACGTTCGCGCGACGTTTTTCTATTAGTGGTGCAAGCCGAAAATGCTGCGTTCGGTAGAAGCAGAGGCACGCGATAAAATTCTGTGTGAAACTCAGTAAATCTGCGACCGAGACGTTTGGTACGATCAAGCAGGCTTACTCATATATTGCTTTAGCAAGAAGTGGTGTGTTTCGGTGGCACCAGGCTTTTTTGGAGGGCCGGGAAGAGGTCGCTGATGAAGACCGTGCTGGAAGACCTGCGACTTCGACAAACACTGACAATGTGACTCGCCCACCATGAATTTGTTCCTCCTAGACAACCGTCAACGCCAAGTTTTCCGAGGAAGTCCTCAAAAGACTCAACCGAAGACAATCGGGTCTGACAAGACATCGCAGACGATTAAAAGTTGCACCACGACAACGCTCCCGCTCACACCGCTTTTCTTGAGAACAGCTACCTAACCAAGGCCGGCATCTCAATGCTTCCGCAGCCGCCTTACAGCCTAGATGTGGCCCCCGGACTTGTTTTTGTTTCTTTGCCTAAAACGGCCGATGAAAGGTAAGCATTTTGAGACGACAGAAGGGAACCAAGCATCCACCTCGGCTCTCAAGACTATTCCGGAGAATGGCTTCCATGACGCCTTCAATGCTTGGAAATCTCGCTAGGATCGGTGCATCGACGCAGAAGGAGACTATTTTGAAAGTTTTTAAAGAATTGTAACGATTGGTTAAATAAATTTTTTTAAAGCAACTCAGAACTATTACTTTCCGGACAAACCTTGTACACTATGAGCACAAAAATAGTAAGACTTTATTTATAATTTAAAAATTCTTAATTTATTCTTCAAACTCTATGTCGTCCTCTTCAAAGTAATCACCCTTGGCCCCAATAAACTTATGACAACGTTTTTTCCAATCCTCAAAACAGTTGTTATAGTTGGTTGAAAACTTGGCGAAAAATTCACTTGCTGACAGTTTGGTAATCGGAAAGCATTGACATTCACAGACTTTAACGCGACGCTGTTTTTAAAAGGAATTTAGTGATTTTGGAACCAATCGTGTAATCACTTTCAAAATGGTTTTCAATGGTCTTTCCACTATCACTGGTTTTCACTAATAATTATTTTGTTGTGAAATTTGGCACAGATGTCACTGACAGTCATACCAACCTAGGGAAAAAATATTTGGACGAATGGGTTTTCTCGCGAAACGTAAATTAAAAAGTCTTACTATTTTTTGCCCACTTTAGGTTAAATGTAATAAACCCTGTTTGGGGTATAAAAATGAATCGAACAACTGTCACTAACACTTCACACAATCCGCAGCTACTATATTATACTAACTATACATGTATATATGGTATATATGTATGCATACTTGAGCGTATTGAGTGGCCAAATATAACAAATCTCAGCTAGTCGACCAGCGATGCTTCAAACGTCCATCAACAGCCAACGAAAACGAAATTGCGAACTCAACCAGCTTTGCATTCACTCATTTATTCGCACAAAACGCTACGTTGACCACAAATTTATTTGCACGATTTACACGATTTAGAAGTACATACACCCACACATATTGGCCAACTTCACTGCTATCGAACTTTCGTGGAATTTGGATGCTGCGCGTATGTGTGTGTATCTGACAAGCTTACACATCAACACTTTCCACGCACAGTAGCAAACAAATACACCACAAGCATACATAGCAACACATATACACAATACACATGCAAATGGCGAGCAAATAGATAAACAAAACCGTGTGCAATAAATAGCAACAACATAAACAAATTCCCAGTGACACACGCTGCGAACGGGCACTCAACAATTTTGCCGTTTTCTAAAATCATGTGCCGATGTATGTGTTTGTGTTTACTCGCTCGTAAGCGCACATGTGTCGGTGCATATTTTCACTTAAATACAAATTTTCCATTTGCAATTTTGCTGAGTATAGAGCTAGTGGAGCAGGACTCGCCGCGCCACTACCTCGCAATGGATCAGCGGAAACTTCGGTATCAGCATTTATTGAGTTTGCAACAACACTTTTCCGTTTCGGTCCGCCTTCCGCTTGCGTCCGCTGCCCATGGCTTGACATTCCTCACCATAGCCACTTAGTTATTTTGCTCGAAATGCTTTTAACCACTGCTCATGTAAAATATGGTATAACCCAGCAAGCAAGTGCACTGTTGATGCAATAAGTTCGAAATTACAATACGAATAATTGTAGTAACATTGCCATCAGACAATTTGATAAATATTGGCAAGAAAACTAAGCCACTAAGTGATCAAGATTATTAAAACTTTTATAAATAGTTCGGTGTTTAATCATAGATATGTTAGGTTATTTTAGGTTGTATGGCTGAGCCAACGAGGGGATCGCACTTGTACTAAGTATGGTCATTTCTTTGGGAAGCCAGAACTAGAAAAAAAGGTTACCTTCAGCTGCACAGCAGCTTTAATATCCTTCGTTTAAGAAGATCTTATTCTTGATATTTATCGGTCAATTTGTATGACAGTTATATGTATGCTATATATTACCGATCTGAAAAATATATTCGCAGATTGTAACGTTGCCCTCCTCAATAATCGGTGCCAAATTTCGCGATGATATCTCAACAAATAAAACAGTTTTTCGTACAAAAACTCTTAATTCTTGATTATTATCGTTCAGTTTGTATGGTATATGCTATAGTAGTCCGATATCGGTAGTTTTTTTGCACATTTTGGGAACATTCACACTTTGTTTACATTTTATGGACTCCATGGCCTTCTGCTTACCTTTAGCCAAGTCAACAACCTTCGTTTACATTTAGGTCAATGAACTTTTGTTTGTATTTTATTAGGTTAAAACCCTTTGTTTTTTTTTAGCCAGTTCAACAAAATTTGTTTGTTTGGATTTAGGTTAATGATCCCTCCGTTAAATTTTATGGGGTCAGCGACCCTTTTGTTAACATTTTATGACTAGGTGTTAAAAACTTCATATGTATCACTTAATATACTCTGTTCAGGGTAATAAGATATTTGATGCCGTCAAATGGCCGTGTACCCATTAGAAATCCGCTTAGGCGTCTTATTTCTGTTTCAGCCGACTCAGATGGATGTATAAAGATGTGGGGTCTAATTGGGGAGCAATCAAAAATAAAGTGTAAAGATATTTCTACCTCGTTTTCTGCAACTGGCATCCAATAAAATAATGTAATGTTCAGTTATAACCACTAAATTTAGCAAAATTTAAAATCTTAAACTTGCTGAGGGCGAAGATCCGCACGTCCGAAAGTAGCACAAAGGCTCCTCCAGGCCGCCAGCAAGTTTAATAGTAACCCGTGAGGGAACAACAGAACTTCGATCCGCTTCCACGCCAGCGACAGCGAGTTTGAGGTGCTCTTCTTTGCTAAGTCATCAGCTTTAGATGTGCCTGCGATTCTGCTATGAACTTGTACACAAGCTAGTCTTATCCAGAAGTAACACTTTGCCGTTAATATAATACTTAGGTTATCTCCGATTTCGTATAGTTTATTTACTTTAACCTCGTTACAAATTAAGTGGTCTTAGGTTCCGTTGTCGGGAATCACAGTTCGGTGCTTCCTTGTCAAAAAAAACTCGAAAATTCGTAACTTTTTTCTGGTTACATTTTGGCAGAATTTTGCAAGGCACCAGAAATGGTGGACTACAATTAAAGTTTTACTGTAGAGCATTTCAGTTAACCATATGAAATATTATGAACATGTCATATTTGAATGAACTAAAAAATTACATTTGTCATCAAGATACTACTAAAATTATTTTAGATTGATTTGGGCGTATATGTATAATAAAAAAGGAAGGTTAAAATTGAGAATTAAAATCTTATGTTTTAACCTCTTATATTTGCTCTATTTAAGGTAACATACCACACCCAACATCAACTAAGTTTAAAACTCAACTCACAGGTGACGTCACCTTAGCTAAGCTCACCACCCTCACCTTCTACGCCACAGCTTGGCGGACCTGATCTGATTTCATAGACTGTAAGCCCAACCCTGTTCAACGAGACAGAGTGTTTAGAGTGCGTATTCAGGCCTAGACTCTGACTACTTCCGCTTTCTCTTCAGTGGCTTGATTTTTCTTTAGACTCTCATAGTTCACTTAAAATTACTTATACTTCTAACTTATTTGTTTAAAAAATTAAATAACTGCTGTGAATAAGTAGAAGAGAATTTTTGGACCCAAGGCTTTCAATCTTCCGACTTACATATTTTTTTTACATTTGCCAGAATAATCGCGTTTATTCCACAGTGCATTTATGCAAGGATTTTTGCCACTTCCATTACTTGCATTTGTGTAAGGTTTACCTCCTCATCCTCAACATAGTTTAGTTGACAGCTATTTGTTGATGCTGAAAACGCTGACGTTTTTAGCACTTTTGCTACGACACTTGTGTTGCAAACCTCTACTGTTTCAGTTGCGGCTGTGGTCTAGCGACTGATGGCTGTGGTTGGTTGCTACATCCGTCGTAGTTAACGCTGACTGAAGTAGGAAATGCCACACGCTTTCACGCCAGCCAGGAGCGCGTCCTTTCCAGGAAGCCAGCAAGCCACTTTTTGCATAGTCAACCAACCAACAACAAGCAACATTACTCACTTTCCCGAACCCGTTACGCAACTATTACCCCTTTCATATTCACAATACACTATTCACACAACATTATTCAACAATTAAGGGTATTGCCCAAAACGAAGGCGAAGAAGGGTGGCTGCATGGGGATGCGGGTGTTTGTTGCATGCTGATAATGGTTGTCGCTGGTGTTGGTGGTGCAAGACTCTTCAAACTGCTTGACACTTAATTGCTGAGTATTTATGCATATCCAAGTTGCGGTCTGCCGCAATGACTGTTTGCACTCAACGTCAATGCCAAAAAGGGAAAAGACGACAATGCGTATCGTGCAAGTTTCTGTATGATTGACTGAGCTGTGTGGGAATGCAAATTGTGATTTGTGTTTGCGTGTTCCATATATGTGAGTGATTCATATGCGGTTGCAATTAATTATTTTCATTTATTGTCGGTTAGTATTTCGGTTGAAATAATTTCACTTATTTTTCAGCAGCGGGTATGAACTACTTTTCCCAGTCAATCAACACATTAAGCGAATTAGGGAACGCTGGTTTTGGCCGGGCCAATGGAAAAGTATATACATATATTCTTCACATATTATAAATTTGCTGTGGGCAGTTTTTGTACCATTCCATTTTCAAATTTCAAGAACACAGAGCATTTGAAATAATAACGCAGGGTGATCCTAATTCTTACAGCGAATTTCTTTTGTGGAATCACAGTTATTCATGTATTGTCAAGAGCCTTTGCATTATCTCTAATATGAACACGATTTTCTCCACTTTTTAAAGCGCGATTCAATCGTCATTAACCGCAGATTCATGACTCAAAGTCACTGAAGCATCATCGTTATTGGTAAAGTAGATTTCCTAAAAATTAAAGGAAGCATTCCCAGTCGTTCCAAAGCAATGTGTGGAAAACCTCACCTCTCAATCAAAAATACTTTTATACCCTGATATATCCTATATTAAGTTTGCCACGATATTTGTAACATCCAAAAGGAAACGTCAGAGACTCTATAAAATTTATATATATTTAGGTACATATGATCAGTGTGACCAGCTGAATCGATTTAGCCATGTCCCTCAACCTGTTCGTCTGTATATACGCAAACTAGTCTCTAAGTTTTTGAGATATCGGTGTGAAACGTCCTTTCCTCAATGAGAAACTTCTCATTTGTCGGAACTGCCGATATTGGACAACTATAGCATTAGCTGTCATACAAACTGAATGATCAAACTCGAGTTATTTACCAAGGATTCGTCACAATTTGCGAACATATTGTTCAGATCGGACCACTATAGCTTATAGCTCCCATACAAACTGACCAATCTAAATCTAGTAAAGATCTTTTAATACCAATTAAGCTCTGGCTGTCGCGGGTGGAAGAACACGCTGAAGCAAAGGGGCGGTGAACTTCTTTACGGATGAGTCAAAACTTGCGGGGAGGGTTGGTGGAGAAGCCCAATATCTGGATCTTTTCATCTGCTCCAGTTTTTGGTTTCCTGCAGCGCAACCTCCTTCAAGGGGGTAACTATCCACTGAGATAGTAAGGCAGTGATATAACATTGTTATTTTAGTTATTTTATAACTAAGCAGATTTGGATGCCTGATCTAGTGGTATTGCACGAAACTGTGAGGCTGTTGAGCTTGGACAGGGACTACCTTCTCAGTAACAGTGGAATAGAAACAGATAGGAGCTTGGTTGGCTTTTTGTGTTTCACTACTGGTTACTGGAGTTTTGAGGTCCAACACATCAAAGTCCCTCAATAAGCTTTGATCAACTACCACCAACTGAGCAGTCGCAAGGGAGCTCTTTGCTCTCAGCAAAGGTTCATATTTCAAAGGTTTAAGCAGTTCTAGTGTCCAGTTAGAATCTTTCGGAATTCATGCAGTAAAATTGAACATCTTTCCAGATGCCAGCTGCATTAGCTGTTTAAAAGATAGAATCATCCCACAACCTTCACCTCCAATGTCCCGCTTTTGCCAGATCTCATTCTTTTAGACATCCAAGGGAAATAGCGGATATAGAAATAAGAGACCGCAGCAGATATGTGGTAGGTTAAGAGCATTTTTGTCGATAGCTAATACATATCCACATACAAGACTCTTTCGTATGACTTGACATAAGACTGTACTTAACAGTCTAAGTATGATTTCCTGCATTCATCTAAATTACGCCAAAGCGAACAAAGCTATTATATAATAACCTGTCAGCAAATCTTTCACACGACCTTAAATTTTTTCTACAAATTTAGATTTTTGACATGCTAACGCGAGCAATCACTGCCACCTGCTCTGCCAACTAACTAAGAGGAAAATAACTTATTGAAACTTTTGCTTTGTGCATCGTGCATTTTTTAATCAAACTGTCATTCGCGCCAAAACAAGCAGAAAATAAGTTTCGTGCACAAAATGGAGAGATGAAGAAAATGGTGTAGAATAATTGGCATGTCCATGTTGAAAAAGTTACACATCAAAAGTTTCTTCCTTTCCGCAATTTTCGTTTTTTTCCCCTCCGCGCCACCGCTGCTGCGCTTTTTACGTGGAAAAGGCTGCCAACTCTGCTTTTATATTGCAAAGTGAGAGAATAATGATAAGGTTAAAATTTAAATAGAAGAATGTTGTAAGAACACAATCATACTCAACACGGTGCTGATGTTAGCATTAGGAAAGGTGTAGTACAGATTTTAGCAGTTCCAAAGTAGTGACGTGCCAGCTTTCTTCCTTTCCTCCCCAAATCAGACAGTCAAGTACTATAAGCTCTAGAAATTCAAAATATCCAAGAATAATGATGTTTCTCTAAGCTCAATTTCCAAATTTTAAATCAAATATTTCTTCTTTGGAGGCTAACTTCGAAAAATGGATAAATCTCTTTTTATACTCTGAAGAGGGTCACATATACAGGTCTGTCTGTATATGTATACACCAATAAGTTCCTCATTTTTTCAGATATCGATATGAAATTTTGTACAAGTCATTTTCTCCCGAATAAGCTGCTCATAAGCCATTGATATCGGACTACTTTAGCAGACCATATAGACGCCATACAAACTGAACGCTGAAAACGAAATGGTGGTAAGGAAAACTTTTTCATTTGATGAGATGTATTCACGTAATTTGGAATGGCTTTTTGCTTAAAGCAATGATGTCATCTCCGAAGAAATTGCTCAGATCGGACAACTATAGCATATAGCTGTCAAATAAACTGGTCGATCAAAATCAAGTTCGTGTATGGTCAACTTCTTATTTGACGAGATATCTTACCAAAATTTATTTATTTATTGTGTAAGGCAGCGGTGAAATATCCCACGAAATTGTTCAGATCGGACTACTATAGCTTGTAACTGTCATACAAACTGAACGATAGGAATCAAGTTTTTTGTTTGACGAAATATATTCACGAAATTTGGCACAAATTATTATTCATATCAACAGTACAATCTCCGAACAAATTGCTCAGATCAGATCACTATAGCATATAGCTGCCATACAAACTGATCGAGGAAAATCAAGATAAATATCTTTACATACTTTTTTAAATTATAAAAAAATTCACCTGTGTAAGGTATTATAGCTTCGGTGTAGACAAAGTTTACCTTTCTGCTTGTTTTTACGGAATTTCCTCTGGTGAAAAAATTGATTCGGTCCAAGTATAATACCCAGCTAAATGTGGTTTAAATGTAATTATAAGGATAAAAGAAACTTGCGCTCTCCATTAATGCCTATGATCAGTTTTCGCAGTCTAACTCCCAAGCCAACTAATGGAAAAGTTGGATATCACCATTATTTCTTTTTCACCTCTACTCTTGCAAAAGTTGTCAGGTATCAACATCAAATAGTTGAAGTTTAATCACATTTATAACCAAAATCAATGAGAGTGCTCTCAAAACGTTAAAGTTTTCCATAAAAAAGCTGTTATCATAATTCGGTTACATAACATATTGATTCGACTTCTAACCACCTGCAAAGCTACATCAATATAATGTTGCTTGTCTTACTAGCAAAACTTGATTTAACGCTTCAAAAACTTGGCTGCAGCATTTCGCCGAAAATTCTTTTTACACGTTGCCCGAAACTGTCAGTTATCGAGCGTTGCTTAAATATTCATTCAAAACTTAATGCACATGTCCTTTAAGTGTCTTCAAGTTTTCACGTGTTTTGCTGAAGCGCTCCCCACACGCTCGTGTGCTTGTGCTGCGCTTAAGCAAATCTAATTTACTTTAAATTACAGGAAAACTGGATTTTTCTCGTTTGCAACAAACTTTCCTTGTTGCTATTTTTCGCATTTTCTATGCTTTTTCGCTTCCACAGCTTTCTTAGTTTTTTCCATTTACCTGTCGAAACAAAACATCGAAGACTGCTTGTGAATAGTGAGCGCATAAATAGAGGAGACTCAAGGAAGCAGGAAGTGGCGGGAAAGCAGAAACTTATCAGTGTTCATACTTATGACTAGCTGCAGAGGCAGAAACGTGTGGTTGGGCGAGGTATTCGGTTACAGACGTAAAGCCTTGCAAAGTAACTAAAATTTGTTGTAATGCTGTTGAGATTTACTTGGCAGGCACAATGGCACAAAATCAGTGCGCTGAAAGAGATGTGATTAGAAAAAATTTAAAATTTCCGAAAACTGTTTATTGAACTAAAGAAAAATATTATTATGGGAGGACGTATGCCAAAAATGTGTTACGAAAAATATTATTTTTAAAGAATTTAAAATACAAATTCGTTATGAATATTAATTATAATGCAAAGTAGAGCCTATAAAATGTAGAAAAAATTAACTTTCGAAACCATAAGTTAGTATAAATATAAGTTTCAGCCACAAAATTTAAGTTGAAGTTGTGTGTGTTTCAAAAGCATAACAGCAGCTTTGCTTAAACAGGGCGTATGAGTAACTTTAAACAAAGAAAAAAGTAAAACGCAGTTTAAGGTCGTAAACGTAATGCAGAATTACTATCGTATATCGATATGTCATCACACATAATTTTCTAAAAAATAAAACAAATTATATTGAGGCACTTTTTCAGCACAAAAACTTAAAACTAATAAACCAAGAGGCTATTCTTGTAAAGCTAATCATAATACTAACCATTTCGAATTCGAAATTAAAAATCAGCCATTTATTCCAGTCTGCGGTTATCGCTTACCATAAAGCATATAGAAAATCAAAAAAAAAAAACAGATATTGGTCCTTGCGGTAAATTTTGCAGTTAAACTTTCTGATCTCCCCTCTCCTTACCGCCATTACTCACGTGACACCTTACAAAGCAGTAAGGCAACTGCGATGACCTGACAGCGCTTGCTTTTGCATGTTGGAGATTTCGCTTCGATTTGTCAAAAGCGCAAAAAAAAATCCCCCAAAAAAAGAAATGAAAACAAAACCAATAGAATACGTAAAATAAAGTGAAAAGTTCTAAAATAAGAAGCAAATGTAAAGCAAAGTAAAAAAATTAAATTACAATGTTTTTCGTTTCATTACTTTTTCAGTATTTTTTTGTTTGCTCTGCGCGCTCCTAGCAGTGGCAGCAAAAATAAGTCCATAAGGGATATAAATCAGCTTAATGGTTCAATTCAGTTGAACTATCAAACAAAAATATTTGTGTGATGCTGCAAATGTGTGTGTGAAGACACACAACCGCAGCTACTATGCTTTGTGTATGTGCTTGTGCGTTTTTTATGTGTGTGCTTTTATAAAGCCGCTTGTTATGTAAAGCCCAGTAAGCAAAAATTATACAATCAAAGGAGCTCAAGCTGTTTTGGGAACTAAATGTATAGTGAATGTGAGAAAGGTTCGAACTTTTAACAACTATGTAAAGCTTTCTCCACTCTCTATATTTTCTGGAGTATTTGAACTTTTTTAACATTTAATGTGTATTTCTCTTAAGATTTTCTTGAGGATGCATGCAAATTTTAATACAATATTCTAAGAAATCAGAGCACATTTTAATGTTCCAGTTGAAAATGTCGGTTTTATACCTTTAACAGGGTATATTAACTTTATCAGTAAGTTTTTAATACACTGAAAGGACGTCGGAACATAGAAAATGTATATGATATATAAATCATAACCGTGACGAGCTGTGTCAATTTAGTTTTTGCCTGTATATGCGCGAACTACTTCCTCATTTCCTGGGGTATTTAAAGGATGGGAAATGGCAGCTGGACTCCTAGTAATAACGGCACGCTTAAGCTGCTCCAGACGCTCACTTTCTAACCAATCTTTCTCCTTTGAGTGCAGTCCACGCGCATCCTTTCTTTTAGATGAACGTCACCTGATATGGGCGATCAACTCTTTCAAACATTCCCTTGGCCCGGATGGCAGCGCAGCTTTAGCGAGCTGTCAAGCTTTCATGTACTAGTACCCATCTATGCGAACAGCATTAGATTGGGATTTATTCCTGTGGCTCCAGTTAGGGTGGCGCTCATCTCGAAAACCGATAAGAGAACGTATGTGTCGACCAAAAATTTCACACCCACCAGTCTCTTTTCCTTTTTATTCAAAACGTTGGGGAGATTGATTTAGTGGTATCCTAAGAAGAAATCGACTTGCTCTACTGAAAATACAGATCAGTAGACAAGGCTTGCGCACTCTTATCTCCTAGCTCCAGAAGAGCATAATGAACAAAGAGCTTGCAGTGGAGGTCCTGCTCGAAGAGACTTTCAACAACGTTTTGCTAGAATCGGTCATTAGATCTTTAAATAGATTTGGGGTTGAATAAAACCTTATGCACCTTATTTTTAAGCTACTCTGCAATAGATCATCAATGGCATCTGTGTGGGCACAACGGAATGTGATTAGGGGCACCCCAAAAGGAGTTCTCTTACCACTACTCTGGATCATGGTTGTCAATGATATTCTGGAAAAGCTTGAGGAATTCGGCTGTCGGTGATTGCCTGCGCAAACGATGTATCTCTCATTGTTGAATGTGGTAGTTAACTCAGTGTTACCTTAGTATCGTAAGCAACAATGCTGCTCACAGAGTCAATTACCTACAGCTCATCCTAGACTGAAAGCTCTCATGAAAACGGAACATTAAGAAAAGAATAAGAAAGGCTTCGGGTGCGCTGTACGGTGCAGAGGAGCAATTGGCAAAAATGAAATCATGGTTAAGCTTATAATGTTCTACGCAATTTTTCTATGGTGAAAGGTACTGGAAAATACTACTGTTCAACGCGCTGCTCTCATTAGTATTAGGGGTACACTACGAACCACACCAACTATGACACTTTATGTTTTGCTGCATATAGCAACAGTGCACAGGCTCAGAGAACCTGGATATTTCGAAGACTGTGAGCCTGGCCATTCTAGAATCCTCGCAGACTTCAATTTCAGGCCAAAATCTTGGATAACCAGGTTGCCGAATCTAAAAGCTTAATAGGCGGAATCAAGTGCTTGTATAGTTGCCATACAAACTGAGTAAGCCATACCAAATTCTTTAGCAAAACTACTGTACCTTTCAGTTGAGTCGACCATTGCTTTCCTTCACTGGGTACACGTCTATTTGCCTGTAAACACAAGTTGACATGAGTGTGCGCTGCGGCGCTGGTGGCAGCATGTGCATGTTCTAGCTGTCGATCGGCGCATACGTCAATAAGCATAAGCACAAAAATACAAAAGCAAACAAAACTGTGGGTTTACACACACACATACATACAGGCACATGTACGGGTTTGTGTGCCAAATGCTATCGTCGCAAGTGGGACGCACCAGCGCGGTCCCGGCGCTGCCTCAATACGGAAATACTCACATTTATCGGAAACATGCGAAAAGGCAACGCGACCTTATCGTTTGTCACAGCGCTTTTTGGTAGTTGTGCGACTACTTAAGGCTATAGAATAAATGTGCAGAGGGAATTTTGGAATTTGTGGTTGTGGGCGGAAGGACACCAGATTGTGTCGTTGTGCAAGGCAGCCCTGAAGTGAGTACCGAAAAAAGTTTGTACTTTTTTAAAGTTTTCTCTTACCATTAGTTAAACAAGCATTCGTGCTAAAATGTGCATGCATACGTACTGGATAAAAATACAACACATATTCATTACTGAAATACAATTAGTGAAAGAACGCATTTACATTTAAATTTATTTAGAAAAAATAATACTTCGACTGCACCGAAGTTTTAAGATACATATACCATTCACATGTGCATTTCTTAAGGCAAAAAATTATACACAAATATGTATATTTATTGTCATTTTGTCAGCAAAGTGGGCAAACATAATCAAGGCTCTGTATGACATACGCGCTACTCAATATCTAATGGAAATTGTCTTAAGTTATTTCGAAAACAGGCGACTGTTATTCGATACAGATGAAGGCACCAAGAGCTACTCGATTTCGAGTGGAGTCCCGCAAGGCTCGGTACTAGGCCCCCTTCTATGGAACATAATGTATGATGGGGTGCTAAGGAGACACCAACTGAAAGCTATTAAATTAGTTGCATACGCAAACGACCTTATTGTGGTAGCAATGGCTAAACACCTCGACGACCTCCGGAGCAAATGCAATGAGTGCATAAACGGTCTGCGCCAATGGTTCTCATCAATGAGTTTAGAACTGGCTGAGCAAAAGACAGAAGTCTTGCTCATAAGTACAAGAAAAGGGGAAGAAAGAATATGTCTCACCATTGGAGAGTGCGAGATTCGTTCACACTCATCTAAAATATCTGGGAGTAATAGTAGACTCAAGGCTCAAGGAATACATTGCAAGTAAAGCGAATAAAATCCTAATTGCCTTATCTAGAATGATGGCAAAGAAAGGCTGCGTGCGTTCCCACCGGCGTTTATTACTCGCAAGGTAATGAGATCGGTTATGTTATATACGGCTCCGATGGATCCAGGCGCTAGGCATCAAAGCATATGCCAGACAAATAAGAGTTATCAGTGCTTTCCGAACAAGTTCAAGTGATGCTGCTGAAACAGTAGCCAGTATGATGCCCATTGACATCCAGAATAAATGAAAAGCTTAACGATATGGCAGCAGCGGTGGCAAACCTCACTCAAAGGACGGTGGATCTACAGACTGATACCGGATATCCATTCTTGGATCGATAGACGACATGGAGACCTGGATTTCCACCTAACCCAAATACTAAGTGGGCATGGGTGCTTCAGAAGCTACCTGTACAGATTCCAGCACGATATTAGTCCGGATTGTCCAACGTGTTCAGAGTGCTTTGAAGACTCTGAGCATGTATTTTTTTATTGCCCTCGCTTTTTAAGTGCAAGGGAAAAACTTAAAACTACACTCGGTGGTAGTTTTACGGTGGAAAATTTGACGACACTTACATATGTGTAAGTCCACTGAGAACTGGCTGTCAGCGAAGCGTCAGCTTCAGTCATGACAAAACTTAGATATATAGAGCTTTAATAAGCGTCCATCAGTCCGTGTCATAGGGAGACTTAAATGTCTTATCACTCCCACGAAGTAATACCTAATTAGGTGGTCCCGTGGGAGAGTCTGGAGTTGGGAGTAGGTTAGGTTTAGCGGATTAAAGTTGATGAGTCAGTTTGTATCGCAGCTGTAAGCTGCTGGATCAGTGCAGTATATTTCAAGTAAACAACTTTGCTGGTAGGAAAGTCGCTGAGCTTGCCTCTAATGAATCTGCAGACAACTCTAGAATCAACTCATATGTTTGGACAGCCAAGCAACAATCAAAGCTTTACCCTCGTTTCCTATATCGGCGAGAAGTGTCATGGAAAGCAGAGCAGTAATGGAATGGCAAGTGACGCCAGAAGCAAGCAACTACACTTTTAACACAATTTAATGATCTACCTGGGTGCAAAACTACAAAGGTCATGAGTGAAGCGGTATATCGGAAATACTGACCCCTAATAAAATAAAATCTAAGAGCATGATTGGAATTCTCACTTGTCTCAGCTTGGTTGCGGTACACAACTACAGAATGGGGCTGATAGATATGAAAGACTGCAAGTAAATATCAGGAGCACAGCAGAATAGAATCCATGGAGGCAACGCTTGACTATGCTTTCAGTATAGTATTAGATACTCGAAGATGTATCGCTAGTGAAACAAAAGGCTCTGTTGAAATTTACGTCAAGTGAAGTCATCCTAAATGATGACTACTGGTCTAAGCGTGGCTCATCAGCCTACCAGGCTAACCTAGCCTAACCTACGCTATGGTTTTCCGCCTTCATTTATTTCGGAGATTGTAGCATTGTCTTCGGCAATAAGCCACACTATTGGCAGATAAAAAAGTTTACCATACAAAGACTTAATTTCGATCGATTTGTTTGTATGGCAGCTATATCCTGTAGTGGCTCTATGTCGGCAGTTGTGATGAGCAGCATCTTCGAAAGAAATTGATGTGATGAAAATTTCAGATCAATTCTGAAAAACTTAAACCAACTCAATTTGTCACGCTGATAATTTATACAAAGGGTTCAAACTAATCGGTATTATCTTCGCTGACAAGCGACATTTGCAAGCCTTTTGAATGGCCTCTGCATGACACTTTTCTTTCATGGGCAAATGCATTTTTCCGAAAAGGAAGAAGTCGTATGGTGCCATATCAGGTGAATACGAGGAGTGGTTAGTGGTTAAAATGTGATTTTTGGTCAAATAAGCGGTCACGATGATCTCCTTCGAATTTTGGATTCTGACCAATTTTTGGTCGTCAGTCAATTTGTACGGAACAAATCGTGCACACATGTTTTGGAGATGTTCAATTCAATTTCCATGAATTTCAATGATGATTTCTACTGATTTTTGATGAATTCGCGCACAGTGATCACGGATTTTGATTGGCTCACATGTTGATCGTCATTTACGTCCTCACGACCACTTTGAAAACGTTAAAACAACTCGTGCACTCTACTAAGGGTAACGGTAAGGGTAACGGTAAAAGTTTTACTAACTTTAAAACAATTTAATGTTGGCTCTTTGTTCGAAGCTCATTTTCGCATCGATAACACAAACATACTGACACTTAAAACGCAATAACTTCACTTCCACTGGACAATCGATAAAGATAGCAGATTCTAACGCACCAGTCGACATATAGATGACGCCAACAGGGGGCGCTAGATTCAAAAAGTTCTGTTTACTTTGGATCGCACCTTGTATGGCATGTAGCGGCGTCTTGCTCGAACCAAAGGTCGTTCACAGCAACATCATCCAGTTCATGCATGAAAAAGTTATTATGGAATATGGAAAAATGATTCCCTCTTTCCATAGAGCACACCAAAGAACGACTTTTTGAGTTAATAATGCACCCACTCTTTAATAATCTGCTCCACAGCAGCTAAAGCATCTTCGGGGTGCCCTGTATGGCAACTCTGAGAATGTGTAGCGCGCGGTGCGTCGAACGAAATGAGCCATTATTTTGATATTCAATTTATATGAATTGTAAAAATTGTTCCGTAGAAAGTGTGTTCATTATGAAACGGCAAACCAAACTAAGTATAAATCAAGTTTGAGTTGTCAAAAAGACCAACTCTGCAAAAGGTATAGCCTCACTGAAAACTACACTGCTAAAAACAATAGTTAAATACTTTGTAGGGTCTCCGGCGTGCCTTCTGGGCGTTCCAAACTTCGTGCCAAAATCAATATTACTTGATCGGGGTGTGCGGAATGCATTACATGTACGGATTCGATCAATATTTTTATCTGCTTTTGCAAATCTGTTAGAAAAAGTCTACCAGTTTTTGGATGAATTTAAAAAGCAGAATCTCAAGAACCACAAAAAACGATTTCTTTCCACTTTTGGATTAACTTAAAAGTCAAAAACTCAGAAATAACAAAAATCGTTTTCATTTATTATCATTACTCGAATTTATTATTTCATTGGATAATTCAACGAATAAGTGGCTTTCGCAATTGATTCAATCAAAATATATTTGAAAGCTTTCAAAGTGCAAATTCATTTCGCCAACCAGCAATTCAAGACATGTTTACCTTTCATTCCCCTTTATGATGAACCACTGCATTCATGGCTTACAAAGTGGTAAAAAATTTAGCGGTACTTGCGGCACGGCAATAAAAAGTACGAAAAAGTATGAAAAATCTTCGATGGCTCAATTACGATGGGCATCCAACGGTGCATCATTTAAGTGTCTACACACCGCTGAACAGCAAATTTGTGTTGGCAATCAGTCGATTCATCTGCCGAATGCTGAGCAAACAGTTGACTAAAGGGGCGTGCGCACCGGCAACGCGCATTTGCGAACGGATTATGCTAACTGAGCTGTCATATTATGGGATTATATTTTCCGGCAAGCTGTCTTCGTTTTCGTTTGTTCAGTTTGTTCAGCTCAATTGATTTATTGTCTGCTATTCTTTGCATCTGTCTATCAATTGCCTTGTTCCACCCCGACCATTACCACCGGCATGTAGAACCGACATCGGGGCGAAATTGTATTATTCATCGTTTCGGGGCGGCATAAGTGAGTGTGTGTATATGTATATATGTGTGCGGTGAGCGCCTCAACGATTTCTGGTGCATTTACGGAACGCTACAATTGCACAACTGGGAATTGTAAATTCATCGCGCTGAAAGCACTGGAAGGAAAACAAAAAGGAATAGTTGGCAATAACAGCGATCAACGCTCTGGCAATTCGGTGAATTTGCTGTTGCGCCACTGCACAATGAAATGTCGAATGCGAATGGTAAAGTGTGTGTGTATGTGTGAATGTCAGTGTACATGTAAGTATGAAGGTGGATGGGAATGGGAATGGAAACGAATTAGCTTTGTTTGCACAGGTATTATCACATTTTTTAACTGCTGCCGCGTCTCCTCCGCCACCATGGCCATTATGGGCGATGAAGCAGCATAAAAGCGCAATTTCGGTTATATACAGGTGAGCTCACACCACGCACATACCCATATAAACGGACATGCAGTCACAAACCACTGCTGTTGCAGCAAAACTTTCTCGGCTTCACAATCGAATTAATGCTGCAAAATTGCGTTATGGCACAGCAGCGTTGGCGCCCGCAGCAAAATGAATGAAACGGCAAATGGCTATGGAGCGTATAATAGCATTTTGATCATCTTAGTAGGACACTAGGCTACACAATGTTGTTGTAATGCGCACACATTTTTTGGCTTAAAATTATGAGAAGGCAGGTTCAGTGTCTCATAAGCGGCTTATATACTAACGTTTACACCAGGAAGGCCCAACAAGAGTCAAGCAAGCTCGCAACTGCAGAAATTTTCCAGATTTTTTTTTTAGTAATAGGAATATATTCGTATGATTATGTTGTTTATATATTATATATACATATATATATATATATATATATATGGTATATACATATATGTGTGTCACTAGCTGACTCGGCAAATGATGCTCTGCCATATGTTATTTTTAGGAAATATCTTGTTTTTGGGGATTTTTTCTTAACTGAACTGAAAAGTACAACAAGTGTTGTATACTCGGAGGCACGAAATATACCCTTTCGATTCAATATTTTTCATCGTATTCAACATAAATTATTGTTATATTTATAATAAAACGGATTCTATATAAAACTGAATTTTATACAAAAAAACATAGCATTATTCACATAAGAGTTACTCTAAAAGCATATACATATGTTTATACAAATAAAAATTACTATCTCATTAATATTATATCTTTGCTCCTTCTTCTATTCTCCAACCAAACATACGAGTGTGCTTAATGCCATATACATACTTACCTCAAGTTAAATTAAATTGCCATTTTTTCACACATTCTTTGTATTTCTGATTTATTGTGAGTATTTGCCTTTTGTTTCCTACGCTTTCCTTCGGCAATTCATAAAAACATAAAAATTTGATTGTAGACACATAATTGTTTCCTGCTTTATTGGAACACTCGCCGCTGCCTACAACTGCTGTCTCTTTCTGCTTGAATTGTTATCCCTTATATGTTCATATTTCCTTTCCCTTGCTTGGATACTAATGTATGTAATGCAGAGAATGCTTCGGTTTAAGCACATAGATATGTGTATTTACTGTCATTATTTTTCTTTATGCCTCTTCCTTATATTCTTCAAGTGTAGTATCTTCTTCGTCATTAATTTGATTTTAATGTGGCACTGCATAATTCCCTCAGGGTAATTTTACATTGAATTTAGCAAAGCGAATTGTCGTCGTGCACTTTTTGTATGAATTGTTTTTGTTCCTCATACGCACTGTTGTCTTTGCAGACAGGTTTATTAAATGATTGTGTAATTCTTCTTGTAAAGTAAATATTTAGGCATTTGCAATGATTAAATAATAGAATAAGGTAATTAAGTGTATCTTATTTGATTAAGTAACAAACACACGCCGTATTTAAACAAAGCTTTGACGGCTTTTACGATTTGTAGGTACTGTCAGTGTATACGTGAAATAGACCCTTGTTTTAAGAGATATCGATCTGAAATTTTGCATTCTTCCCCTTTCAAGGAGCTTCCCATTTGTCGGAATAACTGATATTGGATGACTATAGCATATAGCTGTCATACAAACTGAACGATGTTAGTAAAGTGCTTGTATGGAAAATTGTCTAATTTGTTGAGATATTTTCACGAAATTCGACATAGAGTGATCTCAAAGGCAGCGCTATAATCTTTGAAATATTTTCTTAGGTCGGACTACTATATCGTATAGCTGCCATACAAACTGGTCGTTCAAAATCAAATCCTTATAAAGAAAACTTATTTATTTGTTCAAGCTAGCGCTTTAATCTCCAAGCAAAGTGTTCTAATTGAATCACTATGGCATATAGCTATCATATAAATTGGTCTATCAAAATCAAAAAAAAAAATTGTATACCCTTTTATGCTATATCTGTAAGAGATGCAACTGTGAAGCATATTATGGCTTTGACGAAGCCAAATTTTAAATTTTTTCTTGTTATGTATTTAAGTGCTAAAAGGAAGTTACTCTTGCTCGCCGATATCATAATAATATATGCACTGCATTCCACAACGTTTTCAAATGTATAAAATATGTGTGTTTATATGTGTATATGTACCCATATATGTACATATAGAAAACTTAGTACTTGAAATTTATTACATCAAATTGCGCTTTCAAGCCGCCACGTACTCAAAACCACACTTTTATGTGCACAAAATGTAAAAGAAAACTTTTTGGTTTGATCCAAAGTTGACAACTTAAATGCGGTTAAGCAAATTACAACAACTAATCAAAGTAATTACTTGCACATTATGTATAATCCACCGTATTTCAGCAAACGCTCTAGACGTCAAGAGAGACACGAAATTAGAAAAGTGAACAAATTATACTGGGGCATGCCTGGACTCAGGAATTTCGGTTTCAACTTAAACAAAAGTCTGTTGAACAAGTACACCAAGTGCACACAGTTACACAACTACTACAATAATAAATATATTAGTATATTGCATGCCTTACCACAGCTGTGCTGGTCGAGATATTTCCCAGCACTTTGCTTAAGAATCCACTTAAAAGACTACCGACTAGCCAAACAACCGAAAACAATACCAGCAGCACTTTCAATGCTTTTACTTGTCGGAACGTTGCGTTCAGCTCTGCATATCTTCTTCTACACGCCATGTACAGTCCAAAAACTTACAGATAACCACCCACACCTCAACCGGCAAAGGGGTAGCCGCTGACTCGTCGCGCTGTCATGCCTTGTCATTCCTGTCAATTTAATTTCAGGTGAGCTTTTATTCACTCATCTAAGGTAGCGGCTTCTGTATAACAATAACAGCAACAACAACTACAATAGCACGTAACGTAGCACCCTTCTTCCACTGATAGCCACAGACAATTTGAACCAGCTGAATGCGGCCGGTTGGTCCTTTGTACGTGGCTGGCTGAGCAGCGCCACGAAAATTCACATTTTGGTGCAGTTCGTCGCTTTTGTTTGTGTTTTTGGACATTTCGGTTTGCTTGGCGCTTTGCATCCAATGCTGCCGTTAAATTATGTGTAATAATAGGATTTTGTAATTGACTAACCATGCAATATTCACATTCTGTTGGCGCATAACTTTTCCTGCGGTGACTAACTTCCAATTAAAATTAAATGCAGCGTATTTTTGAGCAATAAAACTGCAATTTCCCCGATCGTAGCTGCGCTTGTACGAGAGTATGTATGTGTACTTTGCTTATCAACACTTGGAGGTGAATATGAGCTGAGGCATTGGTAGCGGGGTATTAATGACTTTAATAATGGGAAAGTGTTAAAAATAGAAACTTTTTGAAAAACCACATCAAACCACTGAGACGTGTGACTAATTGTTTGCACCTACGAGTATGAAAATCATCTCAGAAGTAGTTAGTCTCTGATTAACGCTCTAAAAGTCATACACTAATGGGCGATATTGATAAACCGAGCGGTAAATGTCAGTGAGACAGATATATAACTATTTACAAAGAGATAGAAGATCCCGTTAAGAAAACTCCCTATGCTCAACTAGGTGGAGTTAACTAACAAGGATAATACCAAGTCCGTGGAAACAATTTTGGGCAGCAAACTCATGTGGAAACGCAAAGTGGAGCAGAGAGCGAAAAGCCAGCTTTCGGTCAGGGCAATTACCTAATGTGTTAAACGTGGCAGTAGAGTGATATACTTGTATGTACATTCACATGTACACACCTTCCGCAGTGCGATGAAGATTCCAAATTACAGTCAGTGTACTTTTTGGTGCCTCTCTCATTTTCGTCAACATTTTGGAGCTAAATTTCCAAATCTCATTTGTGTTTTTGTGAACAAAGTTAAATCCACAGCTTCTCAATTGAGTTAAAGTCACATCACACCACGGGGTGGGAGTCACCTAAGTACTGGCCAGGCACCGTACCTGCTTTTCTTATCACTACCCAGGCACGGTGCCTACTTTACTTATATAGAGCCAGCGGCAGCCAGCTGTTCTTGAAGTCACCTCGTGACTTTCCAATCACTTCACTTGGCGGGGTGAGCGTCACCTAAGCACTGGCCAGGCACGGTGCCTGCTTTACTTAAAAAGAGGCGGCTGGTATCCAGCTGCTCTTGAAGTCACCTCGTGACTTTCCAATCACTCCAATTCGCGGGGTGAGCGTCATCTAAGCACTGGCCAGGCACAATGTCTGCTTTTCTTATATAGAGCCAGCGGCAGTCAATCCAATCACTTCACTTGGCGGGGTGAGCGTCACCTAAGCACTGGCCAGGCACGGTGCCTGCTTTTCTTATATAGAGCCAGCGGCAGCCAGCTGTTCTTGAAGTCACCTCGTGACTTTCCAATCACTTCACTTGGCGGGGTGAGCGTCACCTAAGCACTGGCCAGGCACGGTGCCTGCTTTACTTATATAGAGCCAGCGGCAGCCCGCTGTTCTTGAAGTCACCTCGTGACTTTCCAATCACTCCAATTCGCGGGGTGAGCGTCATCTAAGCACTGGCCAGGCACAATGCCTGCTTTTCTTATATAGAGCTAGCGGCAGCCAATCCAATCACTTCACTTGGCGGGGTGAGCGTCACCTAAGCACTGGCCTGGCACGGTGCCTGCTTTTCTTATATAGAGCCAGCGGCAGCCAGCTGTTCTTGAAGTCACCTCGTGACTTTCCAATCACTTCACTTGGCGGGGTGAGCGTCACCTAAGCACTGGCCAGGCACGGTGCCTGCTTTACTTATATAGAGCCAGCGGCAGCCAGCTGTTCTTGAAGTCACCTCGTGACTTTCCAATCACTCCAATTCGCGGGGTGAGCGTCATCTAAGCACTGGCCAGGCACAATGCCTGCTTTTCTTATATAGAGCTAGCGGCAGCCAATCCAATCACTTCACTTGGCGGGGTGAGCGTCACCTAAGCACTGGCCTGGCACGGTGCCTGCTTTTCTTATATAGAGCCAGCGGCAGCCAGCTGTTCTTGAAGTCACCTCGTGACTTTCCTATCTGGCCTGGCACGGTGCCTGCTTTTCTTATATAGAGCCAGCGGCAGCCAGCTGTTCTTGAAGTCACCTCGTGACTTTCCAATCACCTCACTTCGCGGGGTGAGCGTCACCTAAGTACTGGCCAGGCACGGGGCCTGCTTTACTTATATAGAGGCAGCTGGCATCCAGCTGCTCTTGAAGTCATCTCGTGACTTTCCAATCACTCCAATTCGCGGGGTGAGCGTCATCTAAGCACTGGCCAGGCACGGTGCCTGCTTTACTTTTATAGAGCCAGCTGGCATCCAGCTGCTCTTGAAGTCAACTCGTGACTTTGAAATCACATAACATAACCTAACCTGACCGATTCTTGAACCTTATTTATATGTGAGTTTATTCAAAGAAGTTTCAATAAGATTTTTACGCACCTACTGCATATTTACAAAGCCTTAAAATAATTCTGTATGTTTAGGATATCAAAGATTCTATCTTCCGGAAGGTATACTGTGCTCTGTCACATATCCAGTTTAGTCTGAGTAGTGTTCTGGGATAAATAGGAAACAGTTTAAAGAGCTTTTCAAAAACAGACCAACTTGTCTGCAATTTGTAGACATATCTACATTTAAATTTCAGCTCTAATTATATGAGAGTTATGTAATTGGAATTGTTATTTATATATTTATTTATAATATTTGTCTTTGATATTTGCTGCAATAAGATTAACCGTCTAGTAAACCATGGCATTAGCACCTGCACTCATTAATTTTGGTCCACACATATTGCTTTGCACAACGGTCTACAGTGTAGACTATACATGTTCCTACATATAAAACATATGTATACAAATTCATACACCTTCATGCTCCAAATACAATAAATGAAGGCGAAATGGCATTCATTTGTAATGAGACAACACTAATCTGATATTTAAGTTAAAGGGCGTGATGTGTTTTGCGTCGTCTAAGTGCGAGTTTACAACTGCTTGCATTAACACCTTTCACCTGAAAGCCGGCCTAGCCACTCATACATACATACACACATGCACACACATCAACCCAGCTGTGAAAGGAATTCTTAGCAAATTATGTTAGGAGGTATATGAAATGATAGCAGAACTAGTTAGACGTACGTAGCGTACTAGTTGTGTGCAGAGTGAGCAAAGTTTACAACAGCGCGCCAGTCGTTCTTTGTTTTCGCTGTTTGGCGCCAATTTAATTCCATGTGTAGCCAGGTCCCTCTCCACCTGGTCTTTCCAATATAGATCTTCCTCTTCTTCTGCTTCCCACGGCGAGTACTGCGTCGAATACTCTCAGGGCTGGAGTGTTTCTTACATGCGGACGATATGACCTAGCCAGCATAGCCGCTGCCTCTTACACCTCATCGCCCATATTCGCCGTTGCTAATGCACAAAAAACCTCTCTTGAAACACACCGACTCATCAGATGTTGTCATCGTCCATGATTTTGCACCATATAGCAGGAATGTGAAGATGAGTGACTTATAGAGTTTGATCTTTGTTCCTCGAAAGAGGACTTTACTTCTTAATTTCCTACTCAGTCCGAAGTAGCACCTTTTGGCAATAGTTATTCTGCGTTCGATCTCGAGGCTGACATTGTTGTTGGTGTTTATACTTGCTCCAAGATAGACGAAATTACCTACGAATTCGAAGTCATGACAACAGTGACGTGGGAGCCAAGTCGCGACTGTTTTTTGATGGCAGGCGATGTTTCGTATTACCCTTGTACACTACCAGACCCATTAACTTCGCTTTCTTATGCAGTCTGGAGAAAACAGAACTAACGGCGCGGTTGTTGAAGCTAGCTGTACACTTTTATAGAAGATTATACCTTCTCTATTCAGCTTACTCGATAGGGAGTCGCCTTGTCTAAAACCTCGTTTGATATCGAACGGCTCGGATAGGTCCTTCCCGATCCTGACGGAGTTTTTGGTACTGCTCAACTTCAGTTTAAAAGGCCGTATTAGTTTTGTGGGGATATATGAGTCTTATACTAGTCCAAAATACAACAAAAAACGATTTGCCTTCTGACCTAAGAAGAACTAATTTAAGTAAAAAAGAGAAAAGTAAGAAATAAACGAGGAGTAAATGTACAATAAAACACAGTACAAATGTCCACAGACAGATAATGAAATGCACTCTTATACTATCAATTCGCACAACAGATTATACACTTGGTTAAATACAAAAGTATGTATGTATGTATGCAGTAGTAGCCTCAATAAGAATGTGCTGTCGTTATAAATAACATTGGATTAAGTGGAAAAAATGGGATAACTAACTGATGTTGTATGTACATTGTATAGGTGAGCCACCCCGCCCAAGCATTGAATCGGCTGGCGTAACACGTGCACACTCAAAGGTGTCAAACCTTTTTGTCAAGTACCTAGGTATTAGGGAATCATAAATCAGTTGTTTGTTATGATAAAGGCTGTTGGGTTTGAGACAAATGAGGAATATAACCTCATATTTTCGAGCGTTGCATGTTTAAAAAGAATTTGTATGCGAACAATTCCAAAGTGCCACTTAAACAAATTTATTTGTTTTGGATGTAAGTATGTATGATGCCTAATTTTGCTATTTATCTGGAGTGCTGCAAGAGAAAGGCAATACGATTGAAATTTTGCGATCACTCATTCGATAAAAACTAATTGTGTGTGTATTTATAAAATATGTATATTTCTACTTAGTATAAATATTTTTGAAAATCCTAATTCGAACAAAATCACAAGGAAACAGAGTTCAAGAACAGCAATTAATTTTATTTAAAATCTATGCAACAGAGCAACATGCGTTCTGCAACATGTTTATGAAGTACTTATTGCGCAACATGTATATAACACCATCAGCACAGCGGTGCAACTAAACATTCAATCTATACATGCTGCTGAGCCAGAGAACTTAAAACTATAAAGACGATATTGGCTTTAAGGTAAAAAAAAATAATATTTTTAATGAAAATAAATATATAAAATATCTCCTTTCACATTAAATTATATTAATAATTTTTACTATGTATTGCAATTTAATGGACTGCATACACACTGCTGCATGATTCCAAAGTATTATAAACACCCTGTTCCAAAAACCTTGGCAACCATAATAGCAACAAAGAACATAAGCCTACTGTCAGCTGCTCAGCTGTCATTTTCAGTTAAAATTTTGTTGTGTCTGGTTTCCTAGAACGGAAAGTTGCAAAATATTAAGTTATTTTTATACTTTTATAAAAAAGTTAACAAACAAAATAAACCGCAACTAAAATTAGCGTAAACAGCAACAATGGCAGATCTTAAGAATGACGTTGATAGCGATTTGGATCAGAACTACTCCTTGAGCAGTAATGCGGATCCGAAAAATATGCAGGAATTGACAATATATGTGAGTAATTGGCATAATTTATTAATAATAGTGTTGAATCATATACTTTCAACAAATATGCTATTATTTGGTGATATGTAAGATAAAAGTTATCTGTTACAGTGTTTGAAGCGCCTATTATATTTTGCATGAATGCTTTGTATAGGATAACCGCCACTCCCATTTTTTGCCAATGTACACAAATCTCTTAGCAACAACGCCAACGTTGCTGCAACTAGGAAAATTCATACATATATATATATATATAGTATATATTTGAATAATACATCTGAGCATATGAAATACAATTTTTGAAATATTACTATGTCACGCATTACTTTACCAATTTCTTATCCTAAATTTCTATCTTAGGTACAAAACCTGCTACAAAATGTACAAGACAAATTCCAAACAATGTCGGATCAAATAATCACACGCATCGATGATATGGGCAATAGAATAGATGATTTGGAGAAAAGCATTGCGGATTTGATGAATCAAGCCGGCGTTGAAGGCCCAGAAAAGTAAAACAAACAAATTTTGGTGCGGCATGTTAGCATAGATACACATATGTCCATGAAACGTACATTTAAACATTGCTCATTAATTGACAATTAGTCACTGGAACACAAATATTTATATGTATTCCAAACAAAACCATGTATTAATGCACATACATACATATACACCGGCATAGAAGTCGATCTCCACAAATACGCACGAAAAGCAACATTCAATGCTGATAAGAATTGGCTGAAACAAAACACAAAACGTTTAATTAAGTTCATTATCTTAAATAAGTAAATGAAAAAATAATAATAATATAAAGGTAAGATTTTAAAACTTTTGTTACAAATCAAATGAAAACAATTATTGAGCACGTTAACAACAGAAATGTGCTGTAACAATTTAGAATTTAGTTGATTGTCATTGTATATTTGAAATTAGTTTACTTTGCTTAGTTTAAATTTTCATTGGTCTTTGGAAAACTTGGAATAATAAAAGCATTAATTTTAAACCTAACAAACACCGTGGAGTGCCTCACTATATATGAAGATATATAGTCAAAACTGCAGCAATAAGAACAAGAATTTAGTCAAAGGTAACATTTTAAAAACGTTATTATGCGGAAGTGTTTATTAAGGATAAGCATACATAAAATATGTTGGTATAAACATGTCTTGTTTGTATAATCAATATGAATTGGTTGCGTTACATTAAATATTAATAGGTTTTTGTATATTCATTTCTTCGATTCAACAATTGTCACTAAGCGACTACTTGGACCTTCCAGTGTCATTGTCACGTTACTAGGGTTACCTTTTAGCTGATGTTCCTTAACGCCAAAATGTGGTGCTGATGCACGTTTTTGCAATGTTGGTATGCCAACGCCACTTTTAGCAGCGAAAGGCTTGTGTAGACTTTGTGACTTGCCGACCTGATCGAAAGGTAAAATTAATTATTTTATGTTTGTACTAAAAATTTTATCCTTTTGTGTTAAAATAAGTTAAACTGTTTTACTTTGAACTTTTTGTACACGCATGCATATTGTACTAGAAACAACCGATTGAAAATTTTGTCAATTAAAAATCTAAATTATGTACTCAATTCCAATACAGCTCAAAACTAATTGGATTTTCCATGCAATTGTCGTTGCGTTCTTACGTGCGCTGAGGAGATAGCGCGAAATGGCTGTTTTGTTTGTTCCTTGGTTTTTTTCTCATCCATTTTATTTGCAAGCGTTGTTGGTTTCGCAGCCGAAATACTCTCTGTGGGCTCATCATCATCGGAAGCAGTGCCCGAGTGCTCCTCCTCGTCATTTGTATTATCACCCGATGCCTCTAAATCCTCCTACAGCAAAAATATAATATACATAGTACAAATTATTACATTTACTAAAATTAACTAATATACCTCATCATCATCATCTTCATCGTCTTCCTCATCGTCATCTCTCGTGTTGTCGCGCTCATCATCAGTTTTGCTCGTTAAACTTTTATTGCTACGCGAAATTTTTTTAGTATGTTTCAAGGGACTCAAAAGTGTATCGTGATCTAAGCTATCCATCGATTGGGACCGCATACCCTTCTTTAGCGCCTGCTTTCGTCCAGTAGGTTCGCCTTTAGTTTTCATTAATTTTTGAAATTCGTTAAAATCACCCTTTTCATCAATATTCGAGACATCATAATAACTGGCCGAAAGAACTTCCAAAGTCTTTGTATGGTATTTGAGACTGATCAGTATAAAATCGGTTAGTAAAGACCGTATCTCTGACAGTTTTCGCTTTTCAAAGGTATTGATGATCTCATCTATTTCTTTGTTGGAGCGGTTCACTTCCAATTTGGCTTTCAGCAATTCTGAATCAGCAGCCGTCTAGTAAGGTGAATATTACAACAATACAGCAATATATACATATATATATATGTATATTATATGATTAATATTACATATTTTTTGGTACTAACATTATTTGCTGTAAATTTCGATTTGATTTCAATTAATTGCTGTTGCTTCAAAACCTCCTTGTCACGTGCAATTGTTGCTGCGCGCAAATTATCGCGTGTGGTTTTACAAAGATTTTCGAATTGACTCAACTCATTGACTATCTGCAAGTATTTCAAGTTCGCATTCATTTGAAAGTGATAATATTTGAAATAAATTTAATTTTTCACGATTTTCACCTTCATTTCCAAACGATGCACCAGCAAATCCATATAATCCGCTTGTACAGTTAAAGAAGTGGTAATGGAGTTCAGGCCATCACTCATGCTATAATTGATCTTCTCCTCTTCTGCAAAATTCTGCACTTTGTGCCCCAAATCGTCGAAGGCATTGCGGCACCTAAAAAAAAACATGTCAATGTGTATAGATGTATGTATGTATATTTGATCTTGTATGCACAAGTCTATTTTGAATAGAAATTTAAATAGGCGTCCAATGCGTTAATTACTTTGCTATTTTTCTGGTGCAAGCTGCAAAGGAAGCACATATTTCCAATAAATGTTTCTCCGTCAAATTGATGCGCTCATTCATTATTTTGATGCGATCATCTTTCGTGCTAAGAAAATGCAGTTTTCCACGTCGAAACATTGTGATTTATTTGGTGTAATTAATGCTCAATATATTTTTTTAATAGCTCGAAAGTTTCTTGTTTACTTTTGATTTGTTTTGTGTTGTCATTTTTGAAATCAACTTGAAACCATAGCAACAACGGCGTTGATAAAAAGCAGAAGAAAGCGTACAGCGCCATCTGTGTCATAAAATAAATACACTGAGAAAAATATTTAAACTTTTTTTTACCGTGTAATGATGGCGTTGAATGAGCTGAAAATGGAAATCTTGCTCATAATTTCAATCAAACATGTATGCACATTACTTAAGCTTAACTTTTAAATATTACAAATAAAAGTCGTAAAATTAAAAATAAAAAATTAAATACAAATGTGTTTTTATTTCAAACAAGCTGCAAAAGAATCGTCATTAAATTCCCTTTAATTTGATACCAAAATCATGCAAATCGGTTGAACGGTGCAGAAGTTGCGCTAAATTAACGAAAACCAAAAACTAGCATGCGATATTTTTTATTTCTCCCCTGCGACATTTTTCTCGCACGGAAAAATTGTGCCAGACGCTTTTAGCGAAATCCCACATATGCACCAGGCACCCAGCATGGGCAGCAGCACGATATCGGAAGTTAAAAGTGCAGGATCGAAGGGCCGAAAAATGTTGCATACCCCCAAGGCGCTAGCTGAAAGGAAGTGTATGCACTACAGGATGACTCATGTGGGAAAATAATTTGTGCAAAATGTCGCACACAGGTGGCGCTGGATATCGCGAAAAGCAAATTGCGGTGACGAAAAATGTTGCATACCGCCAAGGCGCTACTTTAAAAGGAAGTGTGTGCGTGCAGGATGACTCATAAGCAGAAATATTCTCCGTGGTATGTCGCACGCAGGTGGCGCAGTAAAAAATTAATTGCCGCACCGAAAAATGTTGCATACGCCCCAGGAGGAAGTGTGTGGACGCAGGATGACTCATGTGGAAAAATATTTTCCGTGAATGTCGCACATAGGTGGCGCTGTGTATCGCAAAGAAATAAATGCTGCGTAAAAATCGCAGTAAATTCACCTGAAGTACTAGGCGCCCATAACCATGAAGTAGGGGTGTCGCCCAACTAAAAACTCAAATAACTCCGCCATTTATGAACCGATTTAGAAGAATGAGGTGTCGTTGGAAAGCTTATCGCTTGTAGATTTTGATTTTCTTATTTCCGTTGTAAAACGTATTACCATAAAAATGTTATTCGCAAAAATTTAGCACCAAGCCATGGTTTTGATGTATATTAGGGTATTATGCAGTGGTTTGGCACCAAATTAGTTGGTAAATTATACTACTATAACAAATCGATAAAACTGTATCCAACTTATAACTATAAAACCCACATATTCATGGAAAAAATAAATTTGCAACTAAACAGTTGTTTATATATAATTAATGAAGAACATATTGTATAAAATCAACGGTAAGGTGAAAAATATATTAATTGGATATTTTGTAGTAAAATAATTATAATAATTACTACATGCATGGTTAGATGTGACTTAAAGTCTTTCTCTCCCCATGAAGTAATACTTAATGCGGAGGTTCCGTGTTAGAGATGTTGATGAGATGAGAGTTCGGAGTAGATAAGGGTTAGCAGTTTAAACTTCCGCACTCCGGCTTTCGATGCTTCTTCTTACTATAAAAAAACTTCTTATAGGCATGTTGCGCTTTCGTTGGGTTAACTACTAGATTTGCTTAATAAAATACGAAAATTATTTTATATTTTTTTATTGATTTTATTTTTATACTTTTGCAAAGGTGATTTATACATAACATAATAATAATAATATAATAATAATAAACGTGTAGTATACGTAAGTATGTATATATGTAGTTACATTAAATGTACGAGTAAGTGAAAACAAATATTACTTAAATAAGTTAATCTAAACACAAGTTTTATAAACATTTGCTGCTTAATGCAAAAAATAATATATAGTACATAATTTAATTTTTTTGTCGACAAACTGACAACTCAAACTGCGTTTTTAGAGTTTTGTTTTTGAACTTTTTTTGTGTTATTGTAATTTTTTTTTGTATTTCTGTATTTACTTTTTCAGTTTCCGTCGTGTAATGGTCATTTCGTTTACTTAAAGTAAAAAAAAAAATCTTTTTATTAAAATAAACTTTTTTTTAAATAAATTTACAATAATATAATAATTTTTTTTTAAGTGTAGTTGTATAAAAATACGGAAAATTTAACAAAGCCATAAGCGTTTAAACAATTATTAATAATATCGTAAGCATACACATATGTATGTTTATGTATGTATGTTATGCGAATCCATAGCGAAATGAATAAATAGTTTTTTAACGATAAGTTTGCATAATGCGTTTTAGGTACACATAGGAAAAGCATAGATAAAGCGTAAATTTCATACCAAAGTTAATAAAAGTAAACAAAATATATATTAGAATACACACTACAACAATGTCAGTGTGTATGGATGGATTCTGGCAAACGTGTGCTAGTTTTAGGCTTAACGATTTTTATTTTCTTTTTTTTTATAATTTCATTTTTTTTTTATTTGGTTGCTTATTTTGCAACTCGCTTGTTTGCCTTCACTAATCTCATTTAAATAATAATAATAATAATATTTCACTTCGTTCGTTTTGTTTTGCAGTTTTTTCCATTTAGTTTTTTTTTCTTTTCTTTTTTTAGCCAAAAGGAATTTACTTCAATGAAATTTGGTGTAGCACCAATTGAGGACACTTGCTGCTTTCGTTTAGTTTCATTTTCCAACAACAACTGCGCCACACATATTAACATAAATGCCAACAACAACAACATTTATCGATTTTTAACTACTAAAAAATTACTATAAGTTTTGGAAAATAAAGTAAATGTTGCGTTTAGCAAAAACTAACTATGGTAATGCCTGTTTGGGAATGTTTTCGATGTGATTTGCGAAATTAATCGTGCTTCAGTACTTGTTTTTGTCAATTTTGCGACCAACCAACATGCGCACGTTGGAGAGATTTGTGCGCATGCGCGCTTGTGTGCGCTAAAGGGTGACGTTACATTGACTTTGTTGTTGTTTTGTTTTACGAAAAAGCAAATGCACGCAGTTTTGACACAGCCGCTGTGTTTTGGGAGATGCGGTCATGCAAAAATGTGCGCGTTTGTCAGTTTTCAATAAATTAGTTTGGGTCATGGATTTTGAATTTTTTCGATTTTGAAAGTTGTTCGTGCAATTTTCTTTATGTGGCTTTGAGAAAATTTAAATTTTTGGAGAGTTTTGTTGTAATTCTTTCAGGATTTCGGTTTTCTACTTGTTTGTTGTTGTTGTTTGGCATTTTCGTTATGTTATGTTTTGCCGTGCTTGCGCCATGTCGTGCGTCAAGCAAAAATGTTCCACGAAATTCGCTTAGCACACGGCATGCTTGTTGTTGTTTGTTGTTATTTTGCGTCAGCCAAATAGTCCTTTTTCGTGTACGGAAAATATCAAAAATTTGTTTTACTATAATTTTTCGTGTTCTATGTGCGTATCGTAATTTGTTTTTTGTTTTTGCTGTAAGTTTTTGTTTTTATGTCAAGCTTAAATACTAAAATTTCACATAAGTTGCTGCACTTTGTTGTGCTTGCTTTAACTTGTTATTATAACCGCTTTTATAACCAATATTATAACCGTTATTATAACTGTTATGCTAGCTTTTCTTACATTTTTTGTTTTTTTTTTTGTTTTTGTTTTTGTATTACACTAGATTCATTATTCATTCGCCGTCATTTTGTTTAACTTACTGTTTTCCAAAACTTCGGTTTCGTTTCGTCAATTATTCCAAAGCGCTATCTAATGCCTATCAAAATGTACAAACTACCTGGGAAACTTCGTACGGCAAGTATTTGAATTCATTATGTTGCACTAAGTGCTGTACAAATTTATAGCAATCAGTATTTGTTTATAGTTTATTGTACATACAATTACAAGCAAGGCATATACACGACTTTATGCTTATTTTTTTTCTTCCTTTCTTTTCTTATTTTTCTTTCTTGTGCAATTTCACGCAAGCGTACAAAACACTCCCCTTCTTTTCCTTAATTTTCCAACTGCAACTTTTCTTTTTAACAATGTACAATCTTGTACACAATTCCTACACATTTACAAATCTCGCTTTTCTTACATACACATATATTATATATATATATATATTTATATATATTATTTATATTCGTTTTTCTTATATACTACTGTTTGTTCGTTTAATTTAATTGTTTTTTCTGTGTGTGTTTGTTTTGGTTTGCGACAACCACCCACTATTACGTCGGTGGCGGTCCATTCGGGTATGACAACATCGGTTCTAGGCTGCGCGCAAACGAGTTCGAGAACATGCAGGTGTAGTCTTCACCGTGGGGCACAAGTGTGGCAACACCCAACAACAGCAACATGAGCGCTTGTATGGGCAGCGAGGCACGTGCAACCCGTCCGAGGAAGCGTGCACCGCGCGCAAGTACGGTGGTGTTGATGGCATCGCCATCGACAGCATCGGCATCGGTGCCGGTGGTGCCGCTATTGCAAAGAAATAGTTATACAAATGCGTTAGAGAAATATAAAAAGCAACAAGGTACAAGAAATTAGGCATAAATAGTCAACAAAAATGTATATATGTATACATAGACGCTTACAGACTACTTTTTGAAACTAAAACTACTCAGCAGCAGTGCAGGAGAGATGTGGGGCGAGCGGAAACAATTTCTGCTGAGTTCGAACTTTGTTTCGATGCTCTGAAAACAATTTTTGCAGATTTTTTCTACAAAAAAAAATCACTACAAACATCCTCGTTCGCCAGTTTTCTCTCTGCGGCACTGCTCCGCCGAAGTATGAATATGACTCGGCGCTTGAAGCGCTTTTTTAAGTTGGTACAGCATAAAAAAGCTTGATTTTGACATAACAAAGAAGTTGGTTTTAAAATATTGAAATGAAATATTAAAAACTCTTACACGATATTACACGAACTCAAGTTCTATTTATATTTCATTTGAATAATAAATAATTTCATAATAATCTTTGTTATACATTGGACAAAAAAGTACCCGATTACTATGTCAAATATAAACGCGATCAGTCAGGCAGTTTGTTAACTGCAGCTAAAAATATCTAACAAAGAATTTTACTCTAATTTTGTATTTCGGAATATTTGAGAATGTTGGAGGCTCGCGCTGATTCAGTTTTATCAAAAACACAAAGCCTTCTAATATGATCGAGAGATCGTTAATGACATGCTTCGTTCTGGACAACTTTCGACATCTTCAAATGATGAAAAAATTAAAAAAAAAAAATCATTAGCCAACTGTTAGAGAGATGGTAAGAGGCCTCGACATCCCTCCCCAGTCCGTTTGAATAATTTTAGTAGATATTTTTGGTTTTTTGGTATGAAACGCGTTCTTGCTCGACTCAATTTTTTTTAAGAGAGTACGCTTGTGACGAAATTTAAAGCCAAAAACGCAATGAATACCATCGATCAACCATTGTATTCCCCAGATTTGGCTATGTGTGATTTTTTCTTGTTCCTCAAACTGAAAATGTCGCTTCGTGGAACCCGTTTTCCTTCGATCGAAGAGATAAAACAAAATTCGCTGAAGGAGTTGGACTGGAAAAATCGTTGGCATAAGTGTATTGGATCAGGTGGGGATTACTTTGAAGGTGGGTAAGTAAATATTGATGAATAATGAAATATTTTGCGTTTTATTAACAATTTCCGGGATCATTTTTGTCACGTTGTATATTATTATTTTTCTTTATTATTTTTATATCTTAGTTACTGAACTAAAATTTCTGCTTTTCTCATATCAAAATCAAGCATTTCTTGTTGCGCCCTCCCCAGTCCACTGGCAAGTAAGCGTATTTAAGAAATATAGTGCGTTTGTGCGTGTAGAAATTTTAAGACAATAATAATAATAATTAAAAAAAAAATAATGAAAATATAATATTAATTATATATTGCCAGTGGACGTAGCTGCCGAGACTTACTACTTTAGTACAAAATAACCAAACATGCAATTTTGTTTTTTTTTTACTTGTACTTAATTGAAATCTCAAACTATTGAAATTTGAAAATAAATGTTTTGAAAACGAATAAAATGCATTTCGAAACTTATAAAAACTATTTTACGATCTAATAATATTTACTTTGCATTATCAGTGTATGGTGCGGCTGCCTGCATGGAAGAAGATGTAGAGGGTAATGTAGTTTGATCCAAAAGCTGTTTTGCAATAAAAACATAAAACGAAAAAGGAAATAAAGGGTAAAACAAATAAATTAATAACCAACGTATACACTGAGTAATTAAACTCACAAATGAAATTATAAAATTACTAATAACTATTAACTTTAAGCATTTCTGCGACTAAATACATTTTTGAAATATTTTAAAAAATTTTCAAATCCAATTTTTTTTTAGTTTTCTTTTTAATTTCTTTTTTAATTTTTTTTTTTAATTTTGTTATAAGTTTTTGTTGTTTTTTAATTATAATTTTGATACACGTTTGCTCAATTTCATATCCAATCAGGTTTGGTGCTTAAGAAAAATATTTTTTTTTTTGTAATTTGAAAGTCAAATAAAATAAAAACACATTACACTAGTAAAAAAGTTAAGTAAACATTTTTTGTTTTGTAATTTTGTTTTTAATTTTTTTCTCCTCCTGCACTTAGCTTACCTCATTCGACAACATATGCAGCGACACGCCCATATTATCACCATCATAGCCGAGCACCGCGCCCAACTTCACGATGTAGATGCCGGACAGGCGTCGCAACGATTGTAAACGCAAGCGCAGATCGGTCAGCCTGGAAAGGGTTCTTCGATTTAATGCGAATGTTAGTGAACTTACGAGATAATCAATTGGATGAAGTGTTAGAATGGGCGGACGAAAAGTTTCGAGTTTTAAACAAAAAAGTGCAAAAAACCAAATACGCAACCAAAAGAACGCCAACAAGAACAATAAGAAAGCGTTCATTCCAATTTTGTTTCGGAAAATTTGGTGTTTTTGTTAAGCAAAAAATATATAGTATTTGTTCAACAAAATTATATAACATATGTATTATATATAGTATATATGTATGTACGCATATATGTATGTAGGCATAATAGGTAAAGAGAATCAAAGAGTAATAATGTCAATAAACTAAATTGTAAAGTAGTATGGTAAAAGCTAAGATAACAATGGATTATATACCGTAATAAAATGTAGAGAACAAAATGTGTGAAGTAGCATAAAACTAACGAAATACACATGTATTTTTTTTTATAAGACACTATTTTAATAGTATGGACATAACGTCATGTTTTACATGATGGATTAAATCTTTTTTTTATTTTATAAGCCCCAAGTGCACTGGAAGTTATTGTTATGAAAGCTTTCAAGTAGTACAAATATGAAATAACTATTTATATAATATTGGCACACATATGAAATATTCAAGGTTGTAGAAAATATATATCAACAATTTATTTGCTAAGCTCGACATGAAAAATGTTACCCAACTTTTATTTTTATGAAACCAAAATCAACTTTCACTGTGCAAAAGTCATAATTTAAAGCGCATAAAGGTATATAATGCAGCTAAATAAGAAAAACAATTATTTAACGCTTACAGCTCTTTTAATAAATTAGAAAATGTTTCTGAAAAAGGTTACCAAGCTTTAAGCTCTTTTCCTAAAAAAGAAAATTTAATCTTTAAAGCTAAAAATAGAGAAAATGTGACATTGGAAGATCTTTACAAATTCTTTTATGTCATTTTGAATAAAGCTTTCACTGATGAAAGCTTCAACATGAAAGTAAGTATTACTTTTCAAAAAAGCAAACTTCAACACGTATTTCTTACATATGTATAATGTATTAAATTTTGTTATATTCTTAAAAAATATCATATTTCACATGTGTGCTCTCCTTAGCTCTAAAATCCCTTTATATAGTTTTTATATAATGTTTATTACGCAAAACTTGAACAAAATTTTGGTTAGGAAAAAGCCCCAAAACTACAAAAAGTGTTAGTATAATTTCGAATTCCGAACACATAGATATTTTTTTTTAATTCAAACAAAGCACTTTGACACGATGAGGTATGTGGTTTAAAAGTTATGGATATAAAAGTTATAAAACTAAGTAATAATGCATAACTTGCATTGTTGTTACGAAAAATACGACAATTACTAAACTTTTTTCAAGTGGTCTACAAAGCAAGTTTAGATGTTCTACAAAGCAATTTCGGGTATTCTACAAGGCAAGTTTAGGAAAGCAAAAATCTACTCTACAACTACAACTGCTACATAAAATACTGTTAACATTCATCTCAGCCCATTCTTAGCAACGATATTTATTAATAATGGTTTCTCAACTCGGTTTTTCCCAAGCGCAGCCGCGGTCAACATTTAAATGAAATTATCTTCAAAAAGTAAATGTCATGAACCAATCTAACGTTTCAAATAAAAAGCCAAAAAATCACCCGATATATGCTCTTTTAGCTTTTATATTTCTCCTTTGTGTTTTTTGTTTTTGTTTTTCACAAACTATTATTTTCTGCCCACTTTCAAACGTATCGCAAGTCCTTACACAACAGTTTTGTTTCGAACAAACCCCCTACTTTAATCGTTCCGCCCTGCGGCTTGGCGCATACGCCCGCTTACCTTGCATAGGTGTGTGATGACTCGGCGCTCGTTTCGTCCACGGACTTCAACAGCTGGTCGGCAGCATCTTGCAAGCTCACAACACGCGGTTCGCAACGTTCCAATTCGGCGCGCAACTCTTTGAATTTACGGAATTTCGCCTCCAACACACTACGCTCCTCAGTCAAATCCACCGGTTCGGATGACTTGATATTCTGTTCGGTTTGCTGCAACCATGCGCACAGTTCATCGATTATCTGATGGAATTCGCTATTGCCCATGAGTGCTGTTTGTAAGAGACCCTGCCATTTGGCAGCAACCATACAAACAGCATTCCAGCGTTGATTATCGGCTTCGAGGCGATCGCGCAATTGACGCGCCTTGTCCGTGTCCAATGTGTGTGTGGCCAAATGATCGCCGACTACATTCAGGCTCATCACAATCGATTTGTGACTCTCGAGATCGAGCAGGAATTCGCGATGATCTTGCACTACATCCTCGAGCAGTTCAATATTCGACGGCGGTGTGGTTTGAGCCTTCTGCGTGCCTTCGGCAAATTGCAGCCATTGCTCGAGACGCCAAAGATCGTTGTCGATCTGCTGCCAATTGCGTTGTGTACAAAGCGGGCACGTCAGGCGTCCGACCTCACTGTTTCATAGAGAGAGAGAGAGAGAGTGAGAACACAGAGCGTTAGTGGATTTTTGTTGAGTTCAAATGCTTGTCATTTATGGGGAGTATGAAGTATAAGCATATGCAGTACACCGAAGGCAAATTTACTTAAATTTACAGTTATGTTGCTATGTATGTACAATTAAATTTACAGTGTAATGGCACTTACTGTGGACAGGTCAATTTGTATGCAGCGGGAAGCGCACTTCTGTTAAACATTTTTTATGGAAATGCGTTTGCGAATTGGACACATAGCGTTTTGAGAGCGTGACATGAAGCATGTATAAGGCGTGTGTTAATTTGTTTTTTTTTTTTATTGCAAAGTTTTAGTTTACACAAGTATGTGTATGTGTGTGGAGCGTAAATAAACAAGAAAATAGAGAATAATAATATGAGTATCCCAACACCAAAGCAAAAAATAGTTATTCACATTAACACTTAATACATCGCATTTACTTGGCCGTCACTTACCTAGCTTTTTGATCTTGCTGTTGGCGCGTCTTCCATTGCGACAGCAATGTTTCGAAACGCAGCGCCAGCTCTGCCACTGTCTCCACTTGCGCCTCGTCGGCGCTCGCCTGGCATTCGCTCAACAACAGCTGACTTAAATGCTTAACTAGTTCGGTGGACGATTGTGCATTGCCAATCAGCTTGGACATCTTTTGCGGACCCGGTTTGCGTGTCTTGTCGCAAATGGTGCGCTTCAGCTCATCGAGATTCGTTTGGCATTCCTTGATCGCTGTCTCCAGCTCCATGATGTAGGCATCTTTGGCGGTGATCGAGGTTTCGCGTTGCATTTGCGCCTTGCGCAGCTTGCGTTGTGACAAAGTGTTCACTTGCACGCCGGCATCGGCTTCGGATGCGTGTGTCGCAGTGATGGCTGCCTCTGCAACAGCGCCGGCAACACCGGTAGCGGCGGCGGCCGCCTTGGCGAGCCATTCGGTTTTGATTGTGACTATGCGCGTTTGTAACTCACGCCAAATGGTGGTGTATTGCGTGATGAGCGTTATGATGCGCGTCAGTTCGTCTTGTTTCGCCTTATTTTTGGTTTCGGCCGCCAATTTGTCAGCGCTTTCCACTTTTTCGCCAGCTTGTTTCAGCTTGCCTTCCAAGTTTTCGATACGTTTCACAGCAGCTTGTGCTTCGGCGGGTGTGCTTGGCTGTTGTTTCTGCAAACGGTCCAGTTCACTTTGTATGCCGGTCAACGCATTTATAGCCTCCTGTTGTGCCTTCTCGAAATCGCGTCGCAATTTGACATCTTTGTCAATGACATCGATAACGGCATGACAACGTGGTCCGAGTTGACGCCACTTCGCCAACATTACTTTCGTAGGCATGGTAAGACTCTGTATATTCTCGGGATCAACACCTGCGCTCATCATCAGTTTGGCATAAGTTTGCGCCAATTGGTTGAGTGGCGCCTCTTGTGCTTCTAGTTCACGCAGCTTAGTTTCGACAACTTTTTGGCGTGCAGCCGCTTCCTCCTTCGACAACGTAGAAAGGTCGCGTTCGTAGTTAGCAATGTCTGTCTCCTGTTTGCTTAGCCATGTTTTGTACTCAGTGGTGAATTTGATCAATTGTTGCAACAAATTCCATGTTGTAAGTATGCGTTGCTTACGTTCGGCGGATTGCTGACAAACATTCTTCCAGCGTTTCTCGAGATTCTGCGCAGATACACCAAGATTCGAGGTATTCACATGCGAGCGCCAGGTATCCGCGTCATTTAGCAGCATTTCAACCAAATTCAACACTTCACCAACATTGCTGCTATGATTCTCAATGGAGCGTTGTATCTTCTCATGCTCTTTGAGTTTCGCCTCTATAACCGGTGGTGTGTACGAGTCGAAAGTGAGTGGTTTATCCAATTCGGTCTCCACTTCGAACATCCAGGCACGTATTAAGGCAATGCGTTCCTCCAGGCGCAGCAGTGTCATCTTCAAATCGCCAATCTTGTTAGCGCGCTGCTTGCTCAGGTACTTCAGCCGTTCCCAACGATCGATTAGCATATCTGATTTCTCTTGCACCTCATGACGTATGGCCTCTGCATTGCGCGAATTGTCTGTGTAGAGTGAGATAAGCTCGCGTCCCGTAGATAACAGCCATTCGCGGTCCTTTTCGCGCAGTTGCAGCTCAGCGGTGATTTGTTTATCCAGCTGACGTGCTGCGTCTTCGGGGTTCGCAATAGCTGAAATATCTGAATCACGCTCAACGCGGTGTTCCAGACCACTCAACCAGTGCGCCAAACGCTCGTAGCGTGTATTGAAGAGCGCATGCAAAGACAAGCGCTCCTCGATGATGTTTATCAAAGTCGTGAGTTGGTATTCGAGATCAGCGTGCTGCTGCCAGTGTAGCCAAATCTTCTGTCTTATGGCCTTCATATCGTGCGGGCTAATACATTCCTTGAGTTCCTCTTGTGTGACATTGAGCGCTTCAAGATCTTGCGTGAGCGTCGAGAGATGTACTTGCTGCGCACGCAGTTTACTCAGACAATCCTGTATATCACTGGCACTGGTGGGTAACAGCGCATTTGTTTTGTTTACCAGCTGTTGCACTTTGTCGAACTCGGTATCTAGCTGAGCGGTACGTTGCTCGTAAGCGCCCGCCAGCTGTGAGATTTTCAACAGGAAGCTATTCCATGTTTCGAGTGCGGCCTTCAAGTTGTTAATGCGTTGTGCCACACTTGACTGTTCCATGCGTATGGAGGTGGCGAGCGCATCATCGCAGAACCGCAACAAACCAGTTTGCTGCTCCTTCAACTGCGTCAACATTGCTTCTCCGGCTGGCAACTGTTGTAGTAACTCATCCAGCCGCTGCTTGAGACGTGGCACGCGCTTTAGGTGTATGTAACGCAGTTGCAAGCGTGTGCGCTCCTTCTCGCGTTCCTTCAACCACTCGAGCAGCGCCGCCAAATCAGCGCGATACGTGTTCCAAGCAGTCATGCGCGCCTCCAGCTCATTATTGCGTTGCATAATACGCGACAGCGTCTCGTTATGCATGTTCGTCAACACTTTGAATTGTTCAGCGAGTGCCGGTTCGAGTTGTTGTTCGGCTTCCGTGTGTGTGGCGAGCACATTTTGCTGTGAGATAAGCAGATTTTGATGTATCTCACACAGATGCTGCTGCTCCTTGAGACTTGTGTAGTCTTCAGGTATGTTGCAGGCGAGGAATTGTTGCACGTGCTGCAAGTATTGACGCCACAACTTCAATGCCTCAGCGCTGTTCTGACTGCGCAGCAAACGTGTGGAGAGGCGATGATACTCTTGGAAGGTATCTTGGAATATCTTCTGCCATAATTCCAGCACCTCGATGATGGTGTTATCATCATCGGTCAGATTTCCACGTTCAGTCGTCGTATTCTCAATATTTCGTTCACGCAGCTGCTTCAGCTCTTCCTCGGTACGAGCCAGTGTTTGCAAGTGGGTGCGCAATGCCGTTAGCTGCTCCTCGCTAGGCACACCAGTGGCGGTGACCTGCGCTTGGCGATCGACGTCCTGTAAATGGCGAAGCATTTAGTTTTCGTTTTAATTTAATTTTGCGAAAAGTAAGTATTAAAAATGCTAATGTTTATCAAAATGATTGGCGCGCACACGAAATGCGCTCAGCCACATTGGCGTCTGAATGCGAATGGTGTCTAAATGGCAGTAATACATTGCCACATTGTTTGTGCCACATTTGGTTGTAATTGCCGTAGCCTGCCTGCATTATTAAATTGGCAGTTGCATGCATTACAAACACATCAATTACCTGCGATTACAAATACAGCCACAAATATTGAGCTAGCATGTGAGTTAGTGAAGTCTGTGGCATTAGACTCCCTACAGCGCTTCGATATCCACCCACCTACACTGTGCTTCTACAGTATCAACAAATTATACGCAAATTTGTGGCATATATTTCCTTTCAATTACATATGTATTTGCTTATACATATACAGCGTTTGACTTACATTGTTTTAACTCATATAAGCAATTTGGAAGACTTTAGAAGAAGGTAATTGCAAAAAAGTTTAACTTCCTCTAATTTGATAATGACTTCACCGCAAAGCAGCACGCGTTTGTGGCGGCATTTCAAAGTCAAAATAAAACCAGGCGAACAACAGTTTTATACACTCCCACCTGGTGAGCAGTATACGAATATATATGATTGCATATAGGTACATACACACATATGAGTTTGCGTGTCTATAAAATGCTTCTAATGCTGCCACACTCAATTGGCAAATTAAAGGACCTGCCTGTGTGCTGAGAAACCAAATCAAATGTACGAGATGTGTTCAGAAAATAACGAAATCTTGAAATTTAAAATTTCGCGGGCTTGGAGATTGATATATTGAGATATGTATATGCCCCTGAAGTGCATTCAAATCTTCAGCTTACTTTGTCTGTAGCAGCCGCTGAGGTAAGAAGTTTGAGAAGTGTTTTAATGATTGGAAGAAGCACTGGTATAAGTACATAATATCGAATGGGGACAGTTTGGATGGCCACTTTTCTAAAGCATATACTAAAGTTGTACTAAATTTTTTACCACAAACTTATTTATGTAATTGTTGTTTATTTCAAATAACTTGCAAAGAATTATACAAAAAAAATTTAGCAAAAAGATTTTAGTACTTAAAGATTTTTCTTTGAAATACTAAACTAAAATTTTTAATGATTTAATATCAACTAGATAAGCTACATTTTTCGAACTAACTTGTTTATGTCGTACTTGTTTATTAAAAAAAGCTTTTCAAAAAATTACTTTAAAATTTTACTACATACGAATTTTAGTACTAAAACATGTTCCATAAAAAATTTATTAAAAAAAAATTTGGTACAACAGACTCTTAGTACTAAACTATTTTCCGTTAAAACACTAAAATAAATTTTGCAAAGTATTTTGAAAAAAAGAATTGACGTTGTGTGAATGTACTAAATGTTTTTGAACAAACTTTTCTTCATATTTTGTTTGTTGTAAGAAAGTTGTAAGTAAATATTGCCTCAAATAAATTTAGTACATTCGATTTTTAGAACTAAACTATTTTCCGCTAAAATACTACAATAAATTTTACAAAAGATTTTTGAAAAATCAATGAATTGTGGATGTACTAAATTTTTGGTGGTTTTGTAAGAAAATTGTGCGTAATTACAACAGTTTAGTTCAACCGATTTTTTGTACTAAAAATTTTTCCTTTAAAATACAAAAAAAAATATTCCAAAGAGTTTTGAAAAAAGAATACTAGACGTGCTCTGGTTGTACTAAGTTTGTACATTTGTTCTAAATTTTTTATAACAAGCTTTTTTGTATATTCTTATTTATTGTAAGAAAGCTGTAAGTCATTAAAATAATATAAAAAATTTAGTACAACCGATTTTTAGTACTAAAATAGTTTAGGTTATAGTACTAAACAAATTTTTCCAATATGTTTTGATAAATTATACCTTTTGCATATGCCACAACTATGTACAAAACAAATATTACAAACAAAAAATGTACGTTTGCTTGTAAATATGCGTTGCTGCCAGACAAAACCCATAAAGTGCCATTTTAGAAAACGTGTTGGCCTGTTTTTCACACAGTTTCGCATACACTTAATACCACTAAAATTAGCAGCACAACACTACATACTAATACAAATACATGTTTGCTTATTCATATATGTATGTAGGTGTTGTTGTACACGATATGGGTGTGTGCGCCATTCGTGTTGAAACTTGCTAATAAATTAATGAAATCAATCTGCTACAAAAACATGGAAGAGGCAACACTGGAGATTTATGATATCTACAAGCGCCATCTAAAGTATTTAATTCTATTAAGGAATTAATGAACTTGAAAGCGACGCTGTGGCATATAAACATACGCACACACAGACACACGCGCAGATTTGGCCATTTGGCGCCAACGGTGGGAGACGCGATTTGGCATGGAAACTGGCATACTGTGATTGAGTGCATGCGTAGTTGCAATTACAAACAGATTATGTGCAGCGCTGAGTTGTACATAAGTACTCTATGTACTCGTATACATATATGTATATGTGTGGATATTTCAGCTTATATATGTGTGTATATATTTCCGTATAAAGAGTGAGTTATATTGTTGGAAAAGTCATTGCAACTCACCTTCTGTACATTGTTCAAGTACGCTTTTGTTTGCTGTACATTCTCGTCGATGGCCTTGCGTTCTTTATCCTTGGCTTCGGCCACATTGGCCAATGTGGTAATGGCCTCCTTGCAGTCTTGCAAACGTTGGCCTAACGCATCCAATTCGCCTTGCATGAGGCCGGAGGCATCCAAACCAATATCGGCGGCTATTTTCGTAACGATATCGCGCAGCTCCGACAAACGATCCGTTTGCGAGTTCAAATTATCCTGGCAGATCTGGGTGCGAGTAGCAAATGAAAATTATGTCAAATAATGGTCATAAATTTGGATTATGTAAAAATTAAAATCATTAAATTAATAGGTATTGAAATTTTTATTTTCTAAAAATATTTTCCAGAAAAGCTGTTAAAATACATACTATATATATGCACCTGCATTGCATTTAAATATCGCGGCCTTACTTTCGTGTCTTAGAAAATAAAATATTTAGCGCACAAGTCACTTTTCATTTATAATGCTTTCAAGCATGCAGCGACTGTTACTGGCGCATATTTCTATTTCCCATTACAATATTCTAACACTGGTGTATGTATAATAGAATGAATACATATATTTGCTAATATGTCTCTCTATGTAGCTCTTCGGCGACCGCTTCTTTAATTTATGCTGCCAACTTCTAAATTTGTGCCACTACTGTCCCCTTGCATTTACGTGCCTCTAATGGCTACTACGCGCGTACATTGACTTTTCCGTTCACTTCCACTAGCCATACAGACTTCCAACCACATATGCACATACTACCTGTGTATATATGTATGTATATGTTCTAGAATATGCGTGCTTGTTGTTGTTGTATATGTATAAGAGTAAACATGTGCAGTAAATAAATGTGTCACTAAATTTTTTACTCTGCACACACACAATATATACGGAAATGCAATAATCAGCCAAATGGTCAACCGTGCGTATGAGTGAACTGTGTTGCGGCACACAGATAATCAATAAAAAGGACACATTATTGATTGCGTGACACTAAAATTTTATACAAAAATGCATATATGAGCGAGTATCTAGTTGCATATATGTATATATTAGGGTGGGTCAAAAGCAAACGAAATAATTTCAAAGGAAAAAATGTTCCCTTAGGTTTACAAAAAAATCGTAAATAATCGTATCGTATCGTATAAAATGGACTATAGACCATTCAATTTCCTTCAAAATCTATGAAACGATATATTTTTCAAGCAGTTGGAAGTGAGTTTGGAATTATTCTAGTTGATAATATGAATAAAAAACCGTATGGCGATGGACAGTATGATCAACAGCTCATGTTTGGAGCAACTTTCTTAGAAGTGTTTAAGAACCTATTTTTCACAGTATCAAGCGCAATTAAAATATTCGTGTCTTTTTTAACCACCCATACCATATGTGTATGTATGTATATATGTTTGTACATAATATGTTTATATGCGTATATAATATCTATATATGCACAAACATATAAGTATCTATTGTTAACTTTAGTCTTTATATTTGGCTAACAACTCATATTTCAATTATTGATTATATTATTATGATATGTACTGAACACTGCAATGATTTTTCAAAGCAACATAGTCAAAATACATAACAAGTGTTGCACGAGGAATCACAGCTTTGAATATATACTCACAAAGGGTACAAAATATGTATGTGCCTAACTAATTAAAAAACCACTGAAATATCGAAAATTGTATATTTGAAAAATTCAGGTTATCAACAGTTATTCTGTGACATATGGTGTTGCATATAGAAGCTTACACGAACTAATGCTGGTAAGCTGAAAGTGTCTTATGACAACATAACAATTTAAAAGTGACACAAGTATCCAAAATTATCCCAAAATCTACCTGAATATGTAAGCATACTGCTGCGCAAACATTTGACCGGAAAATAAGCTGGTTGTTTTTCCGTTTTCCGTTTCTTGTTTTTGCTCATAAGTATGTACAGTTTATGTTATTATGATATCATAATGATCTCATACTTGTGCAATATGATACAATAAAGATCTACATAAATAGCATATTACTACTTCAAAGCAAATACAATGCCGGTCCATATAAGTTTGCGCCAGCATACGTAAAGCAACAACTATGTGGTTATGTATGTATATCAATAAGCCAGCTTATCGCTGTTTGCGACATTGAGTTGGGATTTGTAAAATTCCAACATTGTCAACCGATAATTTGTCAGCATATTCCAAGCACAGCTACGTAAGATTATGTTGGTGTGTATACATTTTTAGGCCGCAGCATAACTTGTGTCAAATTTTGGTGATAAAGAAACATATCAAGTAGTACGTGGAATTACTTCGAGCAAACACGCCAAAAATTTTGTTGTTTAATATTTTTATTATACCCTTAACAGATTAATTAATACTGAACCATAGGAATCAAGTGCTAGTATGGAAAACTTTTTCATTTGAAGAGATATGTATTTTCAAGAAATTTGACATTGATTATTCTCTAAATCACCCATGAAACCACCGAAGAAATTGTTCGGATCGGATCACTATAGCATATAGCTGCCATACAAACTGATTAAATCAAGTTCTTGTAAGGAATATTTCACATTTGTGAAAGGTTTCACAGCTTCGATTCAAAGTGAATATTGTTTTTATTTTTGCTTGCTTTTTTTTACTGCTACAGCAAATATTGACATCCATCACTTTTACTTTTTACAAAAACAAAAATAATAAAATAACTAAATATGCGATAAGCTCATTGCGGTTTTCGAAAGAACATTAACTCTTGCCTTGCTTACGCAGAATTATATATATACATGTATGCATACATATATTTGCTTATGTATTAAAATTCTTTTGCTAACTGATTTACATACAAGCACACATATTTACTTATAGCTGACTAAAAAAATCGCTGATAAGCTTGAAATATGCAAACATATTTCCCTTCTTTCTGTCAACACTGAAGTATTAATCAGCCCATTTCACTTGCTTACCACGCTTGTAAGCAATAAAAATGCAACTCTGCAAAGTGCCTTCAATGAAAAAGCTAATAAAATTGTGTTCTGTTGGAACACGATGGATATTGAAAGCATTTTTCGCGCCAAAAAATTTGGCATTAATTTTCGTACGACTTTTTACAGACCTATATATACACATAATAATATATGAAACTATATATAAACATCTCATTGCCATTTAAATACAAATTAACAGTCATATAAATTTATAAATGAATCAAATCTCAAATCTTCAATATCTGCTATGATTTTGTGCAACTCATTAAGTCTACATACATATCTGCTAGGGTGGGTCAAAAATTAAATTTTTTTCGTTTAATACGCTGAAAAATAAGTTCGTAGACACTCTTCACTTCCAAACTGTTATTGCTCTTCATTCAAAAGTTTAATATAGCCTATTTCTCTCTAATTAAAGTAAAAAGAAAACATGAGTGCGCCTTAATCATAACCTTCAATATTATTTTGTTTTTAATGAGCTCAACAAATGAGATGTGTGTGCCATAGGCCCGCATAATCAAAAAACTTGAACCGTTGAACTTTATACCAGAAATGATTTGTAAAACGCACTGAAAATTTAAAATTTACGCCCACAATCAGTACCGCAGTGACCAAAGGCCTATTTACAAACTAAATTTCGAACAACTATCACATAAATTCAGGTCACTTCCCTAGTAATATGAGCTAATTGGTCGACTAATTTACATAAGCGTATAAGCACGCTGTAATTAAGTTCTACATGTTTTAGCAATCAATTATGCCCTTTGGCGCACAACAACAAAAGCCTAATTAAAAAAGAGCATAAATTAATTGAGACCAAATTGGGCACATATTGTAGCGGTCAGTTTTTTTTTGTGGTAGGCTTAAATTTTAATTTTTACTTAAAACAATGCGACTCATCTAGCCGACAGCAGCTTAGTTATAATACTCTTACACGTTACGAAAAACACATAATAAAAAATAGTAAAGAAATAAAAAAAAACAAGATAAATATGCGTTACATTTTTCAGTGTATTACCTAACTGATTACATTTATTATCGCTATGACTTTAATCCCCATTTTGAAACTATGCAAGGGCTTTAAATTGGCATTTTTAGTTCTCAAAAGCGTTCAAATATTTTTTTGTAGCAATAGTAACTAGAACTAGTCCCTAAGTTGGATTAGAGATACCAGTCAAAAATTTTGCACACGTCATTTCCTTCCCAAGAAGCTACTAATTTGCCAGAACGACAGATATCGGAGCACTTACTCTAGCATAAATCTAAGTTTTTCGAAATTTGAACTATTTTTTCAACATAATTAGATTACCCTACCACTCAATCTACTAGCAATAAATAAGCATATGATAACGTTTAGAGAAAGTGAACAGAAATTTAGCTTTTGCACGACAAAAAAAAAATATTGAGAACGATAGCAATGCACAAAATTTATTTATAAGAGAAATAATTATTTTTTTTAAATAAAAAAAATTTGTTTAAATTGCTAGTGTCATCTAATCTAACTTAATTTTTTTTTTTATAAAACTTGCTGCTTCCTTAATAAATATTTTTATTTTTTTTTGATAAAACTTGTTTCTTTTTTAATAAAAAAAAAACTAAAAAATTCTTTATAAATAAAAAAAAATTATTTTCCTTTTTGATAGAAATTGTTTCTTTATTAATAATTAAAACAATATTATTTGATAAAAAATATCTCTTGAAAAAAACCAAAAATCAAAAAATTACTATCTTTGAATACTATTTAAATTTTTAATTTTGATAAAAATTGCTTCATTTTAAATAATAAAAAAAATATTATTATTTGATAAGAAATGTGAAAAAATAAATAAATCAAGAAATCCTATTTTGAATATATAACTTTTTTTTTAATAAAAATTGATTTTTCAATAAAAAATATTTATTTTATTTTTGGATAAAACTTGCTTCTTGCTTTAAACAAAAAAGAAAATGCTTTCTTCGCCTAATATAACTATTTTCCCACATATTCTGATATATTAAATATTTATTTGCACTTACTCCACCTTCATATTTTTATGAATTATCACACTATTTCAACAAAAAAAAAATAAAAATAAATAAATTTTAATAGAATTAATTACCTTAGCACTTTGCAGCGTCTCCCGCGGCTGTTCCAAACTCTGCACCGTATCCATTTGCTGTTCTACGTAATTGCGTATGGCCGCCGAGGCGTTGCGATATTTCTCCCAAAGCTCGACAGCGCGTTGATAACGCGTACACAATTGTAGCAAATTATCCGACGTATCATTCCAAGCTACAACCGCATCCTGCACAGCCGACTCGATCTGTTCGACAATTTGCACATCGCATGTTTCGATAAGAGGCTTAGCCGATGTTTTTAAGTCATCCAAGAGTGTTTCACGATTTTGCAAATCACCAGCAAGACCCTTTTGTCAATACAACGAAACAGTTAAAAAACAAAAACAAAGCGAAAACGCATGTTAAAACACTGGTAAACACAATTGAGATATTATATATAAGTATATGTATTTAATATCTGTTATATTCTAATTTTATATTATGGAGATATGCATTATTTGTGGTAAGCTCTTACTTAATACTTAGTACACAGCTGGCGGGCAAAAGCACTTGCTCAACCAAATACACATGTAGTATTGTATATGCTTTAAAAATTTTAAGCTTAGATTATTTTATAATTTTATTTTTATTTCCGCCGGTTGAGAATTCAAATATATGCTCCTTGGCATTAACAAAAAAACACATTTATAATTCCAACTATTGATCCGCGCGTAGCAAACGCCGTCGTTTGCGCACCCGTTCGCGTCGAAAGCTTAACACGTACTAAAAAGTAATCAACACAAAAGAGTCACCGAAAAAAAGTAATACAAAAACAAAAGCAAATGGCAACAAAAAAAATATTGAAAAGTAAAGAAGTGAAGTATAAAAACAAATACAACTGAAAACACATGAGCGTCTTGTGGCTGCCACTTTGCTTAGCCCACTGGCACGCAGCGTTGTCCCTTACGACTGCGGCACACCACAACTTCACTCTCTAAAGCGCTTCTAATGGCGGACCCAAATTCTTTGCACACACGCGCACACATATGTACGTGCAAACATATAGTGCATGTACGCATACAAACATACGTACACACGGCTCTTTATTTGGGCGCACTGCTATACTTTACAAAGCGCACGTGTGAATAACGGACACACACTTCGCGCCGGCAACTTGTGAGTAGTTAAAGCAAATCATTTTCACTTCATTTACCATTTCGGACATGTCTAATTATATGCACAATTGTCTTATGTGCCTTAAAAATAACGCAAGCCAATCGAATTTGGTATGTGAAGAGTTGACTTCTGACACCTATTTATACGCACGTTATTTTCTTTTTAACGGAAGTATTGTGAAACTGCACCGGAATACTTGTAATTGGCTAAAGTCAACATTGAAGATGGCGCGCACTTGCCTTTAAGAGTATTTAAAGGGCTTGAGGAGTAGTTGACGAAATAGTTTTGAGACGTAGAAGCACGAAATCGTTTAGAAAGTTTTGAAAATAGAAATATTTTAGCACTTCGTAAAGCTTCAGAAATTTATACGACAAAATTGGACGCTCGTACAGGCAGCGAATGATAAATTTCCGCTCACTATTCATTTCTACACTATTCAACAACACCCCTTTTTATGCATATACGATTTTATACGCCTACAACTTGGTAAATAAATGACACTTACCTCTAGCCGCTCAGTGGCCTTGCGCAGCCGTTCGTAGTCAACCTGCCCGTGCACCTTGAGCAATTCCATCATAAAGTCAGTCTCCTGCACGGAATCGTGCACCAACTCCAGCTGGCGCTCATAACGCAACCAAAGCGCCAAACGATTTCTCAATATTGCCAGTATGTTCGTGCATTTGCTCTCCAAGAAGGCGTGATCGTCTTGCAGCTGCGAGATGTCACGCTCCAATTTCACAGGCGACACCGACATCTTCAAGCGCATCGGCAACGTATGCAACATTTGTCGTATACGCATGATTTCTTGCCAATTACCGATGAGATCTTCACCAACTGCTTGACAATCGATTACCGCCTTTTCAATGGCTTCGCTGCTCAGTTTCTCAGCGCTTTCGCATTCGTCCAATATGACCGAGAGTTTTGTTTGATGTTTGCGCAGATTTTGTATGCCCTCTTGTATGGCGCGCAATTGTTCGCGCAACACGGAGGCGCCTTCGAGTTCTTCCGCAATTTGCGTGTTGATCTTGTGCGAGAGCGCGAAGAGTTCGCCCACCTTTTCCGGTTCGACGGATGGTTCTTGCAGACCGATGCGTCCCAATTCATTGCCAATGAAACCAACACGCGTACGTAGCACTTGTATGCGCTCAATGTAGAGACAGAGCTCTTCCTCATTCTTGATTACACCCTTAATGCTGGTCATTGTCAGATAGATTTCTTGCAACTCACGTTCGACCAATTTCAGTTTCTCTTCGGGTGGGACGTCTTGCGAGGCCAGGCTATTCACAATATTATTCTGTATACGCTCAATAGAGGCGGCTATGTTTTGGCAACGATCTTCGAGTTGTGCATGGAATTGTCGCTGTAGCATTTCGTCGGCGAGCGGTATGACTTGCAGTGCCTTTTCGAAACTATGACCCGCTAGATTACGTATGTTATTGTGCATTTCAAAGTGTGCCTTCATCTCCCAAAACTGACGCATATGTTCAATTGGCTGCTCTAGTGGATCTTCAGGTATATGTATGTTGCGCAATTCCTTCTCAGCTTCGCGTACGAAAGTCTCCATTTTATCGGTTTGATTTTCATACTGTGCCCAAATTTCTTTAAAGACGAGCAGACGATGCAGGTAGAGAGAGACTTCTTCACGCAATTTCAGCAGTACAATGAGGGCTTCGTTTGTCTCTTCGACTAGATTGGGCGCCTGCACGAGATCTTGCAGTTTATTGGAAATATTTGAGAGTTGTGTCATTTTCAAGTAGTGATTCGAGATGTCGCTGCTGATGGACTGATATAGCGTTGTGTATTGGTCGTAGTCTGCAGAAGTGACAGCAGACAAATCGGGCACACGCTGCTGTGCCACATGTAACCATTGCAATTCATCCTTCATGCCCTTCTCTAATACCGTCCAGCGTGAAGCAGCTTGCACTAATTTCGATGAACGTTCCGAAGCCTTTTCCAAAAGCACGGTTGCGCGATTATAGAGTTCTTTGTGCAACTCCGCGTGCTTCTCTCTCGTCTCGGTATCGATATTCTCTTCCAGTGACTCCAACATGGCACGGCAATGGCTGAGGTTTACAAAGAATTTGCGATGTTTCTGCACTTCATTGTTGAGTTGTTCCAATGTGCTGGATATAATTGGACTTTCGACCATCTTATCGGCCAGCACAGTGATGTTGGTGAATTCCTTGAGTGTTTGCTCATACTCTTCGGCTAGTGACTGCAACTGCAGCAAGCGATCGCGTTCAGCCTGTATGTTGTTTTCAATGTTTTTACAAACTTCATAGGAATTGTAGATGTCTTGCGGCACCTTTTTGCCGGGGAAGTTACGTTGGAATGCGCGCGCACTTTGTGTGAGCTCTGCGATACTAGCTTGTACGTCTCTGTTTTGTGCCTCCAATTCATCGAGGCTGCGCAATTTTCCATTCAGTGTTATGTCTTGCGACACAATGGTGTCGTAACGTTCTTGAAGTTCTTCCAAAATGTTGGTGGTGCGATGTATCAATACGACAAAATTATTCCACTTATTCAGCTCTTTAGTATCTTGTGCCTGGTTGTCTTTGGTCACTTCTTCCACTGCATTGACATGCTCCTTTAGCGCATCAACACACTGCTGCACCTCAGGCCCAGTTAAGTGGTCAGCTTTCTCCAAGTGGTTTTCGAGTGTGCTGACATTCGACTTAATGGTGCCGAGTTCATCGTTCAACTGATTATAATCGTCCAACTTCTGCTCGGAAGGACCTTCATCAGAGTTTTGTCTGATTAAGTATACGCGATACTCAACGGTTTCGAGCCATGTTGAGACTTTTTCAATAACGGTTATGACTGTAGTTTCAATGACGGTGCGATCACCTTGCTTTACAGCTACCTCCAAATCGTGCAAGCCTTGATTGACTTCCTGCGCACGTACTTCCACAGGCATATCCGTTATCTTGTCGGATAGGGTAGCTAAATGCAATACATTGCTTAATGGTTTATGCTCAGGTGTAGACTCTTTCAATGATCTAATGCGTCCACCGATGACTTGCTTCGTTTCAGCCCAAACATCCACAGCCTTTGGTTTGACTTGTGATCCAGGATAGTGTTGTAGACTTTCAGACATAATCATTGCCTGTGAGGCATCCTTAGGTGTCTTGTCAATACCAACTGCTGTTGTTGCCGCTAACCAAATGCTTTCAGTGGCACTTTCTGGTATATCTTTATCGGGACCTGGTGTTAGTGGCACAACAATCTCTTCTGTTGGTGAGCTCACTTCCTCAATCATGACGGATGAAGTTGGTCTGGAACGTGGTTTGCTACCTTGCTGACTGGTAAGGTTCACCTTACTTTGCTCACTGACCTGTAGCGGCAAATCAGGGAATTCCTCATAAACCGTCGTTTTAGTGATTTGCAGTTGCACCAATTGTGGTTTCTTTTCCATAGTTCGTGAACCGGTATCATCTGACACTTGCTGACTAGTAGTTACAACCACACCTGCTTCAGGTACAATGTCCTTTGCTATTTCGATATTCACATTGACCTCTGGTAACTGCTCAGCAATAGACTCATCTTCGTCTGGCTTTTCTTCAGCGGTATGTTTCTTCTTTTTCTTATCCTTTTTCTTTTTATCCCGTTTGGGCAGTTCAATTGTTTGTGTATGCTCATATACAATCGGGTCAATCTCTGAGTTGTCCGTATCTGCCGGTATTGCCACTGAAGTTTGAATTTCAATATTGTACGGCTCAGATAAGGAAGTCAATGTTGATGAAATATCTTCTGTTAGTGTAACAGGTTCTAAAGAAACAGGCTGTTCTACTGGTTGAGGTTCATCACGTGGTGTAGTCTGTGATGTTGAGTCTACAAGTTGAGTCAACTCAAAGGTGGTTGTGTGCTGATCACGTTGCTCTGCAGGTGCTTTAACCACTTGTACTGGTTCTATGAATTCTTCAATTACCGGCTCAGGTGTGCTTGCAGGTTGAACATAATCCACCGGTTCCGGGGTGAGAGTTTGTACGTAAGTCTCATGAGTGACTGTGTAATCTGTGCCAATAGCTTGGTCAGATTTTTCAACCTTTTCAGTTGGTAAATCTGTAGTCAAATCTTTGACCAGCTCATGTACTAAAGGTTGAACGACATCGCTGGTACTTGCCTCAGGTGAGCGCGGTGACTCTTTAGGTGTAGTTTGTAGTTCCTTTTCAATGGTGGTAACCACAATTGTTTGGCTTGATATTTCTGTGGTTTCTGGCTTAGCGGGTACTTCTACTTGCGGCAAAGGTTCTGAATAAGGTGCCTCAGTTTGTACTTCTTCTTCCTCAGTTTGTTTTGGCTCAAGAGCTATTGGTGTAACTAGCTCCTCAGAACGTGGTGTTGTTTGCATCTCAGTATCCGTTATTTCAACTGTGATAGTCTGCGCCTCAGTCTCTTGACTTTCTGGTACAACGTCAATGCTTGTCTGCAAGGATATTTCTTCTTGTTTGGGCTTATGTTCGGGAGATGTCTGAGATGATTTGATCTCTTTGACGGGTTCTTCATAGCTCGGTGCAGACGGTTCTTCACGAGGCGTGGTTTGTTGCTGTTCATCTTCTACGTAGGAAATTTCTATTACCTCGGTAGGAATTACTAGCTCCGTAAGCGGTGCACGTGGTGAATCAGAATCTGGCGATACAACCGCTTCCTCCACAACCTTCACTGAAGTATCTACTTCAATGCTGGTCGCTTCACTTTCTGGGCTAATCTCGGCAATCACCTCCTGCTTAACTTTACCTTCTGATTCCAAACTGGGTGTATCAATATCACGTGGTGTTGCTTCTGATGATGGCACATGAGACTCTGCATCTTCAGGTATTCTTGATCTTTGCTTCTTTCGCTTATGTCGCATCTTTCTAAAATCTTCATTCTCATAATCATAAAGAGATACGTCATCGGCTTCATAGCCAGTTTCACGAGGAGATTCAATGTCGATTTCGGACACTGAAATTCTAGACACAGGCACCTCAGATTTCTCAACCTTAGGTTCTTCTTCACTTTGCTCAAATTCAGGTTCGACATCTTCCTTTCTTTTCTTTTTCTTACGACTTCGCTTGGCATCGGCAGGTGTGAGATTCAATTCATCGCCGCGCGATGTCGTATCCTCACGCTCTGTTTCGGTCAACGTTGAGGTTTCAACAATTGTCATACTCACTTTAGGTGGCAATTGTGTAGGGTCAATATCTTCCTCAGGTGTCATAACAACTTTCAAAACACCGCTGCCGGTTTGCTCAATAGATGGCGCAGTCACTGTGAATGATTTTCGTGGAGAATCACTGTCAGTGGCCAAGACTTCACCAGAAATAAAGAGCTGTGTGGCAGCTCGTATGTCGATTTGGGACTTTTCGGCAGGTAACGGTTGCAGAAACTTGTCCTCAGATGGCGTTTTGGTAACTGTTTCGGTAGATGTTAATGAAACAAGCTCACTGGCAGGTGTTTCCACAATAATTGTTTCTGGTTCTTCTGCGGTTGTGGCAACATCAGTGACTAGCTTTTCTTCAGGTTGTGTTGGTCTCTCTTCAGGTACTTCCTTGACAATGGTGACTTGTGAGGATGGTAGTTCTGGTTCTAATACTGTTGGTTCAAAAGGTACGGGAGTAGGTTCTTGAGTTTCAATTAACGAGATTTCAGGTTCTTTAACCGATGTTAATACTTGTGGTTCAGAATCATGTGATACTGGGTCGGTAGCATCTTTTGGTAATACTGCAATACTTTCCGGCTCTTTAAATGGAGCCAATTGCGGCATAACTAATTCAGTGGCAGCGGGTGCTGATGATTCAGTGGTTTCTGGCGATAGCTGCTCAGTAGTGACTGTTGTAATAGTTGTTGTTGTCACTGTTGCCGTCTTTTGATCTGGTTCACTTTCTTTAGGCTTTCCTTTGGGTTCTACAACTTTTTCGAATTTGTATTCTTCCAGAGAAACCGGATAACCCGTATCTTCATCAATTGGCCAAACAGTATCCACTGGTTTGGACTCAGTGGTTGCTTTAACTTCATATGTCTCAACCGATGGTTTAGTTGCGTCATCGGGGTGATGAGAGAAATCGATATCAGTTGGCACCAAATGATGTTCTTTTGGCCAAATCTCATGAATATTTTCTATGAGTTTAGTTGGTTCGATGATTTGTACGCTTGGTGAAACTTCCTCTTCAACTACTATTATCTGTTCATAGGGTGTCGTACTTAAGTCCGCTGGAATATTAACAGGGCTAGTACTAGTAGTTTCTACGGTTTCAATTATTCTTTGTTCAACTACTTTTGGTGCGGACAAATCAACAAATTCTACTGGTGCTTGGTCTGTTGATGTTGTTGTAGTTCTTTCTGTAGTACTTGTTGTTATAATACTGGTTGTTGTTGGTTGTGTTTGTGTTGTTGTAGTAGGAATAGTAGAAGATTCAATTTCAAATACCTGTTGCGGCTGCGTCGAGTCTGTCACTAACGGCACAGCCTCGTCTACAGGTGCGCTTGTCTGTGGCAATTGCGGTTCCAACAAATCAGTCGAAACCTCTTCAATTACCACGCCTGGTTCTTTCGTCAGCCGTTCGAACTCTTCCTCGGTCACCACTTTGCCATTGACGGTGCGTATGATATTCACATTCACTTGTGGTGGCAACTCTTCTTCACTGACCTCGATTTCTTCTGGCTCTTCAACCACCTCTTCGGTGACATGTTCCACACCATCGATTACCACGATGCGCTTAATAATCTTACGTGTCTTTCGTATGATTTTGCGCGTTACTTGCTGCACAACCGCGCGTATGCTGCTTTGCGAAGTGGCCGTGGTTGTCGGACCCTCACTAACAACGGTAATCATTTCGGTTTGTTGGCCCTCAGGTGTTTGCAGTTGCTCAAAACGTTCGATTGTTGGCTCCGTCTCGAACTCCTTAACGACCACTGCATTTGGATCCGAACCGTCTACGACAGTACCGCGTGTTTGCTGCGTTATCACCGTCTGATAGCCGCGCTGATCATCACCACTGGTATCGGCAGTTTGCACATTTTCCAAATTCAATTGTCCGGTCGATTGAATTTGTATATTACCATCGGCATCCGTGACCGTGGCAATTGAACTGATTTGTTGATGCTGCACCACCTGTTGGCGTGTGCGCGTTACTTTCTTTACAATAATGTGCTTCGTACCATCTGCATCCACCACAACTTCGGTGGTAGTTTGGTCGGGTTCAACAAAGGTGGTTTCGAATGCTTGCGGTACATTTTTCAATACCAATTCGGTGGCCCGATCCACATCTCCTTGCGGTTGTTGATGATAACGCGCTTCGATTTCGACATCCTCTGGCACTTCAGGTATCTCTTTATTCGGTATAGTATCAATCTGTATAGTCTCCTGACCGGCTTGTATGGTGGAGGTGACTAAAATGTTCTCGGTAGGCTTACGCTCCTTCTGCGTCTGCATGGCAGTCTCAGTAGTTTCGACGAAAGGCGCTAATGGCACAACTGGCTCTGCGAAACTAGTTTGCGCCTCAACTGTGTATGTCTCCACAACTGGTTGAGGTTGTGGTGCGGCAAGACTCTCGGACGTTTGTGTTTCTACTGCGAGTGCTTGTATTTGCACTGGTTTAACTTCCTCCTCTGGCATCGGTGTTGAATCAATGGTGCTAGCATTTGATTCAATGGATACTGGCGCGCTGATTGGTGGCTGTATCAAAGCATCGGCTGCCACGCGCTTGCGGTGCTCTTCTTCCTGTCTAGCTTTACGCAGCTCCACAATAGTCTTCTCGATGGTATAAATGCGTGTGGTGGCGACAGTGATTTGTTCACGCAGCAGCGTGATAATAAGTGCAAGCTGATCCATCAGATCACAGGCCATTGGTGCGACGTCTTCATGTTGCTGCAGTAGACGCGTCTTCTCGACCAACTCCTCCAGCGATTGCTGTTTATCCTTGAGCGTACGTAGCAATTGCTGGCTGCGTTCGGCTTGTGATTTCAGTTGTTCCTCATCCTCGGCGACTTCGGGTGTCGGTTCGAGGTCTTTAAGTTGTTGCGATACTTCCATAATCCATTCTTGCAATGCAATCAAATGCATTTGGTATTCGTTGAGTTCCTCCTCGCGCTTCTTCTGACCGTGCATCGCGTTCTGTTTCGCGAAATTTAAAATTTTATTTGTCGTTGATATTCTATATAATAAAATAAAACAATAAATTTACCGCTATCATTGTGATCCCTTGCTGCGTGCGACGCAATAACAGATCAATACGATCTTTTATCTCGTTGAGTATGCGCTCAGTGCCGGGATCTGTTGGTAGTGTTTGTCCGATTTCTTGTAGACGTGTTGCTTCCTTTTCTTGGTATTCCAGATTTTCTTGGATTAGCTGCACAAAATAGTTATTATTATTATAGAAAAGTAGTGTATTTAGTAAAGTGTGTATATTATAATCCACCATTATATAAGTATAGACAGCTTGAAAAGTAGAATTAACATTAAAAAAGTTTAATTTTATTTATGAGACCAATTTATGTAGCAGTTTCATATATAATTAATTTTTTATTATAATTTATATAATATATATATAATATATTTATTTGTGATTGTTTACGATTGTGTTCTCGTGTGTTGTAAGCCAACTAAGTACTTTTACTACTTCAAATGCCTACAATACCAAAAGATTTGCTACAAAGCTAAGCTCAAAAAAATTCAAACAAAAAATGTGTATGTAGAGTAGAGCGGCTCAATTATATTTCTATAAAATCGCGTATACAGGAAATGTTCTGCGGATCATTCTGAACAAATTTGTCTAAGATACTATGGATTTAAAACCGGTTTCGAGCTAGTGATTATTAGAGCGAAGTTTTAAAAATGAGAATATAATCGGTTGTATAGGAGATATAAGTTATAACTGTACGATCTGACCGATAACGACAAATAGTCATTAAAATAACCGAATAAACCTACATATTAAATTTTATTCGAATATCTCAAAAACTGACGACCAAATAAGTCTAAAAATTTCTCACTAAAAAACGTGTTCTTAGACCCCTAATATCTTGGTCAAAGTTGTTTAGATTGATCCGTAAATCAACCCGCTCTTCAGATCAATGTTCAACAGATTTTTGTATTTCTATCTCCCAAGTCCCAAGATATTTGGCGTATACCTAATAGAGCAGTCTAAGATTTGTACTCATACTAAAATATTAAGAAATAATAGTAAAAGAGGAGGAATTTTGGAGCTAGTAAATTTTTATATATTTATTTAATATATTTTCTTCTCAATACTAAAGCTTCTTACTCGTTATTGGCATAAAGTTCGCATATTACTTATATACAGTGAATTACAAAATTGATCACGCATAAGTTGGATGGCCATTTTGGTTGGTGTAGACTTTCGCACGAAGAGTACGGATGTGCGTAGAAAAATTAATTTTCAAAATAAAATAATTTTTAATTTTTTGAAAAACTATGTATTTCTTGATATATGATAGATATGGGAAAAGAGGACAAGGCTATCTCCAATGGAATTAAGGACGAGATCAAAAAAATATTAATTTGTGGTGTGACTCAAGGCAAAAATTTTACGAAAACTGAAAATCTCTCTTGGCGATGTGAGTCAAACTCCAAAAACCTCCTCACACATAGAGAAACAGGAAGTTGTGACTAATTTCGCCATAAAAATATATGTATGGAATGCAAATGATTGTGATGACGGGATAAAAATAAATCGTTTGGAATCGGATGGGTGCGGATGTATCTGAAGAAGCATCAATTACCATCAATTACACCACGTTAAGCATTCGCTAAAGTATGGAGGAAGCTATTAGATTAATTTTTAAGCCCTTTTATATTTAATCGCATAATTGATCACTATTAAGTCACAAAATATTTATTATTTAGTTTCGTTATTGTTTTGGTTTGATATTTTACCTTTGTAAGAAACTAAAAAATATCAAAACATTTACAAGTTTTGCGTTATCGATTATTATATCATATAAATATCATGATAAATTTTGTGAGTCACTGTGTGTTACTTGTGTTTCATATCATCTCTTTAAAAAAAATAAAAAAAACTTAAATAACAAAATATTTAGGAGTCTTATATCATACTGAAGTCATGACGAATTTTGTGAGTCACTGTATTTCTTGTCACTCTAACTACTTCTCTTTATAATTTTTTAGTACCACCACTTTTTAATTGTATACAAACATAATTTATAAATGCTAAACTTCAGTGTACACCGAAAAAGAATAGTTTCGACATTTTACTAAAAAAAAATTATAATAAAAAATAATAAATAATAAAAAAATAATAAATAAAATGTGCGATATATGAATGATGCGGTTGTGTTACTAATCTTCTGCGACACACGCCAGCATTCATTTAATCGGGTTTGGTTCATTCTTAGAATGCGTAAGTATTTGTTAGCTACATAATTTGTGGTTGTAAAAATAACTGCTTTTTATAATATTTAATTAATTAAATAATTAGTATATTGCGCTAGTATATAATATATATGTATGTTGGTGGTGGGATTTGTATACATTAAGTGTCATTTAACAAAACTTATAATTTATATATACACATACATATATAATAGCAAATGCAAAGCAATATTTTCAAAACGTTGCAGATCGTACACGGCGTATACGCAACTTTTACTTACAGTTTAATTGATACACATATTCGAGCATACACAAATGTACATATATATGTATATATTTGTTATATGTATAGACACACATATATTTACATATGTATGCACATCACCTTTCTTTGCATTTGTTCACACACACACATACCTTCAATCCTTGCAGCATGCCATCCAAACTAGCGCTCGGCAAATTACCAATGCCATCTTCGACCGTCGATAGGGATTGCAGTAAATCTTCGATATCGTGCGTTAAGTCCTATAACATTCGTATTAATTGTGTGAGTTAAAATTATTTAAGTGAATTAATACAAATTGAGATTTAAGTTTGATTGGCAAAAACAATAAACAAAAGTAATAAAAACCAGAAATGGAAACAATGCAGTAGAGAACAAGAAAACGATAAACAGTAAAATGAGCCGAAAGGAGGTAGCTTTTAAAAGTTTTATTATTTTTTGCGACTTTTTCTTATGCAGTGAACCCAAAATTGTGCGTAAAATAGTTATGAAACAGAACAAGAAACAGTTGAGAGCAGAATTTTCACAGTATATACATATATGTGAAAGGTTTTTGCTGCAATCCAAAAGTAGGCGAAAATATATGTATGTACAAGGTGTGATAGGAACAAAGACATAAAGCAGTTGGTATTTTTTTCTTTTTTTTTTGTTGCCTGACATTCTGTGTTAAGTAATGCTATGAATTCAGTGGATGCAATGGCCTAAACAAATAAATAAGTTAATGGCATTCAAATATATTATATAAGGGATGTAAGCTTCATGGGGAACATACATATATACACGGATGTAAATAATGAATTTTGTAAGACTTTAGAAATTTTCGATGCAGAAAAAAAGATTTTTTATTCGTCGATTTATGAGGAATTTAACATGCATGATTTACAGCCAATTTCACTACAGCAATTCAAGTGAAAAATTTTCGTGAAATTGCTGCTGAATTCGGCTGTAAGAGATGAAATGAGACATTTATATGTATTTACAGCGATGAAGGCATGCAACATCAATAGCTTAAGTATATAGATTATAGTATATATATATTTATAATTTTTATTTATTAGCAATATATTATATTTTAATAAATAAATTGTTAGAAAGTTAAGCAGATAAACAGAAAATACAATTAAAATAAAGAAAAAAATAAATAAAAAAAATTTTATAAAATAAAGATTTTAGTAAAATAAAACTATTGTTGCTGAGCTTAGACATATTTGCAAACAATAATGTAAAAAAAATATTTGCAAAAAATATTGTAAAAAACCTAGTTTTTTTCAAACAATTTTCTGTAAATTTATTTAGAAATTTTTTTTTGAAAAATTAATTAGTAAAAAAAATTACAATAGAAAAAAAAGTTTGGAAAAAGAAAACTGGAATTTGAAAGATTGTTTTATTTTTGGGAAACGATTTTGGAAATTTTGGAAAATTTATTTAATAAAAAAAGATTTTTGGTAAAACAAAATTCGAGAAAAATTGAATTAGGAAAAACAATTTGGTGTGAAAAAATTTAGGAAAATAAAACTTTTGAAAAAAGGTGTGGTTTTTGAGAAAATATACATATGTATATGTATGTATTTTGGAAAACCTACAACTATTACTCAAAGTTTGTATTGAGAGGATAAGATTTATTACTAAAAAATGCACTTCCAAAAAATACACGTTGCAAAAATAGTCTTTAACTACCGTAAATGCATTCTATCTAGTAAAATATTTAACTATTTTTGAAATTCGTTAAGGTTTAAGCAAGCTCAGCTTCTAAAAAAACAGCAATTGTGTAACGAAAAAGCTTTTGAAAAGGATATAAAATATTTGAGAAAAAATATTTTAGTGATATTTCACTAATTTTAGCATAAGTTATAAAAAATTTTAATTGATTTGTTTAAAAAATTGACTTTCTGTTATCATTTCGGTATAAGGAAAATAAAATATTTCAATTAATGCGCTGATTTCAAGTGGCGGAAAAAAAAGTTTGGAAAAATTAAAATTAGAAAATTATTATAAAAATAAGAAAAAAAAATTTCGAAAAAAAATTTGGAAAATAAAATTTTTAGAAAAAGAATGGAAAAAGTGTTGTTTTTTTTAAATATATACTTTTGAAGAACCTACAACTGTTGTACAACTCGAAGAAAATTTATTGACTGATTTTTAGCGCAGAAAAAAAGTTCAGAAAATGTTGAAAAACTGCCATTTTATGTAAAAACGAAATATGTTCAGAAAAAGGATTTGCTGTTATTATTTTGGCGTTAAATTAATTTTTTTTAATTTAAGCACTGATTTTAAGCGCAGTGTTTAAATACGGAATTTGCTCTGTACTTAAGCTCTTTTTTAAGAGACACGAAAAATGCTTCGAAACACGAATTTCAAAGAATAATCATTACAGTAATATTCTTCAAAGTACTTTCTGTTCGACAAACAATTAAAAATTCGAAGTGCATTTTCAGTTTCTAAAAATAACCGAATGATGGTTTCCAGAAAATAAACTTTATAAGGCAAACTGAGTAATAATAAATACAATTTGATATAATATACATATACATATATGTATGTATGTAAACATTGGAATTTTTTGAAATTTTTCAGCTCTGATATGTTGTATACAAATCCTTATATATATGTATAAGTATATAGTATTATGTATATACATATACATATATATATGTATATCGATTTTAAAATTGATGCTTATACATATCGAAATTGTAAATATAATTCAGAACACTATTCACTAATAAATTTCATTCCTCTATTCCAAAAAAAAATATATATATTTTCGAACAAAATGGGTTACTATATTAACGCTCCAAACACATATTTTAATTATTATTTATTTTCAATATTAAATTTTTCAAATAATTTTTTTTTCTTTTATTTTTATTTAATTTATTTTCATTCTAATTTGTGTCCACATACACAAACACTATATTTCATGCATTATTTACAATTTTTCTTAACAACTGCTTGCCGAAAAAACCTTTTTCAATAGGAAAAGTCAGCTTGAAGGTCTAAAGTTCAATCCACCTCAGCAAATATCCACTATTTTAAACCGAAAAACACAAAATATGCAAACTGACAACTTGAAAATTGCAGAAAAGTTGCACAGAGTCGCACACGAAAATGAAGAGCCACAAGTATGTGCACTCAAATACTCCAGATGCTATTTCCGTAAATAATGTTTGCCTCCAAAGGCGAAAGAGCACGGTGCTTTGCTCGTTTTCACAATTGATTTTCAATTACTTCTGCTACAAATTTGCAGCGGCACGCACATTTTTCAGCTAATGCAAGTCTAAGCGCTTTTCACTATTTTCAATTTTTTTTTTTGCTTTTTTCTGTAAGTTTTTCTAAATTCCTTTCCACTTCAATACACCTTTGCTGGGCACTTGAGTGCAATACAAGTCGTTTGCGTCGCGCGTTCAACGCTGACCGAGTGTTACTGCGAAACTGGCGAGCGCATTCCAAGCGCAAATCTATTTTCGATGCGCGCAATGCAAAAGCCGCTGCAATGAGCGAATTAAACGCAGCAATGCCGGCCGGCTTGGCGGCGCGTTCGGGTTACGTGCGGACGGGCTGAGGGGAATGTGATGCGGCAGCGGCGAAGTGCAGCTGTGTGCAAGTACAAATGCAAATTTACAAGAAATTTTGCAAAAAAAAATAAATAAAACAAAAATAACAAGGTATCACCGTGACACATACATGTATGTATGTATGTATATGTGTGTGTGTAGTGTAGTAACTTTACACGCGCCGCATTACACTTGTAAGTAGTCCATTTTGAAGTGGAAACACACTGGCAATTCGAACTGTGACAAAGTGGCGTGCGGTTATTTCAAAACAAGTTGTTGTTGTTGTTATGAGAGGGCAGTATTTCAAGACATGAGCTCATATGCCGACCACGCAGCAGTTGAAGTGGTTGTTTACTGGGTTATGACATTAAAGCGCACATGTACTGGTTCCCCGTTATACCGGGGATTATACGATTTACTGCCGACTTAATGCTTATAATAGACACACACACACACACGGACACACTTGCGTATCTTACGAGTGTTTAGGAAGATGTCAGCGAATTTTTCATTTATTTTTTTTGTTGTTTGATGACGCCTTCGTCTGTGGTTGTGCCTGTGTTTGTGGCATGCATTGCGCACTGCTGAGGCATTGTGCCTAATTAAGTGGATGATTTAAGTAATTTGATTTAAGTAATTTAACGGAAGTGGCGAAGAGTAAAATTGCATTTATGAGCAATAAAATATTGCATTGTTATTGCATTTGCAACGATCTTTCTTGTTTTGAGGGTCAGCCTAATTTTCGAACTATCGTAAAACAATTAATTACTGCAATAAATTGTGGTACTATTTTCAGTTTTCTATAAACAATTTTCTGTTGTATTTTTCGTTGGCTAAATGAGCAATTATTATTCACAAATATAATTACTTTCAAATAAATATTTTAAAATTTAATATTTCAAAGTAAAAATTAAGAAAAAGTTTGAGCACAAAAAAAAATTTATATAAAAAAATTTAGTAAAAAAATTTAAGCTGTTTTGTTTTTTTTTTTAATTTTATTAAATTATAGGATTCTAATTCAATTTGAATAGTAAATTAAAAAATAATAATAAAAATTAAAATTAACTAATTAAATTAAGCTGATTTTAATTCAATTTGAACAAAATTAAAAAATTAATTTAAAAAAATTAAATCTTAATTTTTTTAATTTAATTCTATTTTAGTTTCAAAAGTTTTTTTTCTTTTTTTAATTTAATTAAACTATGTTGATTCTAATTCGTTTTGAAAACAAAGTTATTTAAAACAAAATTTAATATAAAAAATATAAGTTTTTTTAATTAAATTAATTTTTTTATTTAAGAAATTTATTTACTGGAAAAAATATAAACTATTATTTTTTTTAATTTAATTAAATTAAGCAGATTCTATTTGAATTTGAGTGTAAAAAAAAAATTTAATGGTTTTTGGCAGCTTTTAAGTGCACAAAGGCATATAATTAAAAAAAAAAGTATCAACATTTTTATTTAGAGGTTTTAATATAAATAACTGTTACCTTTTCTACTGAAATCCTAAACATAAACAATTTTATATTACAAAACTCTTTTTTACGCCATAAAATATAAAAAAAAACAATTAAAACATTTTAATATAATTTTTCGACTATCACACAAAAAAATTTCATACCAGAGCTGCTATTTCGAGACTTTTAACCATATTTAAGATGCCACTCAGTATAATAGAAATTTTTAAAAATTAAATTTAGAGACATTTTCAAGTGTTTTTCAGAAAAATGTTTAAAAAGGATAAATATCCACGAAAGATAATAATTTTTACTGAAAAAATAATAATTCTATAAACCTGCTAATGAAGGTGCTAAGTGCTAGTGATATGCTATGTTCAGCAGTTGAGATGAAATTTAGTACTACTACCAATTATATGGCATTAATGAATGAAATTAATAGAAATTTGATTAAAAAAATAAAAAAACTTTAATTATTTATTAAACAAATTTAAATTAATTAATAAAAATTAAATTAAAAAATTATAATAAAAAAATTAAAAAAACTAAAAACAAAATTAATTAATAAAAATTAAAGAAATACTTCAAAACAAAATAAAAGAAAGCATGCTGTAGATTTATGTTAGTTTTAGTTTTATTATTTCTGTTTAAATAAGTTCTAGCCATACATCAATAAGTCGCAATAAAAATTAGAAAATAATAGACTAAATACAAATACATTTCGTAAATTCTACATGAAATTGTGCTTAGTGCTACAACAACAAATACATACATACTAAGTGTTTGGCAAACTACTTAGTTAAAAAATAAAATTTATATAAAATCTAAAACTGCATTTAAAGAGGCAAGTAGTTTTAAAAATTATATAATGCGAAAACAAATTTAAAAACTTAAATGAAACAAATACGCATCAAGTTAGAAAATATTTAAAAAATACTATTAAAAAAAAATAATTAAAATTAATTATTAAAATAATTAAAATTAAAATATAAATTAATTTTTAAAATTTTATTATTATTAAAAATATTTAACTTACAAGTAGAAAACCGCCGTTTTTACTCATGGTTTGTGGTTTTATCGTAAAAACCCGTTACATACTTATTCTTTAAAATATTTTCCAGCGCTATCCACGACTTTTTCTGAATTTCTCGTCAAAAACAGTTTTTGTCTTTTGACGTGGTCGATGAATTTCGATCCTATTTTTGACTTTGTCATAAGAACAAAAGTGCAGTTCGGCTAGGTTATGAGTCATCAATCGGAATAAGTCGAAAACGAACGAAGCGAGGAACAGAGTACGTCAGCTCAGACAGGATGTGTCATTTCAAAGTTTTGAGGTATGTTTTTACAAACTTGGAAATGAGTGGTCGAGCGATGTCTTGTAGAAGTATTATCTGTCTTGGCGACTATTGCGGACGTTTTTCTTTCAACGCTCGACTCAAAAGTAGTTCCATCCGATAGAGGGCTCTTATAAAGGCCTCGCCTGGTTGCAAGTGTTCCTAGTACTCGACGCCGAGCTGGCCCAATTTTTTTTTTTGCGTGCTCAAACTTTTTCACCTTTTCCGATTGGCAATGCTGGCGCCCATAATGGGAAAAACGGCGGTTTTCTATTTGTAACTATTTTTTAGTAATTTTTGTTTAAATTTATATAATATGTATTTACATATGTTTAGCATATACGCTTGCTACTAATACAAGGTAGTAGCTAATGGTATAGTATGTAGTTGTTGCTAAGGTAAATACATACATATAAATTGCTTAAATATACAATAATAAAGTACTTAACATCAAAGTCTGACATGCCACGGCAATGCAAACGACTAACCAAACGAAATTCATACGTGATTACATATACATATATGTACATACATATTTATAAGAAAAAAGTTAAATGCATTCCGTAACATAATAATATATGTATGTATGTATGTACAAACGTGTTTTTGTTTTTTGATTTTGCAAATATTTAATATTTTTAATGTGTTTGTTGTGTGTATAATTATTTATAATAATAAATGCACTTGAATATATTATTGTTGTTGTTGGTTTTTTCGTTTGTTACAATATTCGTTATTTTTATTTTTATTTTTATTATTATTTTTTAATTGTTTAAGGTGCTTGATGACGCCGATGAGTAAGTGTGTGTGTCAGTAGTAGTTTGGATGCAACTCAAAATGAGGAAGAAGGAAATTGTTAACTGTAAGTTTTTTGTTTATGTTTTTCAATTGTTTAGTTGTAAGTCGTAACTTGACGTAATTATTAAGCTCACAGGCAATCATAGCCATTTAAAAGCCATAAACATATACCAAAACCACACAGAAAAGCTGCAAACATAAATAAAATAAATGTACGTAGCCTCATTGTGATCATCACCTGCTGCTGTTGTTGTTGTTGTTGTTGCTGACGCAATAAGCTAGCGCTTGCATCGCTGGCCGTCGTCGTTGTACCGCTGCCGGTGGTGGTACTCGTTACTGTTGTTGTTGTCGTCGTACGCTTAATCACATTGGACTCGGTACGCACCACGAATTCGGGGCGATACAACTCGTCGGTGACCGTTGTCGTCGTTGTTGTTGTTTGCGTTGTTGTCAGCGGTGCAAGGGGTGCCACAGCAGGTGCTAGCACCGCTGGTTGCACAGCTGAACCGATCGACTCAGTTTCCGTTGCTGTTGTTGTTGTCGTTGCTATTGCTTGCCTTTGCAACGGTGCTCCAGTTGTTGGCAGCGTCACCGTCTCTTCAACGGCAGGCGCTGGAAGTGTCACCGTCGCCTCAACAACTTTGTCTTCTTCGAACTTCGTATCTTGCGTTGTTGCTGTTGTTGGTATTGTATTTTGTGCGTTTGTTTGCGGTGTTGTTGCCTTATCACTGATCGCCGCCGTCACGATGGGCGCGAGCACAGCTGTTGCTGCTTCCTTAGTTGCCGTTATTGCCGTAGTTGTTGCGTGGGTGGCCACATTAACGGTATTAATAATGGCGCCTGCCAATTGTGTTAGCTTACTTGTGGTGTCGCTTTCGACATGGGTGGTAGTGGGTACATTTTCGGTTTGGGTAATGATTGGTGACGCTGGCGTTGGTGTTGGAACGGGTGTTGGTGTCTGGGATAGGGTTGGGATGGGGATGGGTTGAGTTGTTTCGGACACATTTACAATATTGGACGCTGACGGCGTTGCAGTTGCTGTTGGTGTTAGTACTACTTGCGTTTTAGTTTCGGTTAGTAACTCAAGCGGCACTTCGGAGTGTACAAATTCTGTCTCTGTTAGGGTTGTCGCTTCGGGTTCATCACCCGCGGCGGCATTCAAAGCGAGATATGTGCTTTGATCGTGCCAATGACCTACACCACCTGGCAAATCGGTTGACATGTACTCTGAGGAACAACTTTGATTTGGATTGTACGCATTGGTGTCGGGTTCAGGTGTGGGCGTAACATTACCACTACTGCCACTACCAGGGTCGTCACGGTCATCACGTTTATGTTCATCAAAGTCACGATCTGTTTTGCTATTGTCAATTTCTTCAACTTTTTCTTCATCCTCCTCTTCTTCTTCTTCTTTGTCGTCTTCTTTGTTTTCTTTAATGTCTATCGTCTGTTTATTCTGTTCTTCTTCAGTCAGTTCGTCAATTACAGTCACTGTTTCAGTGGGTTTTTCTTTGTCTTCGTTTACCGAGATCACACTTTCAACTGTCGGTTCGTTTCTATTCACCACCAGTTCGACGTTAGTGTCGTGTTGCCACACATCCATGTACAAGTTTCTACATAGCGTGTCAAGATTCGAAGCAGGTAGTTGTGATAGTTCTGTAGGAATGATTTGCTCTGTTAAAGCTGGTATTTCAGTCTTTTGTGTCTTCTGCTCATCAATTGGTTCTATAATGGCTTCAACCACTACTGGTTCGGCCATTATAGTTTCAGTCTTTTGTACAAGTTCGGTGTGAATATTAGACTCTACGAAAAGTGTCCAATAACGTTCGTATTGCGTCAATTGGGTATAGCTATGCACTTGTCTTATAAAGGTATCTCGGGTAAGGTTAAGCAAGAGTTCATCAGTCAATACATCAGAACTAGATGGTTGCTCTACAAGTTCGACAGATTGAGCAGTCTTTATTATCTCTTCGGAAGATGGCACATCATCAGCACTAACTGGTTGCTCTACAAGTTGAACAGATTGAGGAGACTTTGTTATCTGTGCCTCAGATGGCACTTCTGCTTTCGAAGTTACTGCATCTAAAACTAATCGTAATTTTGACTCAAACTCTTCATAATTTGGACGCAATAATGTGCTGCTATCTAAGCGCATATTCTCCCTTAAAAGGTCGTTATCGTCATTATCAGAGAAGTCGATAGGTTCGATAACTGCATACCCGTTATCGACTTGGTTAAAATCAATACCTAACCCTTCAATTATCTTTGGATCTTTTTCAATTTGTGAGATTATAGATACACGCTCGCCTTTAATAAAGTCTACGATTTGATCTGGTAAAGAGGTACTAATCTGTTCTTCAACTACATCTGCTTCCTTTCTTAGTTCAGTTTCTTGAACATTTACAACCACTTCTTCACGATTTTCATGTTCAGTAACTTTTAGCTGTTGATCTTTAACCTGCATAGCTATTTCTGTTGCAAGGAAATCCTTAGTTACATCACGTTTCGAATCCCTCACTTCGATTTCTTGTCTTACAATCTCAGGCACAAGAAGAGTTTCAAGTTCTTTAGTTGGTTCCAGTATTTCTTTAATATCTGGTTTTTTCACAATTTCGGGTTCTGTGGTTTCAATTGTAATCGTTTCTACAACCTCAACAACCTTCGTTGATTCCTCTATGCTTTGTTCAAGCTCCTGAGGACTTTCAGGTTCCAGTATTTCAACAACTTCAGGTTCTTTCACAAGCTGGGGTTCTGTACTTTCAGCTGTAGTTGTTTCTACCACCTCAACAACCTTGGTTGATTCCTCTACGCTTTGTTCAGGCTCGTGAGGAGTTTTAAGTTCTTTAGTTGGTTTCAGTATTTCAACAACTTCAGGTTCTTTCACAAGCTGGGGTTCTGTAGTTTCCACTGTAATCGTTTCCACCACCTCAATAACCTTGGTTGTTTCCTCTACGCTTTGTTCAGGCTCCTGAGGAATTTCAGGTTCTTTAGTTGGTTCCAGTATTTCAACAACTTCAGGTTCTTTCTCAAGTTGGGGTTCCACTGTAGTCGTTTCCACCACCTCAACAACCTTAGTTGATTCCTCTATGCTTTGTTCAAGCTCCTGAGGACTTTCAGGTTCTTTAGTTGGTTCCAGTATTTCAACAACTTCAGGTTCTTTCACAAGCTCTGGTTCTCTAGTTTCAACTGTAGTCGTTTCCACGACCTCAACAACCTTGGTTGATTCCTCTATGCTTTGTTCAGGCTCCTGAGGACTTTCAGGTTCTTTAGTTGGTTCCAGTATTTCAACAATTTCAGGTTCTTTCACATGCTCTGGTTCTCTAGTTTCAACTGTAGTCGTTCCCACCACCTCAACTACTTTGGTTGATTCCTCTACGTTACGTTCAGTTTCCTGAGGAATTTCAGGTTCTTTAGTTGGTTCCAGTATTTCAACAACTTCAGGTTCTTTCTCAAGCTGGTGTTCTGTAGTTTCAACTGTAGTCGTTTCCACGACCTCAACAACCTTGGTCGATTCCTCTATGCTTTGTTCAGGTTCCTGAGGACTTTCAGGTTCTTTAGTTGGTTCCAGTATTTCAACAACTTCAGGTTCTTTCACAAGCTCTGGTTCTCTAGTTTCAACTGTAGTCGTTCCCACCACCTCAACTACTTTGGTTGATTCCTCTACGTTACGTTCAGTTTTCTGAGGAATTTCAGGTTTTTTAGTTGATTCCAGTATTTCAACAACTTCAGGTTCTTTTACAACCTCGAGATCTGTAGTTTTGACTGTAGTCTTTTCTTCCACCTCAACTACTTTGGTTGATTCCTCTACGTTACGTTCAGTTTCCTGAGGACTTTCAGTGTCTTTAGTTGGTTCCAGTATTTCAACAACTTCAGGTTCATTCACAAGCTCGTGTTCTGTAGTTTCGACTATAGTCGTTTGTACCATTTCAACAACCTTAGTTGATTCCTTCACGGTTTGTTTAGGTTCTTGAGCTATATAAGCTTTACTAGTTGACTCAAATACATCGATAACCGTTGGTGATCCTTTCACACTTTCAGTCACGATAGATGACTCCTTTACAGGAACTGTTTTGATTGCCTGCGCAGGAAGCTCTTCGGTCTTTACAACATCAGCATAGGAAAAGCCCTTAACTTTTACAAATGATTGCTTGTCTGCTGAAGTTCTTTCCAGATTAAGGAAATCAGTAGTAGCATTTGTGACTTCTTGTGCTTTGGGCGCTTGGAAATCTGTTGTTTTACTTACAACAAGAGTTGTCCATGGAACCGACTGTTCAGGCTGTTGACTATCGATTATTGGTTCTGGAAAGACGGTAGTTTCAGTTTGTATGAGTGCTGACCACGTAGTTGGTTGATTTGTTGGTGATTGTACGGCAACTTCTTCGGTAATCTGTACAATGTCAGAAACTTCTATATTCTCAGGAACCTGTTCCATAGATTTTGCATCGACTTCAGTCGTTGAAACCTTTAGCTGAGGCTGCAATTTGGCAGACCAATACGATGTTTGGCTCACAAAGGCATCGGATGTAGTGGGCGCAGTGGATGTCGGTTTAATGCTTTCAGTATTTTCTTCAGACAATTCTACATGCAGGTCTCCTGGCTCAACGTTTTCCGCTGGTTTTCTTTTGTTCTTTTTCTTGGATTTTTTGGCTTTTTCTTTCGTTTCAGGTTCTAGCGCAATTGCCGTTTTCACAGGCAATTTTTCTTCAGCGATGACGTCAAATTCAGTTTCGGCTGGTTCGATTGGTAGTTCATCATAGAGAGGCCTTATATGTTGGACAGGCTCTGGTACATTTTGTGCAGCGATTGCAGCCCATGATAGCCCGGTTGTAAGTGGTGTTATGACTTTTTGCTGTGTTTCTACCTTTTTGTCCTCAACTATTTTGGACACCTGTTCAGGTTCTTGTAACGGTATTTTGGTCGTTAAACTATCTGATGGAATTGCCTTTGGTTGATTAGTACTAAGGTCTTGACGAACTAGTTTGGTCTTCTCTTTTTTCGTTTTTGTATGTTTTTGAGATCGTGCGACTTCTTCTGGAACTGATTGCTGTGAACGAGATCGTGATCTTCTTCGTTGTTTTTCTTTCTTAGAAACGGCCTCAAGGAATCCTTCATCATCTTTCCTTTCAGTTTCCTCCGTCACAGTTGACGTTTCCGTAATTTGAATAATTGGCCGTTCTATTGGGCGCGATGTACGACTTGAAGTCACGGTGCCTTCAAATTCTTTATTATCTTGTGCTGCGAATGGTTTCTCTTCAGATTCTTGTGGAGCAAAACTTCTAACGATGGACGCCCAAGATGATGTTCCTGGTTCCGTTGAATGTTGGTTTTTATCATCCATTATTTCTTTCCACGTCATTTCAGAAGCCCACGACGTTATTTCTGGTTGTACTTGATCTGCATCTTCATTTTCGATTATTTCTTTCCATGACAATTCAGCCGTTTCAGTTGGTAATTCTGAACTTTCTGTCTCTGTTTCGGCAAACGATGGCTTCTGAAGTATTTCAAACTCAACTTCGGGTTCGACTTCCGGTAAAGTTGTAACATTTTCTATATGTTCCTCAAATATGATATCTGATTTTTCCTGCTCCAACACTGCAACATTTTCCAGAGAAGAATAAATGTCGAAATTATCGCTTGATGCTTCGGTCTCAAGCGATTTATCCAGCACATCAGATTTTACTTCTGGCTCCTGATATCGAATTTTAGATTTTTCAGTCAAACCAGACTTTCTCACCACTTCTGCGTACGTTTCAGATCTAGACCAAACAGATGGTATAACCACAGGTTTTTGCGTGACAGTTTCTTCATGTTTGACAGATTCTTCGTGTTTGACAGGTTCAACAATTGTAGTAGTTTCTAGAATTTGAGCTTTTTCAGTTTCATCTGAAATAGAAGGTCCTCGTTTTTCTTTTTTAAGCTTTTGCTTCTTTGATTTCTCTTTCTTTTCTTTCGGATGCGTTGGTTCTGGTTTGTCAGTCAATTTCTCTTCATCTATTAACTCAGCCTTATGGAGAGATTGTGTTTCTTCCAAAGTATTTAGGCTATTTACTGGTTCTGAGGGAGTATCTATTACTGGTTGTGGAACAATTTCCTCTTCCTGCTCTTCATTAACCATATCTGACCAAGATAAAGAGACTTCAACAACTTCCTTGTCTGCAGGTAAAATATCTTCAACAGGTTCAATAGGTGTAGAAGTTGTTGGCACTTCTGCAACCGGTTTTGATCGAGAACTCTTGGAATGATGAATTTCATGTCCAATAAATGTTTGTATCTGTTCTTTGCTATGTTTATGCTGGGAATGTTCATCAACAGGAATTTGTTTTAATGTGCTTTCACCGTTCTTAATCTGTCGTGTTCTCTGTTCAGCAATCTCCGCAATTTCGCCTATATTTGTAATCGGAACTTCCACAACATTTTGACTAACAATAACAGACCATGGTAAAGCAGTAGACGAAATGGGTTGCTCAATATTTGTAGATTCATGAGGATATGTTTGAACTGTGTAAGATTCTTTTGGCGGTTCTTCCATCTTGGTCTTTCTGGACTTTTGTTTCTTCGTCTTTTCCTTTGGTGTTTTATCCGTTACGATTTCTAATCTGTGAGAATGCGAAACCTCAGGCACATCAACTTGTGATACCTCAATATCTACACTGGTGTTTTTAGGAACCGGCAATTCTTTCTTTTCAGCAGTTTTTTCCGGTTTAGTTCCATTGCTCTCTTGTTTAACTATATCGGACCACGACATAGTTGTGGCTGGTGTTTTAATATCAGGAATATCTTTCGGCTGAATTTTGAGCTCAGGTTTGCTTTTTGCTTGCATAGTATGCTGTCTTTCCTGCTCTATAAAAGATGAGGCACTTTCGTGCACTGACATGCGTCCACGCTGTACCGCTGGTACAGAATCTATATTTGTATCCTTCTTGGTCTTCTTTTTATTGAATTTCTCTTTCTCTTTGACTGGTTGTTCTTGCTCGATTGTCTCAGTAACAATGTCCGCCCAACTTGAGATTGGTTTTTCGTGCACATCCATCCAAACACTTGCAGATTCGTCAATTGAAGAAACGGCATTAGCACGTTGCTTAGGTTCCTCCTTGGCAGGTGCAGCGGGTTGTTTAGTAACAGCTTTCACTTCAACGACTTCTTCTACTGGTTTCACTATCTCAACCTTCTCTATTGGTTTCTCTTCAACCACTACAGATACTTCTGCTACTGTTTTCGGTTCTGAAGTCTTTGTTTCTACTGTTTTAGTTATTACAGTAGTTGTTGTAGTAGTAGATTGCGAGGTAGTCTCTGTAACAGGTTCTTCTGTGTTTTCTTCTTCGTCGGAGAATATCATTGGTTCGTCGAGGACATCCATCCAAGTACCTGAAGATTCGTCAATCGGAAGACCAGCGTATGTAGGTTTCTTGGGTTCTTCCTTGACGGGTGCAGTGGGTTGTTCCACAACAGCTTTCACTTCAGCAACTTTTTCGACTGGTTTAACTTCCTCAACCTCTTCGATAGGTTTCTCTTCAACCACTACAGATACTTCTTCTACTGTTTTCGGTTCTGAAGTCTTTGATTCTACGGTTTCTGAAACTACAATAGTTGTGGTAGTAGTTTGCGAGGAAGACTGGGTAACAGGTTCTTCCTTGTTTTCTTCTTCGTCAGAGAATACCATTGGTTCGTCGAGGACATCGATCCAAGTACCAGAAGATTCATCAATTGGGAGACCAGCGTAAGCAGGTTTTTTGGGTTCTTCCTTGACGGGTGCAGTGGGTTGTTCCACAACGGCTTTCACTTCAACGACTACTTCTACTGGTTTAACTTCTTCAACCGCTTCGATAGGTTTCTCTTCAACCACTATAGATACTTCTTCTACTGTTTTCGGTTCTGAAGTCTTTGTTTCTACTGTTTTAGTTATTACAGTAGTTGTTGTAGTAGTAGATTGCGAGGTAGTCTCTGTAACAGGTTCTTCTGTGTTTTCTTCTTCGTCGGAGAATATCATTGGTTCGTCGAGGACATCCATCCAAGTACCTGAAGATTCGTCAATCGGAAGACCAGCGTAAGCAGGTTTCTTGGGTTCTTCCTTGACGGGTGCTGTGGGCTGTTCCACAACAGCTTTCACTTCAACAACTTCTTCTATTGGTTTAACTTCCTCAACCTTCTCTATTGGTTTCTCTTCAACCACTACAGAAACTTCTTCTACTGGTTTCGATTCTGAGGTCTTTGACTCTACTGTTTCAGTTATTACAGTAGTTGTTGTAGTAGTAGATTGCGAGGTAGTTTCTGTAACAGTTTCTTCTGTGTTTTCTTCTTCGTCAGAGAATGCCATTGGTTCGTCGAGGACATCCATCCAAGTACCTGAAGAATCGTCAATTGGAAGACCAGCGTAAGCAGATTTCTTGTGTTCTTCCTTGACGGGTGCTGTGGGCTGTTCCACAACAGCTTTCACTTCAACAACTTCTTCTATTGGTTTAACTTCCTCAACCTTTTCGATAGGTTTCTCTTCAACCACTACAGAAACTTCTTCTGTTTGTTTCGGTTCTGAAGTCGTTGATTCTACTGTTTCAATAACTAAGCAGGTTTTTATAGTTGTGGTACAACAGCTTTCACTTCAACAACTTCTTCTATTGGTTTAACTTCATCAACCTTTTCGATTGATATTTTTTCTGTTGTTTTCGGTTCTGAACGATGTCTGGGTTTTCTCTTCTAAGAGAATACCACTACAGATCCACTTCTTCTAAGCAGGTGTTTTCGGTTCTGAACAGTCTTTGACGTCTTCTTCACTGTTTCAGTTTCGATAGGTTTCTTACCACTACAGTATGTTTTCGGTTCTGTAGTCGTTGATTCTACTGTTTCGTTAACTATAGTAGTTGTGGTGGTAGTCCCGGTAATAGGTTCATCTGTGTTTTCTTCTCCGTCAGAAAATACTATTGGTTCATCGAGAACATCCATCCAAGTACCTGAAGATTCGTCAATTGGAAGACCAGCGTAAGCAGGTTTTTTGGGTTCTTCCTTGACGGGTGCAGTGGGTTGTTCCACAACAGCTTTCACTTCAACAACTTCTTCTACTGGTTTAACTTCTTCAACCGCTTCGATAGGTTTCTCTTCAACCACTACAAATACTTCTTCTACTGTTTTCGATTCTGAAGTCTTTGATTCTACGGTTTCAGTAACTACAATAGTTGTGGTAGTAGTTTGCGAGGAAGTCTGGGTAACAGGTTCTTCCTTGATTTCTTCTTCATCGGAGAATACCATTGGTTCGTCGAGGACATCCATCCAAGTACCAGAAGATTCGTCAATTGGAAGACCGGCGTAAGCAGGTTTCTTGGGTTCTTCCTTGACGGGTGCAGTGGGTTGTTCCACAACGGCTTTCACTTCAACAACTACTTCTACTGGTTTAACTTCTTCAATCGCTTCGATAGGTTTCTCTTCAACCACTATAGATACTTCTTCTACTGTTTTCGGTTCTGAAGTCTTTAATTCTACCGTTTCGGTAATTACAGTAGTTGTGGTAGTAGTAGATTGCGAGGTAGTCTCTGTAAGAGGTTCTTCCTTGATTTCTTCTTCGTCGGAGAATACCATTGGTTCGTCGAGGACATCCATCCAAGTACCAGAAGATTCGTCAATTGGAAGACCGGCGTAAGCAGGTTTTTGGGTTCTTCCTTGACGGGTGCAGTGGGTTGTTCCACAACAGCTTTCACTTCAGCAACTTTTTCGACTGGTTTAACTTCCTCAACCTCTTCGATAGGTTTCTCTTCAACCACTACAGATACTTCTTCTACTGTTTTCGGTTCTGAAGTCTTTGATTCTACGGTTTCAGTAACTACAATAGTTGTGGTAGTAGTTTGCGGGGAAGTCTGGGTAACAGGTTCTTCCTTGATATCTTCTTCATCGGAGAATACCATTGGTTCGTCGAGGACATCCATCCAAGTATCAGAAGATTCGTCAATTGGAAGACCGGCGTAAGCAGGTTTCTTGGGTTCTTCCTTGACGGGTGCAGTGGGTTGTTCCACAACGGCTTTTACTTCAACGACTACTTCTACTGGTTTAACTTCTTCAACCGCTTCGATAGGTTTCTCTTCAACCACTACAAATACTTCTTCTACTGTTTTCGGTTCTGATGTCTTTGATTCTACGGTTTCAGTAATAGTAGTTGTGGTGGTAGTCTGAATGATAGTCTCGGTAATAGGTTCTTCTGCGTTTTCTTCTTCGTCAGAAAATACTATTGGTTCATCGATTACATCCATCCAAGTACCTGAAGTTTCGTCAATTGGAAGACCAGCGTAAGCAGGTTTCTTGGGTTCTTCCTTGGCAGGAGCAGCGGGTTGTTCCACAACAGCTTTCACTTCAACGACTTGTTCTACTGGTTTCACTTCCTCAACCTTTTCAATAGGTTTCTCTTCAATCACTACAGAAACTTCTTCTATTTTTTTCGGTGCAGAAGTCTTTGATTCTACTGTTTCAGTAACAACAATAATTGTGGTAGTGGGTTTCGGGGTAGCCTGAGAGACACTTTCTTCTATCACTAACTTTGTGGGTTGTTCTGTTATATTTTGCACTTCAATCAACTCTTTACCCTTTTTCGTATCTTGTCCCTGTTCAGTGGGTTTCTCTTCAACAAACTTTTCTTGTGATTTAGACTCAGTGTGTGTAGTTGGAATGTCTTCACAAAATATGTCATCAGAGTCTTCATCAATCATATCTTTCCAAGATTTAGATTGATTATGACAATCGTCGTGTTCACTTACTTGATCGGTCGCTGTAAGAGTTGTTTCGGTGATGTTATCCCATTCGAAATCATCCAGAGTTTGTTTGTGCTCAAAAGTAGGCTCTTGTTCCCCTATCTTTATATTTTCGAGCTTTACAATTTTTTGAGCTTTCTGTGGAACAGGTTTGACATTTTCAGTCTTCGGAGCGGGTCTATTTCGCTCATTGCTAATGAAATCTGTTGTGGATTGGCTTACTATCGAGGCCCATGACATTTTAGAAGGAGCAGGTTGAACTGCAGGTATTTCTTTGCTTTCTTCTTTTTTAGATATAGGTATCAGTTTTTCTTGAGGTTGGGCGAACTCTTTAACTTGTTTTGTTTCCTTAGGTTTACGAATTTCTTTGTCTGTGGGGGTCTGTACTTCAATTAAGTTATCGTTTGTTTGACTTGCAACTTTGGCCCATGTCATGTTATTCGACTGAGGAACACGCTGTGTCTGTTGGCTTTCTTGCTTATCTGAGTCACTGTCAGATGTTGTAACAAGGGAAGTATCTTTTTGAGTTCTCTCTTTAGAAACACGGGTGTTTTCCTTAACTTTTTTAGTAACAGATTTCGTGATTTTAGTTTGTCTGGTTTGGGTCTCTGATTTTGAGATTGTTTCACTGTTAATAGACTCAGGTATTTTCTCCACCTTTCTCCGTTCTTTTATATCATCGACCCATTCACCAGGCCGTTTTACTAAAGCTGCCCATGAAAAGCCTTGCGGTTGAGAAGGAGCTTCTGGTTTCTTTGTTTCAAGTGTTACTTCTTCTGCTTCTATAACAGTCGCAACTTGGTCTACCTCAACTATATTATCGCTTTTCTCTTCAACATTTGAGTCGACAGTCTGTTCGACATGAGACTCTTCTTTTTTAGTTACTTTCTCAGGTTTAGGTTTTGTTTTCGTTTTCTTTTCTTTGATTTTTGATGGTTTTGCTCTTTCGGCCTTCTGAACGGGTTCCGCTGGCACTTTTTGTTTAGAAACAGTTTCGTCTATCCATTCTCCTGGTCTGCTTACTAATGACGCCCAGGATATAACGCTTCCTTCAGGTTTTGTTTTTGCATCGTTATCAGGTACAACTGCTATTTCCACATTAAGCTGACGCTCATCTTCAGATATCACTGGACTCTGACCATTTTCTTTCAATATATCGGATTCGTCACTTTCCAAGAAGTCAGCGTCATCAGGTTTGGTATGAGTATGTGTTTCAGGAAGCTTGTCTTGTTTCGTCAAATCTTCCTTAGTTTTGTGCTTCTTAGTCTTTTTGGGCTTTTCTTCCCTTTCTTTTGATATAGGCTTTCCTTTGGTAACTTCCTTTTCTGTTTTTCTTTCAGTGCTGGATACCTTTTTATCACTCTCGACAAATACCTTCTTTGTTTTGCTAACGATGTCATCGACCCATTCACCCGGCTTCTTCACAATAGAAGACCATGAAAGCATTGGTTGAGGCGAACTATCTGATACAGTTTGTGGGAGATCTGAAATGGTTGGTTCTAATATTACCTCAACATTTTCAGGCTCTTTCTCTGGTACTTCCTCTGCTTCCGGTTCAATTGCTTTAACGACTTGTTCAGTTCTGCGTTTCTCTTTCTTTGTTTTCTTTTTCTTCTCTTCCTTAGGTTTAATACTCTCAACAGGGACAACCTTGTCGACAACCTTTTCTACTGCTACAGTCTGACTTTCGACAACGGAAAGGCTTGGTTTAGATTCCCCTATGTGCGAATGATCACCAAACACAATATCAGCATAGGACTTTCCTCGTGTTGTACTTGTGTCCCTTGTATCGGCTGCAACTTTAAACTCCGCGGCATCAACATTGAGTTTTGAAGGTTTGTCATTATGCTTCTCTTCTGCAACAACTTTCTGCAAGTTTTCTTCTCTTTTTTGTTGTTTAGACTTTTTCTGCACTTTCTCGAGTTGCTTCTGTCCAGCCACGGAAGTGTTAAGATTTCTTTCGCTTTCCAAGAAAAGTATGTTTTGATCAGAGTCTGCCTGCCGTAAATAAGATGGGGTAAATTCTGGCGCATCCGGAGATAATTTTGAAGTAAACGCTATATTTGGTGAAATAGGTGATGAATCCTCTAATACGCTTGACCATGTATCAATAACAGTTTTCTCCTCCTGAAGTGGTTTACCATCAGACCATTTAGGCATAACCAACAATTCGCTTTCACCTATGCTTATGTCTTCCGAGAAGTTACTGACAGGGTAATGCACAATTTCTGGTGCAAGTTGCACATTCTCATAAGGGACAAACGAGTCAACAGGTTTAGTTTCCAAAATTTCATGAGAACTCTCATCTTCGAACGTCACAATTTTCTTGTTTTTAGGTTTCTCCTCAATGAGCTCGAATTTACTTTTGTCTGTTGGTAGATATACTGGTGCACTCACTTCATTGGGTCTCAAATCCACAGTTTCCTCTGACTTCACTTCTTCGTCAGAGAATTCCATTGGTTCATCGAGGACATCCATCCAAGTACCAGAAGATTCGTCAATTGGAAGACCGGCGTAAGCAGGTTTCTTGGGTTCTTCCTTGGCGGGCGCTGTGGGTTGTTCCACAACAGCATTCGCTTCAACGACTACTTCTACTGGTTTCACTTCCTCAACCTTTTCGATTGGTTTCTCTTCAACCACTATTGATACTTCTTCTAATGGTTTCGGTTCTGAAGTCTTTGATTCTACGGTTTCAGTAACTACAATAGTTGTGGTAGTAGTTTGCGAGGAAGTCTGGGTAACAGGTTCGTCCTTGGTTTCTTCTTCATCGGAGAATACCATTGGTTCGTCGAGGACATCCATCCAAGTACCAGAAGATTCGTCAATTGGAAGACCAGCGTAAGCAGGTTTCTTGGGTTCTTCCTTGACGGGTGCAGCGGGTTGCTCCACAACAACATTCACTTCAACAACTTCTTCTACTGGTTTAACTTCCTGAACCTTTTCGATAGGTTTCTCTTCAACCACAACATAAACTTCTTCTTCGTCAATTGGGAGACCAGCGTAAGCAGGCTTCTTGGGTTCTTCTTTGACAGGTGCGGCGGGTTGTTCCGGAACAGCTTTCACTTCAACGACTTCTTCTACTGGTTTCACTTCCTCAAACTTTTCTATTGGTTTCTCTTCAACCACTACAGAAAGTTCTTCTACTGATTTATGTTCTGAAGTCTTTGATTCTACTGTTTCGGTAACTACAGTAGTTGTGATGGTAGTCTGAGAGATAGTTTCGGTAACAGGTTCTTCTACTTGTTCTTCTTCGTCAGAGAATACCATTGGTTCGTCGAGGACATCCATCCAAGTACCAGAAGATTCGTCAATTGGAAGACCGGCGTAAACAGGTTTCTTGGGTTCTTCCTTGGCGGGCGCTGTGGATTGTTCCACAACAGCATTCACTTCAACGACTACTTCTACTGGTTTCACTTCCTCAACCTTTTCGATTGGTTTTTCTTCAACCACTATTGATACTTCTTCTAATAGTTTCGGTTCTGTAGTCTTTGATTCTACGGTTTCAGTAACAACAATAGTTGTGGTAGTAGTTTGCGAGGAAGTCTGGGTAACAGGTTCTTCCTTGGTTTCTTCTTCATCGGAGAATACCATTGGTTCGTCGAGGACATCCATCCAAGTACCTGAAGATTCGTCAATTGAAAGACCAGCGTAAGCAGGTTTCTTGGGTTCTTCCTTGGCGGGCGCAGCGGGTTGTTCCACAACAGCATTCACTTCAGCAACTTCTTCTACTGGTTTAACTTCCTCAACCTTTTCGATAGATTTCTCTTCAACCACAACAGAAACTTCTTCTTCGTCAATTGGGAGACCAGCGTAAGCAGGTTTCTTGGGTACTTCCTTGACAGGTGCGGCGGGTTGTTCCGGAACAGCTTTCACTTCAACGACTTCTTCTACTGGTTTCACTTCCTCAACCTTTTCGATTGGTTTCTCTTCAACCAATATTGATACTTCTTCTAATGGTTTCGGTTCTGAAGTCTTTGATTCTACGGTTTCAGTAACTACAATAGTTGTGGTAGTAGTTTGCGAGGAAGTCTGGGTAACATGTTCTTCTTTGGTTTCTTCTTCATCGGAGAATACCATTGGTTCGTCGAGGACATCCATCCAAGTACCTGAAGATTCGTCAATTGGAAGACCAGCGTAAGCAGGTTTCTTTGGTTCTTCCTTGGCGGGTGCAGCGGGTTGTTCCACAACAGCATTCACTTCAACGACTTCTTCTACTGGTTTCACTTCCTCAACCTTTTCTATTGGTTTCTCTTCAACCACTAAAGAAACTTCTTCTGCAGGTTTCGGTTCTGAAGTCTTTGATTCTACGGTTTCAGTAACTACAATAGTTGTGGTAGTAGTTTGCGAGGAAGTCTGGGTAACAGGTTCTTCCTTGGTTTCTTCTTCGTCGGAGAATACCATTGGCTCATCGAGGACATCCATCCATGTACCTGAAGATTCGTCAATCGGAAGACCAGCATAAGCAGCTTTCTTCGGTGCTTCTGTTACTGGTACGATTGGTTGTTCTACAATAGGTTGCGAATCTATGACCTCTTCTGCGGGTTTCACTTCCTCAACCTTTTCAATTTGTTTTTCTTCAGCCACAACAGGAGATTCTTGGACTGGTTTTGAATCTGTTGCACTTACTTCTACTGTTTCGGTAACTACAGTGGTTGTAGTAGTGGTTTGCGAAGTGGACTGAGTGATAGTTGCTTCGGACTTTTCTTCTTCTTTTACTGGTTCGATAGGTTGTTCTACAATAAGTTGCGATTCTACAACCTCAGCTGCTGGTTTCACATCTTCGACCTTTTCGATTGGTTTCTCTTCAGCCACTAAAGAAGTTTCTTCTACCGGCTTGGATTCGGGAACCGTTATCTCCGTTGTTACGGTGACTTCAGTGGCTGAGGTGGTAGTGTGCGTAGTTTGAGAAACTGGTGATGATTCTTCTGAAACAGTAACTGAATTTGCTTCTTCAACGTTTGTGATGGTTATCTCTTCTTCTTGTACTTTGATTTCTTCCAAAGGTTTTGTATCTTGTGTCTGTACTTCCACTGCTTCAGTGATAACAGTGGTAACCTGTTCTGCGTCATCGCGCTGTCCAATGAACAATGGAAAATAATTCTCAGCAGCGAGCAAAGCTTTATGATCATACTTTGAAACTTCAAAGGAGTAGAAGTGTGGTTCGGCAGGTGTCCGTGTAGTGTCGGGTATTGTTTCAGTTACCAGCGGCTTAGCAACTTCGTCTTTGTTAGAATCCAAAATTTCCACAGATTCCTGTTTTTGTGGTATTTTAGTTTCTGATTCAACGTCAGCTATTTGCTTAGCTATGCTTGTTACGAACAATTTCTCAGCTAATTTAATGGCTTCTAAGTTATACTTAGGTATTTCCAAAATTTCATAATCAAGAGCAGTCGCAGCGAGATTACTTGCAGTGGTAACCGCTGTAATATTAGTGGTGACTGGTGTCTCTTCAACGTAGTGAGAATCAGTTGATTTTTCTTCACGCTTCAACTCTTCATACGGTTCTACTGATACAGTCTCTGTTACTTCCATGATTTGCTTGGGCACTTCCTCAATTACTGGTGCTTCAACATTCACCATTTCGGTTTTCGCAGTTTCAGAAATATCTTCATTTGTTGAAATCGTGGTTGTTGTTGTGGTTGTTATTGTGGTTGTGGTTTCAGAAACTAACTTATCTTCTTTTTCACCTAACTCTACTTCTGCTAGCTTCTTAACTAAGTTTGATTCTTCTAAATCACTTACCTCAGTTGCAGTGGTCTCCAATTTAGGTGCTTCAACGTCTGGGTTCTGGATGTGGTATTTATATTCAGCTCGCGCCAGAGCAGAGACATCGTATTTCGGTAATTCGTAAATTATATCACTTGGAATTTCACTTGGGTCCCTATCATTTACAGCACTAACTGGGGTATCTTCATTTTGCTGAGATAAGTCTTCTGTTTTGGGTTCAGGGTGTTTGCTACTCACTTCAATATAACTCTTTTCGGCTAATTGCAGTTCGGTTATATTATATTTAGGCACTTCAAAGCAAGTTAATGAAGAAGTACTAGCACTAGGTTCTTCAGTTAGATCGCTAGCGCTGGGTTTAGCAGCAGGTAATTCATTAGCGTTAGCAATATTAGTGGGTTCGTTTACTTCAGGCAATTTTGTTATGTCTTGCACTTCTTCTTCTTCAACCTTTGGTTCTTCTATAAGCTCAACATGCGACTCAATAACGAAATCTTCATTTTCAATTAATTTGTGATAAAGTTCGTCTGTCTTGCTTGTTTCCTCTTTAACCAATTCACTGGGTATATTTTGCTCTACTACAGTATTTATTTGTGGTTCTTTGACAACTAACAAGTCTTCTACTACATGTTCTTGTTTCTCTAAGCCACTAGCTTCGCTAACTAAACGTTCCTCTGTAATTAATTGCATGGTACTATCGATTTCTTGTTGTTTGAAGAAATCTTCAGGTAGCGCTGGACGCTTCTTTTTGTCTTTCTTTGATAGCTTCTTCTTAATATCCTCAAACAGTTCTTGTTCCTCCGCGGTCAAATCGGTTACGAAATCTTGTGTATCTACCGATTTAGCCTGCGTAACAACGGTTTCTGCTAACTTTTCTACAATCTGACTTCCTACTTCTACAGGTATGGCGGCGGACACTGCAACATTTCCAACGGCTGTTGTTGGTGTGACTGGTTCAACATTTTGTAATTTGCTGTCATTAATTTCAATATTGAATTCTTCCTGTAACTGCTCTTCGCACACCTTTTCAATAAGCGAATCTGTCTTTTCTGTGCGAGTTCGCAGTTTCTGCTCCTCAACTATTTCATCTAACTTTTCATTCGTAGTTTCCGTATCGGGCACAACTGGTGTCGAAGTTACGTTACTAACTACATCTACCTCTTCAATAAGCTTCTCTGCTACCGTACTCTGTGTTTCTTTTTCTATCTCTACCTGTTGGCTAACTACTTCTGTGCTCTCTGTATGTACTTGCTGATTGACCACTTCTTCTACAAGCTTCTTCTCTTCGGAAGTATTTGCAGCATTCTCTAACGTTTGGGTTAAGGTCTCGGTAACTTGTAGACTAACAGGTGGGAAATCGAAATGCATTCTCATTTTAGGTTCTTTGTACTTCTCCTCATGAGTTATGAGCGCTATTTTTCGTATTTCACCTGATTTATATGGGCTATTGTATTGTTCACTAACAAGTTGTAATGGCTCGCTGTCTTGAGTTTCAAAACTGGGTCTTTGTATGGTGGTCAGTCTAGTGCGTTTGGTGACGGTAGTGGTGGATTGGGTAGATTGTTCGTTAGTTTGTGTAATCAATGTCTTATTGGTGACTGTAATGTCAGAGGTGGTGGTGCTAGAGATTTGCGTACTATCAGTGGAGCTGGTTTCTTGCGTGTTTAGCTGTTCCTCAACATTTGGCAACTCTTTTGTTTCGATATCAACTACCTTAATGCCAGTACTCTGTGCTTTCGTTTGTACATTATTTGCCGAATCAATAATTTGAACCTCATCAATACCACTTGGTTGGACCTTTGCACTAGTGCTTTCAGTGGGTACGTATGCCGTTGTCAAAGTTTCAGACGATACAGTGACGTCAGGGATCTTTTCTTCCGGCATTGTTGCCTGATCGGGCATTTCAATTGAGGAGGTAACTATGACGTCATCTGGATTATCTATCTCTTTCAATAGTATACGCCCATCTGAAGCAATAGTCTTGTTTAATCTCATTGTACGTATGGTTGTCGTTTTTATGATAGCGCCGTCCATTTGTGTAGTGGTTGTTGAGCTTTCACTTGGCTCTTCAATGAGCAAAGGTGATTTTCTTTGCTTTTCTTCACTGTTGGTTTCACTCGTTTCCGATTGTGTTGTCTCATCATTTGGTATACGTCGCACGAAGCTTGTCGTACGTACAGTTACAGTTTTTACTACACCGCTATTGTCATCGGCATCTGTCACAATGTCATTGGGCTCTTCAGCTAATAATTGACCCTCAGTATCCTCTTTTGCCGCAACATCCGTGCTAAGTTTTTCCGTCGTGGATTCTTCCACGTTTTGTGTAATCTTTTTCACAGTTTTCGTTTTGCGCACACGAATTGTCTTAATAACCTCACCGCTGTACGTTTCATCCGTTTCAACTGATGTAAGTTTTTGTTTGTCTATAGTTGGTACATCGCCGATTGTTAAAGTCTCAGTTGTATCTACTTTCGAGATCTTTTCTTCTTCTGCTGTTGTGGGTATTGGTGTTGTTTCCTTTTCTGCCACTTCTTCTGTGGCCTCGGAGACTTCACTTTCGTTGACATTCTGTGACTTGATGCTCATTGTACGTACGGTCGTCGTTTTTACGACACCACTGTCTGCTACTTCACGCACAATCGATTCGGATTTCTCAATTGTGGGCTCCTCCCTCGCTTCCTCTGCCACGTCAATATTCTCTGGTGGCGTCGGCACGTTTTGCGGCTCAGGCGATTCTTGTTTCTTCTGTGTTATTTTCTTAACAAATTTGGTCTTACGAACCGTCGTGGTCTTTACGACTTCATTATCGTCTAGTGTAGTTTCTTTTTCTGTTCTGTTTGGTATTGCACTTATTTCATTCAGGGGCTCTGTGGTTTCTAAAAGAGGCTGTGGCTCTGTAATTGTAATTTCGGCGACTTTCTGTACAATTGGTTGTTGTGTTTGTTTTTCGCCGCTCAAAAAGTCGTTTGTCAAAGTTTTGATATCTGTTCGTTCCTTAGGAACGGGTAGAGTAACTTCCACATTTGTTTCAACCGGTTCAACATCTATAGCGAAAGCAACACGTTTCATTGGCTTTTCTGCAGGAACTGTGGGTTCCACCGTAGGCTCCGTCGCCGTCTCTTCCAGACGCTTCTCGACTGACTCAACTGGTGGTACCTCAACCTTCGTAACCGGTACATTTGTGGCTGAGATATTCTCTTCCGACACAAATGTATCGATAACTGTTGCCTGCACCTGCTTTTCGGGTTTGGCTTTCTTTTTCTCTTTCTTGTCTTTTTTAGCAGGTTTTTGTGGTTTATCAGTTTTTTGCTTTTCAGCGCTGATGAAATCGGTGACACTAGTTGATATGTTGTCTTCGACAACTACATCAACGGACTCTACAACTGGCGCTTGCACTGGTTCGTCTATAATAATTGGTTCTATCGGTGTGTTTTCGATGACAGGCGAAATCATGGTTTCCTTAATAAATGCTGGTTGATTTTCTACCACACTCACTCGCTCTACAACTGGGCTTACATCTTCACCTTCATCAATGAGCACTTCTTTTCCATCAATAATTTTTGTAATAATTCTACGCTTAATTACAGTCGTCGTTTTGGTTATATTACCGTCACTGGTAGTTCTAGAATAGGTTTCGACTTTTGGCTCATCTTCCGTGATGTTAACAATTTGTGCATCAGGTTGATGTTCATTAACATTCTGTATTATTTGTTCAATATCGTGAGCTACCGGTTTGCCCTCAACAATATTGATGGTGTGCTCAACAGATTCGTTTGGCGTTTCCTGTGTGGTTTCGTTTTCTTCAACAATTTCCTCCTTTCCATCAATTATTCTAATTATTTTTGTACGGGTAGTTAAGGTCGAGGTTTTCCTTGTTGTAGTTTTAATAATCGACGTGGCATAACCGTCGGTTGAAGAAATTTCTTCACCGCTTATTATGGTTTCTAGAGGTGTCTCAATAGTTTCAACAGTGTCGGTGCACTCATCAATGGGGGCACTTGCTTCCTCTGATTTCTTCTTGTCCTTTTTATTTTTCTTATCTTTCTTTTGAATTTTCGGAGATTTGTCTGTCGCCTGCTTTTCAGCAGCAATGAAATCATGTATACTTGTTGTAAGATTGGGTTGTTCTGGAACTGTTTGAGGAATTTCTGCTATTAATTCTCCTTCGACTACAGTAGATTGTACAGATTTGACATCAATGTTTTCCTCCATTGGTTCAACGATAGTCTCTGTAACAATCGGGTTTTCTTGAATAGCTGTAATAGTTTCCACAACAGTTTTGGAAGTAGACACTTCAACAATTGGGTTCTCTTGAACAGTGGTGGTAATTTCTACAACAGTTTGAGATGTAGATTCTGAAACTACTGGGGTTTCGGCGACAGTTTCTGATGAAGGTTGTTTAACAATTGGAGTTTCTTGAACAATGGTGGTAATTTCCACAACCGGTTGCGGTATAGATTCTGGAACAACTGGAATTTCGATGACTGATTCGGGTGTCGATTCTTTAACAATTGTGGTCTCTTCAACTAGTGGGGGTTTTTTAACACCTTCAATGACTTCAGTCAGAGTTTCAGAGCCAATCTCTTCAATTGGTGCCGGTACTGAGTTCTCTTTAACCTCAGTTAAAATGTCCACAGAGCTTTCTGTTATAGCGTGCTCATTCGAAACTATTTTTGTTGCAGTTAATGTGTCTGTTTTCTCAATTTTCTCCTCCTGAAAACTGGCTGGGTTTTTATCTATCACCTTCTCAGTTTCAGACGTTTTCGGAACTGAGATTTCCTTGAGTTCATTTTGGCCCTTTGTCTTTCTCTTGTCTTTTTTCGTTGGTTTTTCCGATTTTTCTCTTTCGACGTTTATGAATTGGGTAATACTTGATGTAACATTTTCGAGGGTTTCTACCGGCAATTGTGTAATAGGTTCCGCAGCCAAGTGCTGTTTTTCATGAATCACCAACGTCTCTGAAACTTGCGCAACGGTATCTTCCTTTGTCGTCGAAAGTTTTTCAACGGTAGCGTGTTCTTTCGGCTCCTTTGGCTTTTTCTTATCCTTCTTTTTAGCTGCTTTGTTCTCTGCAGCTTCAATAACTTTCTCAGTTACAGGCTTCTGCTCCTCTTTTGGTTTGACTTCAATCAATGGTGTGCTTGTGGCCTCGGTAGTAATAACTGTTTGTTCTGGTGTTACCCTAAGTTCTTCTTTGGGACTCTTAGACTTCTTCCTATCCTTCTTTATAGGTTTTTGCGTCTTTTCTTTATGGTCAATTACTTCGGTGGTGACTCTTTCTTCAGGTTCTGCAACCACCTCTTTGATTGCAACTTCCGTCCCGACTGTGGGTTCATCATCAACTACATCCTCTTCGATCACAACTTCCTTTCCGTCAATGATTCTTGTAATAATACGCTTTGTAATGCGTTTAGTTATCGTTGTGGTTGTGACTGTAGTTGTGGTAGATCCTCCATTTTCTGTTATGACCTTGGTGGATTCGGAAATTACTGGTGCATCGGCGACTTCACTTGTAGAAATCGCCTCGACCGGTGAATTTTTACGCTGTGATTTGGACTTTTCCTTTCTCGCAGGTTTGGCCGGCGTGTCTTTCAGACTTTCGGATGCAATAAAGTCAATTGTGCTCGACTTCAGAACATCCACTTTTTCACTAGGAGGAACGATATTTTCAATAGGAACTACTTTTTCTGCCGAAATCGCTGACTTCTCAGCAGTAACAGGAACTTTTTCAGCAGCGGGGCTAACTTTGACAACTTCCTTCGCTATAATTGTTTCTGATTTTTCTTTCTTTTCCACAGGCTCTTCTATTTCACCTGAATGCTTATGTTTCTTTTGTCTTTTGGGTTTGGCTGGTTTCTTCTCCGACTCATTATTATTCACTACGTCGATAGGAGGTTTAACTTGCTGCTTGGTTGTATCTGTCCTTCCCACAGGAACAGCTGGTTCAGCGGCTACTGTGGTCTCTCCATGAATTTCAGAAACAACTTCAGCCTGTTTCACCTTCTTACTATCGCGTGTATGCTTCGTATCCTTGTGTGATTTGCTAGTTACATTTACAGTGGTTTCTTCCACAGATTTTATATGCTTATCATGTTTTTCGTGCTTTTCATGTTTATCGTGCGTTTGTCGAACCTCCACCTCTCTGTGCGTTGTTGGTGGCGATCCATTATGATGTCGCGATTTCGAATCCGTCCGTTGACCTTTTTGTGGTCGTTGTTCTTTACGTGGATGTGGCACCGGTGCCACGGCGACAGCTGCCGTGTCTTCTCTTCTCTGAACTGCTGGTGCATTCCGAGAAGGAGACTTTAGCGGTCGTCTATTATTATTGTTCGATGTCGTGGTCGCATATGTCGTTGTAGTTGTCGTTGCAGTTTTGGTTGTCAGTTTTTGTTGCTGGCTTCTATTTGTATTTGAATCATGTTTGGTTGCTGTAATGCGGATTTGCGTTTGCTGTTGCTGTAGCTTTTGACTGGATGGCTGGAAAACATTACTTCCACCATGATGTATACCAAATAGTACTTCAGCATAAGTCGTGAACTGGTTAGGATCTGTTTTGGGTATTTCCTGCGTTTTAGACTTTGTGGGACTTGGGGTTACTAGTGTGGATACTGCCTCCTGTGGAGACACACTTTCCATTGGTTGTAAAGGCGCCGAGTAAGGCGCTTCTGGCACAAAGACCAACTCTGAAATAGGCGCTGGTTCCAAGACCTGTTGTGGTGCTTGTGGAGTATCCACAATCTCGGCGGGAATCGACTCAATTTCATTCATTTCAAATTGACCAAAAGTTATGTCAGGCCGCGGTTCATCGACTTCAATCGATTCCGGTTCATACAATTGTGTATGTTGGGTTTGTTCGTAGGATGGTGGACCGGTGGTTGCCTGTTCATAAGTAGGCACCGTCTCGCTAAACGGTTGCAGCGGCGTTGATTGTTCAAAGTGTTGCACTGACTCCGGTACATGTTGTTGCTGTGAATTGACAGCATGCGTTTGAGTCGTTGTAACATTTTGTACAATCGACGCAAGCGTAGTTACTACTTGATCGATAACACTTTGATTTATTTGAGTCGGCTGATAGTCGGTCAAATATTCCTGTGGCTGTGTATCGTAAGCCACACTTTGTAACTCTTGATAAGGTTTGGTTGATTCTTGTTGATAATACAACTGAGTTTGGTCGGCAGTGGGCGCATAAACCGTTTGATACGATTCAGTTTGTTGTGGCTCTGTGGGATAGTAACCGGCCATTAATTGATATTGCGTAGCCGTCGGCTGATACTGATACTGCGTGTAGGTCGTTTGTGCCGACGTGCCTTGGGGATATTGCATTTGTATAATCTGTTCATAATAATTTTGAGAGGCTGTCGATTGATCAGGCTGTACAACTTGTTGTGCCTCGGGCACTGCTGCATAGCCCCACTGACCGGCATCGGCCATATTTTCATACATGCTCTGATAGAGCTGCGGATCGGGCTGTAGGTAAGCAGCTTGTATTTCCGCGGCGGTCATTGGCGTATTGCCTGCTGAGACGGGCCGCTCAATATAGCTACTCGGTAATGAAACTGAGTCCACGTAAGTGCTGGGCACCGAAGTTGCTAAAGAAACCGTGTCAACATAAGTATTTGCGCTCAGTACGGCATCGTAAGGGCTTGGCACAGTGACTGGTTCAACAAAAGCGCTTGCTAATGGAGTCGTCTGTGGCACGTCGGGACTCAAAGTGGTCACAACATTTGCATAATCAGCGCTTATATCGTTCGTTTGGCTAGGCGTATCGTACGCCGGCTGCTGATATTCCACGATATTTGTGTGTGTTTGTATGAAAGTGTCGACCGCTGGCAGTTCTTGCTGCACTTGTGGTTCTTGTGCTGACTGCTGTGGCTGCGTTGACGCATGCGCCTGCGCTGGCGTCACGTAGTCACTAGTTGTGGTCGTTTTCGTGGTAATAACTGTGTTGCTGCCACTTTGTGCGCGTTTTCGCTCAGCAGTCGCAGCTCGCTGACGTTCCAATTCAATGCCCCGCAATACTTCCGCGTATGAAGTCGAACCCGGTGCCCATATGGGGCTACGCGAACGCATACGTTCTTGCGTGGGCGCAAGCAAATGTGTTCGCTGCTCGTGTTGCTGTGCGGCTGGTTGTTGTCTAGTATGTTGTGTGTGCGTGCGCGTCGCTGTTGTTGTGGTCGTATAATGTGTATGCGCATCGCGTTGCTCGCGCGTTGAGTGTTGCGTCGTTGTTGGCGCGTATTGTTGCGCTTCGTCGTGCTGTTGCCGACGACGCGGCGAACGACCGCGGCGTTGTTCGCGTGGCGCGTGCAATTGCTGTTGTGGCTGACGTGCCGCAGGTTGGGGCGTGCGCTGCTCATAGGCAATTTCTTCATGCCCTTCTGCGGGCGCTTCAAGCCACGCACTTACCGTTGGCGCTTGCAACTCACCGCGCTGTTGCGCGGCGCTATCCGTAACATGTTGCGTTGTTGTGCGCGTTGTTATCGTGCGCGTCTCTACGACGTGTTGTCCGCTTTCATTCACATACTCATTTTGCGTGCGCTGCACTTGCGGCTCGGTCGTTGTTATTGTTTGCGCCGTCAGCGTGTCAATGCTATCATTTTGCGGCTGCACTGTTTGCAATTCTTGCGTTGTTGTTGTAATTGTGGTTTCATATTGCTGAGGTTCAAATTCTTGTACGCTCTGCGGCGCATGGCTCACAGCCTCTGGCTGCGCTTCGGCATTATTTACTCTATTATTTGTGGTGGTCGTGGTGGTGGTGGTAAACATGGTTGTGGTGTTGCTGCTGTTGGTTCTTTTAACATTACTGTTCTCTAGTTTGGCATTTTGTACTTTACTCTTGTGCAAAACACTTTCCGTTTGTGCGAAGCTAACAGGACTTGAGTGTCCGGAGAGCACCTCCGCATAGGATAAGCCTAATTTGGATGGCTTCAATAGCATGGACACAGCCGATGATGTGGTAACAACGGAATGCGGATCCAGCGTGTACGATAAGGCTGCGATCCCATCGTATTTCTGTTGCATGTCATCAATAGATGTACGCAGTGCCTAGCATTGGTTTTAATAAAAAATAAAGGGCGAGATTTGCCAAATTTGTTAGAGGTTTTGTTTCGCATACAAAATTATATGTTGTATATATGTGGTACGAGCCCTCAAACAAACAAACAACCTAAATGACACTAACTAGCCAGCATTTTGCTAAGTAACCTGTATACCTACAATAAACAAATTTCAATAAATTTTCACTACTTAACGCACTAAGGTGGTGGTGAAATGACTAGTCAAAAGAGAGACATTTTTTTTATAAATTTTAAATTAATATTTTATTTTGAAATCGTTTCTGTTTTTGGGGTCATGTCATGGTTTATAATAATTTTTGTTTCTTCGCTTAATCTTACGCTTCTGCATTGTACATATATACGCTTGTGTGTACATATGCATGTGGCTGTTTACAATAAGGTACGGAAACGTTGACGACAAACAAAAGTTAAGCTCTTTTTTTCAGACGCCGCGGCGGCAGGCCTATTTGCCGACACCTTTTAGCTGCCACTGCGCGCGTTGGACAGTGGGAGCCTGTCGTCGGCGCCGCGGCAGCGCGTGTATGCGGCAAATGTGCGCGCGTGGCGGCGTCTGTGGTAGCTTCATTGGCGGTGGCTGCTACTGCGCTCAAGTGTTTACATAACTGTATAAATGTATTGGTTGGCTTAAAGTTTACTGTTAAGTGCGCGCTTGCAAGTGTTTAGACGCTTACTCAGCGCGCATACATTTTGTCAAACACTTTTTTTGCATTTAAACAATTAGGTACGAAAATTTAAATTAGTTTTAAAATAATTAATGATTTTTCCTATACATTATTAAAATTATAAGTATATTTATAGTTAAAAAATGTCGTATGTATGGTATTTTAATGTAATTGGTTTTTGTTGTTGTTGTTTTTTGTTTATTCTCTTTAAGCTATGTATATTTTGGTTGTGGGTGGAAGTTTGGCTTATGCGCCTAAAACTATGTTTCTAACACTGCATCGTCCGGTGTGCCGCGATGGATCAACAGTTTAATGCGCTCATTGCGTGCGGTGATTTTTGAGTGTAGATTCTTAACACGCTCCCGACATGCCTAAATGTATTCATATATTTATATATATGTATGTATATACACGCATACAGTTATGAGCATACAAACAAAGGACATGTTGTGGTTTGTGTTGTTGTTGGCGCACACATGGTTATGGTCAAGTAAATATTTATATTTGTACAAATGAATTTTGAGATGAGTTCAAGTGTGTTTTTTTTTCAGAGCGAGTGAGATAGAGAGAGAGTACGAGACAGTTATACCCATTTACCAGCGGAAGAAGAAGGCAATTTTTGTTTAAAACCATTTTTTTAATAATTGCAACACGTTTTTGGCGGCGTTATGGTGTGAGTTCAAGCAACAAGCAGTTAACAGTTATAAATATATTCATTTTTTACATGTATGAACATGAGTTAGGGTAAGCGTAGTAAAGGTGAGTAGAGCACATGGGTGAGCAAGAAGCATTTTTATTAGGTTTTACAAAAGCAAATGTGAATTTTTCATAAAATGTTTTTTATAAAATAATTTTTGTTAATATTTTCATAAAATATTTTTTTGTAAATATTTTTTATAAATATTTTTTGTAAATATTTTGTATAAAATATTTTTCATAAAATATTTTTAGTTTTTATAAAATTTGGCGCATTTTGCATATTTCAAGCAGAGTTTTAGTAGCAATTATGTATGTATGTGTTTATGGTGGGAGTGTTAGTTAATGAGTTGTTGTTAAGTCAGTACCATTACCGTCGCAATTTTACCAGTTTTCGTAGCAAATTTCAGTAAGCAACAACACCATTTGTTTTATATGTTGTTTTTGTTTTTATGTTTGATGTTATATGTTCATGTACGTTTTTTTTTTCAATATGTATACGTTCCAAACATATTTATGTATAAGTTTATATATTTTCATTTCGTTTTTTTGTTACAAAATGAGTATGTAAATAAAAGAAAAAAGAAATACAAAATGTCAAATAATGTTGAAATTATAAACTAACAATTTTCTTGTTTTTTTCATAATAATTAATTTGTAATAATAAATGAGAACTATGAAGCATAAAATTTGGAAGATAAATAAATTAAATTACTTATGTGTGAAAGAGAGAGAGATAAAGAGAGTTTGAGAGCTAATTTACGCCCATTTTCCAACCTTATCCAATAAGTGCAGATGAGTTATGAGCATGAAGACCCAACTAGCAACCATATATATGTATATAAAATAATTAGTGATAATTAAACAAATAATTTATCAGAAAAATCAAGCTGTGAGAAGACAACTACAATTTATTTTTTTTTTATAATACAAGTACCAGTACCAGTCTTTTGTTTCGCTAAATGCAGTTAGGTACCACTCAAAGGCTTTTAGTGTGCAAAATCGCTTGTGATAAAAGCTTAATGAAGTGTGAATTTGAAAATGAAGAAATGTGAAATTTAAAATGAAAAAATGGCAAACTAAATGCATGAAATAATGTTTGATTGTATGTGTCTATGCGCATTACTAAACTGAGTAAGTGACGTCAATTGTCTGTGCATTTTTGTACGCGACTGTAGCTTGCCGTGCACTCACACAAAGCTTACGTGTCGCTGCGGCCGCAATGTGTAAAAGCTCACTTGTATAAGTTGCTTCGAAAAGAAAGTGCGTGGCAACTAAAAGTTTCAAAATAGCGCATATTACAAATCGAATATATGATGTACGAGTTCTTTGACAGAAAATGAAAAAAAATTAAAAAACAAGAAAAAATTAAAAAGTTGCCTTTATAAGAATTTATGAAATATTTACGCATTTGTAAAGATTTTGAGCAAGAAAATATTTTACTATTTATTTTATTTATTAGTACTGTAAATATTACGCTATAATTTATTTGCATGCCTATCATGTATATATTTTCGTTTTCATAACATTTTGTTTTTTTTTTTTAAATTGTCTTTAAAAATACTATACATAATTTTTTTTTTATATATTAAAAAAAATTAACTTATTTAAATTAAAAAATAAAAATTTTAAATTTTATCAAAAATAATTAAAATTTAAAGTTTTAATTTTTAAAATTTAAATTTAAATTTTTATTTTTTTCTTAATTTTTAAAATTCAAAATTTTAATTTTTAACATTCACAATTTTAATTTATTTTTAATTTTAAATTTTTTTTTAAATTTTTGATTTTTTTTATAAATTAAACTTTTTTTTTAATTTTATTAATTGTTTTATTTTAAATAATTTTTTTTTTTGGTTTTCTTTTTTTTTGTAACTTTTGATTCTTTAAAGCTTGTATGAATCATGACTTTCCATATTTGTTGAAAGCAATAAATTACAAAAAAATTAACTAGTGCGTATATTTCTATTTATATTTAAAGCACGAACGAGCCTTCAAGGTGAACACACACATTCGCACGTAACTGTACGTTCGTGTTACTGCGAGACAAGCGGCTAAAAATAGGCCCTATGACGGCAGCCTCTTAGGCATTTCCGAACGCGTAGCTGATCGCTATAGACGTATGTACATATGTATAGTATAAAATTATGCCACGTGCTATATGTACATATATAAAGGATACATACTAGTGTGGTCGCATGGTAAACGTTTTTGTTATATATATTTTTTTTAAATTGTCGATTTTTATTTAAAAAAAATTCGTTCTTTTTTGCTATTTTTATAAATTTTTTTGTATGCTAATTTTATTAATTTTTTATATTTTTTTAATTTTTATTAAAAAATTAATTTATCCCTAAAATTTTTATTTAAAAAGTTTTTTCTTGGATATTTTTATAAGTCAGAAAATTTTTTTTTCGATTTTTATTAAAAACATTTTTTTCCTAATTTGTATAAAAAAATATTGAATTTTACTAAAGAAAAAATCGATTTTTGTTAAAAAAAATATTTTTTTTCCATTTTAATTAAAAAAAAAATTTCTCGATTAATAAATTAAAAGTTTTTTCGAATATTTTTTTAAATTATATTTTTTATAAACCAAAAATATTCACCTTGGCTGATTGTGACGACAAAGTTGTAGAATGGTTTCTTAATATTTTTTTTAGGGAATTAAAATTAAAGTATTTTTTTTGCTTCGAAACTATTAAATTTCGACTTCTTTCTCTAGTTGTAAAGTTTTTTTTTTCAAACAAAGTTCTAAGACTTCAGCGCGCATCAATACGAGTTACTTGTATGAATCAATGATGGATATGCGTATGTATTTATATGATGGTTTATATGATGACATATATGATGGTACATAGGAGGGCTTATGTATATGATTATATACCATATATGATGACATAAATGTTGATATATATGATGACAATATAAATGCTGGTATATATGGTATAAAATGCTGCTGCACGGTGTTAAAATACAAATGTATGGTGGCGTTGGTGGCATGGCAACAAATACACTCAACCAAAAAACCAACGAAAATACATAAAAATGGAGAAGAGCAGTGTTGAGATGATGCACGATTTCGATGTGTGCATTAAATGTTGAAATTAAGGGAAAAAAAAACCTAAACGAAATCATAAAAACAAAAGATTTTGTACAAAACAAAAACATAAACAAAAAAATTAAATATTGAAAAGTATAAAAATCAAATGTGTAAAATGTAAAATAAACTCAAAGCGAGGTATTTGTACACCAAAAAAAATTTTATTGCCAATTTCAAAAACTTCGCAGCCACCGTGCAACTTCTGTAGCATTGAGAAAATTTTGGTACACTTCAATTTTGTTGTACAAAAAAAAACGGATAAAATAAAAAACTGATTCACTAAAGCGAAACAAAAATATTAATTATAATAACAATGCGGCTAGAGGTTACTCAAAGGGGGGTTTCCAGGGCAGGGTGCGTGTGTTAGTCAATTTACGAATTCGTTAACAGTCGTCAACAAAAGTTGTACGCTTTGGAGGAACCGTTTGTGTTATTGAATAAAACAGCACCAAATGTATTACGATTATGATTTCGATGTTAATGGATAACTGTGCTTTATATACGAGGCCCACCAACGCTTAGCCAATAATGGCAAAATAGCGCGTGAGCGGGATAGAGGGGGCACAGCACAGCTAATACCTAAATGTTGTACCAAAAACTTACAAAAAATATTTTTATATACGTATTTCTCATAGATAGGTCGGGACCCTAAACATTTTCTCTACAGCCACTAACAGCGTAGAATTATGCAAATTGCAACCTAGTGATAGCTTAGCTAACTCACTGCCTCACAGCTACTAAATCAAATTTCATTTCATATATGCTATATATGTTCTTTTACTAACTAATTATAATTGTGATAACGAAGATAATAAAAAGAGACCTGCCTGTGCCGTTTACATACCTGTTGCTCTGCTAATGCACGCTCACGATCGTGTGGCAGATACGTGGGCGCCATAACGAGACGCAATTGTTGCTCCTCTTGTATGATCTTCTGACGCAATGTTTGCATCTGTTGCTGATAGATGTCGATCTGGCTGAGCGTCTCTTCCAGACTGGTGGTTTTGGTGCGCACCAATTCCGCCAGTCCGTCCAAGACCTTCAGCAAATCATCAACATTCTCGCTAAGGCGCGGATCGCCACCCATACCATTGCGGAAATGCACCTACATTGAAAAAAACAGAAAAGGAAGAGAAGAGAGAGAGAGAGATCGGCAAACGCGCGCGTGTTATTCAGCTTGCTCTTAAACAATAGTGATCATTTAATTAACATAATTGTTTACAGTTGTAAAGTGAATTATGTCAAGGCATTCGGACTAATAAAAAGCAGCACTCACCTCTAATTTTTCGATAGATAGACGCAGTTTGGTCTTCTGTACATTAATGTCCGCCAATGTTTTCTCACAGTAGCCCAGTTGATCGCGCAGCGGTTTCTTCTTGTGTTGTGGTGAGTCCAACGATTGTTTCGTCTTATCTATCCAGCCGCGTATGTCCTTAATTTTGCGTTCGCATTGATCCCATTCTTCGCAGGCTTCTTGTAGCAGGGAATTCTGTGCGCGTAGCGATTTGTATGGTTGAAAGGGAAGAAAATATTATTATTGAAAGTTCAAGAAACTGTCGAGATAAACTGTTTAACCAATTGTACCGAATTGACTAACTGAAAATGTTACAATAAAGCTATAAAGTCTTGGCCGCTTGCTCTTAGCAGTCAAAACAAGCCTCCCGTACACACTTCGTGTATCTCACCAGCACCTACTATACTTACAATGTCCATTATATTGTAACACAATACTTTTAAGACTCCTGTTTTCTTGCTAAACACCAGGTCCTGTACTTTAACCTACCCTTTCCAGCAGCACCGCTTCCACGGAAACCTTGGCATCTTCAGCCTCTTGCAGTTTGTCCTTGAGATCGCCCACAGTCGTCACTTGTCCAATGTGTTCCAGTTCCTTGTCCATTTCACTCAAATGCTTCACGATCGGTTTAATGCTCTTCACAGCCACTACATAGTCATTGAGTTTGTTGCGCGCTTCGGGCAGTGTACGCAGTTCGATTGTCTGATCGAGGAAGGTACGTTTTTCCGCCACCCACGCCATCACAATTTGATATAGATTCATAAATCTCGTCCATGCATCTAAACTATCGCCCACTTGTTGTTTCTTCTCATCCAACCACGCGCGTACTTGTCCCAATTCCTGTGCCAACTGATCGATCGTCGATTGTACCAGCAATTTTTCATTACTGTTGCGACAATTGTCGATAATCAGCTGTCCATTTGTCTTGACCATTGTGAAACGTTCATAAATGCCGGCTATTTCCTGATTGATACGATGCAGTAGTTCTTTCATTTGTGCGGGTGCTAGTGTACGATCTTGCACTTGTACCTCCGCCTGTCGCAGCCATCTTTGGATCTCATCGACGCCGCTCAGGTATTCGGTGCGTACAGTCTTGGCACGTTTGAATTCTTTCTGTTTGGTTTCCATGGCGCCTTGTACACGCTCGGAGAGCAACTCTAGTGCTGTGAACTCCTGTGCTATATCACTTGGTACCAGATTTTGTTTCTGCAAATAGTTTTCCTTGGTTTCGACAATCAGTTGGGTACTCTCCGCAACTGCCTTGCCAACTTGTTGCTGCAAATCGTTCAAAGACTTTTCAATGGCGTCAATATGCTCGTCAAAAGTATGCACTTCTTGTATCTGCTCGAGTAGGGCGTTGAATTTATCTTGCAACTCTGAGATGCGATGGAAGACCGTTTCGATCTCTTCCAGATCCTTACCAACTTGACGATCCTTCTCGCGTAAGGTGTCGTTTAATCTGCAAAGTAGTTGGGAGAGAGAGAAAAGTATGTTATTATAAAGGAGTTGACCGATTTTTGGCTGAAACAAAAGTTTATTTGCTGTAAGTTCCGTCGTTGAAACACGTCAGATATATGGCAAAGACCACGCGGTCGGCGGCGTTGTTGTAATATACGTAATACGCTGTCAAAAGTACAAAATCACGCAAAATGTGCGCACAAGTCACTGAGGCTTTTCACAAAGAAAATTCAAAAGTTTCCCAAATCCAATCCGCAGATTTGCCTTTCGCTTTAACAAATATAGTGATGCGTGTATTTTTAAACGATTGCGGCAATCGAGCACTTCAAAAAGTTTAAACAATTGTATATATATATAAACTATATAGTATAGTATTATTAGGATTAATAATGCGTCAAAGGTTTCCGTGGAAGAAATGCGACCGCGCTAGTAAAAGAGAATTCTCCAAATGAATGTGGCAAAATATTGTTTGGCCTAAGGCAGCGGCCGCCGACGTAGCGGCCCCGCGCAATGAAGCGCTAGCCAATTCGAAAACATTTTCGAAAATGGCAGCATAGCGAACAAAGAGCAATCTAAAGCAAATGTGAGATTGACGGCGCCTTTAAGGGGCTATGTGGCGATCGTGCACTCGCACAAATTGATGGCCGCCTTCGCGCCCAGATGGCCTCTGCCGCACAAAAGAAAAACCTTGAGGCGGAAATTGACCGTTTTGCTACGAAAACGCACCGACATCTATGCGTTATTTTACTCGAAAACTGAACTTTTATTGGTAATAGCAATGTGCGTTGCCATTTCGCAGTTTGTTTTGCTATTATTTAGATTAACGGCAGAGCGGTGCAATGCAAGAACCACACACGAATGAAGGCAAATAAATAAATTGAGGAAAAATAATTGTCTGCTTGGCCGCAGTAATTTTTTTCAATGAAAGCAATAACCGCAAGTTCACGTTGCAGGAGAGCGCCCAGTGTGAAATGGTGAGCGCAAGTGAGCGAAGTGTGGAGCGCGTTTGGCGATCGTGTAAAAAGCCGGTTATGTGAGCACACAGTTGCGTTTTTTTGCTTTTGTTGTTGAGCAAAAAAAATCTGCGCTCATTGTTATCTGCTCTGGCGCCAGCAATTGCGGCGTTGCGAATCTTTTATATTTTTTCGCCTTTTATTGGCGCTTCAAGTAGCGCGTGAAATGTCAAAATACAAACAAAAACAATAACAATTAGTTTTTGTGGCTGTATAAATGGAGATTGTGTATAAGTGTAGACTTATTTGAATTTGTTGAAGTAGAATATGTATGTGCAGGTAAAGCGAATAGCAAAAATTATTAAAAAAGTGCAAATAATTGTTTAGACAATAGAATTGTTACTTTCGGTGGACAAAATTTGTATTCGTAATTTACCAAAAAAATTGTTGTTTGTTTCGCTAGTTTTATTTTGTATTATTAATCTATTTTGTTTTATAATTTTTTAATTTTGTTTTTTATTTTTTATTTTTTTGTAATTATTAATTCTTTAATCATATTTTTAATTATTTAATTTTTATATTGTAAATTTTTTTAATTCCAGAAATCTTTAAACCTTTAATTTCTTTATTTATTTATTTCTTTGATTATTTCTCTGTTTATTCTCTTTTACGCTTTGGAGCATTAATTAATTTTTTTTGCTATTATTATTATATTCTTAATTTTCTAAATTTTTCGATTTTATTTATTTTTTCGATATCTTTTATTTCCTTATGGTTTTATCTTTTTATTATTTTTGAAGTTTTAAAGTTTAATTTTTTTTGTTTTGAATTATGTCTATTAATTATATAATTTTTTTTTAATTTTACTTACTTTTTAATTTCTTTAATTTCAATATTTTAGGAATTTTTACATTCTTTTTCACATTTGATCAATTTTTTTTTGTTAGTATTAATTTTTTTAATTCCACATATCTTTAATTCTTATAATTTTTATTTTATTTTTTGGCTTTTTTTTGTATTTTTATATTTTTTCACGTTTTAAAGCATTAATTATTTTTTACGTTTCATAGCATTATTTTGTTTTTATTATTTTCACGTTTCTATGCAATAATTATTTTTTTTATTCTATAAGTTTTTATTCTATTTTTTTTTTCTTATAATTTTTTTATTGTGTTCATGTTCTTAAGCTTTAATTATTTTTTTTATAATTAACTTTTTTAATTGATTCTTTAAATCTTGGTTTTTATTTTTTAAATTTATTCTGTTTTATTTCATTTTATTTTATATTATTTTACTTTATTTTTTTCTTTTTTCTTTTATTTATAATTATATTTTTTTATTCTTTTTCTCGTTTTAAAATATTCGCTATTTTTCAAAATTGTTGTCATATAATTGCAAATTGTTTTTGCATTGCAGCCTTTTGTTGTGATTCCTCTTTCTTTCCTCTTTTTTGAGCTTATTTGTTTATTTTAAGTTCCTGCTTTAAGATGCAGCGGTGATAAATAGCGGCAGACACGCTGACGTCACTTGCACCACACCCAAGTCGCGTATACGCAATGTGCGACATGTAGACCCAAATACGCGGTACACATGCATAAATATATAACAGATGCACGGAAATGGTGCAATGCTTGCACAGTTGTATAAATGTCTATATACATATATATATAAATATACATATATATACATATATATAGAAATATATGTTAACAGTTATTCACAACAGCGATCTTTAGGCGTAAAAATGTATGTAAACTTACAGCGACCTTTTTGCTAGCGACTACTGTAACATTTGGCATTGAAGCCCTTTAACTTTCGATTTTAAATGTGTAAAATATATAGAAAAAACTATATGAATAAATAGTGACAGACTGAGTGGCAGGCGCACATGCGGCTACCGGCGTTGCAGCTGCCGGAGATGACGTGCTGATATAGCAATGTTACATGTTTATAGTATATATATACATATATACATATGTAAGTACATATAAAAGAAACATATATTCAAAGTCGTAGCAACGCCAATCCAGCGCTTAACGGCTTTTCTCAAAGCTATGCGTATTTGGCCGCACGCCAGTGGAGCAGAAAAAATTCAAGAAATTCACAAAAAAAAATTCAAAAAAAACATAATTTAAAGAAAGCTACAAAAAACGTAGTGAGCAGCGCAAAATAAAAAGAACTACACATTTGTATACGAAAAAAATTATTGAAAGCACATAAGTTCACAAATGAAAAAAAGAAAAAGTAAATAAATAAGAAGAAAAAGAGAACTCACATGCAAATTCATACAAAAATAAAGAAAACAAAAGCAAAACAAAAAGGCGTGAGTGCCAAAAATGTTTAAAAATAATGCACGTATTCAAAATAAATTCGGCGTAATTTTTCGTAGACTTTTACGGCGCTACCAAGGCAAAGCACAGCAACAACAGCGCGACACACAAGCAAACTTGAAATTATTCTTTCCTTTTCCTGCGCTTTCGGCTTTTACTAGTTCGTTTAGAAAATGTGTGTTTGCACGTGTGTGCGAGCGTGTATATGCACATTTTCTTGCTTTATATTATACGGCACCATTTGAAATGCTGGGTTTATTGCGGCATTTGTTTTTGTTTTCTGCTTAATTGCTTCTTACTCGTTTTTGGAAATTTAGCAAAATTATATTTTTTTTATATTTAATCTTTTTTCACATTTTTCCTGCTGCTTAAGATATTTTCAGGTTTTACCAACCACTTTTTGGCGTTTTTGCTTGACGTACTGCTCTATAAATCCACTTAGCTATTTTCGTTTGTTTGAAATATATTTAAATATTTCTTTTTAATGTTGTGAAAAAATGTGCTAGCAACGCTGTAAGTGTCGGCGATAATGCGGAAACGTTTATCAAATACTTGTATGAAAAAAAATATATACATAAAAAAAATATAATAATTTATGTGTGTGTAACCAAAAGGCGGCAGCTGGCAAAGCAAAAAATATTACATATGTATAACAAATATTAGAAGAAATTGTGTATAAAAAATTTAAAAAACATTGAAAAATTAAAAGAAATAAAGAAAAACATTGGAAAATACTCTGTTTAAAAAGAAAATAAAAAAATGTATTATTTAAAAAATTTATTGTTTAAAAAAATATATATTTTTTCGTGGTTTGAAAATATATATTTTTTTAATATTTCGTGGTTTTCATTTGAAAATAATGGGGTATTTTCAATTGAATTTTTTTATTTTTTTTTCATTTCAATGTCTTTCAAGTCTTGTTATAAAAAATATTGAAAAAATGCAAATACATTAAAAAAAAACAAAAAATAGTTCAACTGAAAATTTTCTCGTTATAAAACATTTTGAAAAAGTTATAACTGTTATGAAAAGTTATAAAAAATTATTTAAAAATAAAAAAAAGAAAATCAAAATTATATAAAATATAAAAATATTGAAGAAATGCAATAATTATTTAAAAAAAATACAAATTGAACAGAATTGACAATTAAGTTGTTATAAAAAATTATAAAAACTTTTGAAAAAAATTATTGAAGAAATGAAAAATTATTAAAAAAAAAAAAAAAAAAACAAAATCAACTAAATTGACAGTTACGTCGTTTTAAAAAACTATAAAACATTTTGCAAGTTTTTGAAAAAAAACTACTCTCTTTGAAAAAATAAAAATACAAAAAAAATATTGAAATTATTACAAAAAAGGTCAAGTTAAATTAAATTGATAATTGCTTTAATACAAATAATTATAAATAATAAAAATTACGCAAAATATAAGAAAGTAGTCGCAAAAACTTCAAAAAAAACTTTAAGTATCACTTATTTTTGTTTTTATTATTGCATTTTTATCAAGCAATTTCAGCCGCGCTCATATTTCTGTTTACGTTGAATAATACACTAGGGAAGAAAATATTTGTAATTTTATACAAGAAATTTCGATTGTGTTTGAAATGGCGAAATATAATGAACAAATTTTATAAAACTTTAAATAAATTGACTGAAAAAAATTTATAAAACCTTTCGTTAAACTTTTTCTAATTTTTTTTTTTTAATTTTAGTTAATTTTTTTATAAAAAAACTATGTAATATAAAATTTTTTTATAAAATTTTGGCTAAATTTTTTCACACTAAAAATTTAAAATTTTATAAAAAAAATTATTTTTTCACACCAAAAATTGTAAGTTTTATATATTTTTTTATAAAAAATTGTATGAAAAATTTAGCAAATTTTTTTTTACACCAAAAGGTTAAAAATATTATATTTTTTTCACACCCTTGCGCTTGACGTGCTTTTTTCAGTCAGCATAGTTTGCTCTGACTAATCGCCTGCATTTTTGCGGCCTTCCGGTATACGCAGAAATACCCCAGCAAGTGCTAGTACAAACAGCAAATGAAATGCAGCAGCCACAACAGGAAAAACTAGAAATTCTTGAAATTCTCGAAATTGCCAAAAGAAATTTATCAAAACAAAAAAATTAAAAAAAAAACTATGAACGCCGACTTTTGGCCATTGCCGAATTACAAATTGACCGCAAACTCAATTCAACAACTGTCAAGCGCGTTTCTTCAGGCTTTGGTCACCATTCAAAGCATTCAATGAGACCGCACAGCGACGTCAGAGTCCACAGTTAATAGCAGTCAACGCGCCTGCCACCGGCCACCGGCTGACCTCGCAAATCAGCAAACCACTTAGTTTCATAGCTGTTGTTCGTTTTTCCTGCGATTTTTTGTTTGCTTTCTTGAATTCCAAATCGTTTATCGCTTAGCTTTCTAGCTACATTTACTTGGAACTCTTTCGCCGCTTAGAGTTCAAGCGCGTGCAAATTAAGCTGCTGCGTCCATTCATGCATATGTATACACTGAGGCGCGCGCTTGGTCTCTTAGCGATGTTAAAACGAACAATTAAAAAAAAACTAAAAAAAACATGAAAACAAAAAGCGCGAAAACAAACCGAAAAAACGATGACTTAATCGTCGCGCAAAAACCCGCGTTGACGCGTCGCGCGTTTGGTGACAAAGCTGGCGACAAAAACAAATATCAAAGCAAAAAAAAAAAACAATAACGGCATAAAATAAACTATGACAACAGCAGCGCTTGCTTGGTTAACGCGTTTGGCTGCGCTGTCTTGTACCCCACCACCGGCTTACTCCATTTGTCGCGCTTCTAGTAGCTTCGCTTACGCGCCGTTTAAATGTTGTTTGCTGACGCTACTTACTTACATACACGCAAACAAACATGTAGTTTGAAAATCTGGTTAGCTACAAACTTAGAAAGCAGCGAATAATTTTCATTTTTATTTGTGTTTTGTTCTGCTTTGAAACGAACCTCTTGCTTTTTCACGACAAATGCCTGCAAATGCGTTCGCTCGCAGCAATCTCTAGGCAACCGCAATAATTTCGTTACGGCGAAATTTCTTCGTTGCTTATTAATAGTCTGGCTGCAGCTAAGTGTCGCCTGCTGCGCTGCTTGGATCGTACGTCCTTTTGGTGCTTTGGCTTTTTCGGCTGAATTTTTGTTTGTTTTCTGCTATTTTGCTCTACTAAACTACTAAATCAGTCTTTGGCTCGTTTGTAGCTGGATCTGCGCTTGTATGTTAGCTGTTTTCGTTTGTTGGTCTCCTCCGTTTAAGCTCAGCCTAGTCACGACTGACCCAACCTCCTCTGCAACGCGCTCGGTGGGTGTGGTAAGAGGAGGCAGGCGTGTGCTCTTGCGTATCGCTTTTTTGTTTTTGGTGAAGAAATGCTGCACTTCCCGTACAATAGCGTTTCAAAGCCGCCGTTAAAGTGCTTAAAAATATATATGCACTTCTGAGACGTTGCTCATACGCCACGTGCCACACTGCAGTTGGCAGTTGGGTGTAAGTTGTGTGTGTGTGTAGCCTCGTTGCGTTTGCGAACTGCACGTTCGCTGCTGCCTTGCGAAATAAGCAAAAAAAAAAGTGAAGAAAAAAAATTTGTTTAAATATTTTCGTGGAAAATTTAGGAAAAAATCTGTTGCGTTATACTTTTTTGTAGGTTACACGCCGCCGTCGTTTACACTCCTCGTACTGCTTGTGTATGTGACGTTTTGAATCGCCTTTTTTTTTGCTTGTCGCTATAAATTCTTTCACTTTATAACTTTGCTTTACTACAGCTTTTGAGAATGTCTATTTTATTCTGCTGTAGTTTTTTGTATTTTTGTTTTTATTTTACTTTTTATCGCACGTTTTATTATTTTACTTTCGTATATATATGTATATACAGTATACGCCTTTCGAATTTGCTTTCTTTTATCGCTTTAGCTGATGCTCCTTTTAGTTTCCAGCCATCCAGTTAATCACATCCGCTTTCTTCTAACGCTAAATTCCAACTGATTTTTATTGAAAATTTTGGCAACCACAGCGGCATTCGTCATTCGATCGAACAAGCAGCGAATAAGCTCACCGCAGGCAGCTGTAAGTGTGTGTATATACGTACTCGTGTGTGTGAACGCTTGCACGAGTGTGTATGCTTGCTTATACAGTATGAGTGTGTGTGTGTGTGTGTACGAGCATTTCTTTATAGCAGCGTGGTGATCTTGCCAATAAGTTATTTCAAGCGCAACACATTGTATTCACCACTCAATAAACCTTCACAATGCGAGATTTTTTTTCGCTCATTTTTGTTTTGTTTCAGCTTCTTTCTATTATTTATTTGGTAATTTTACCAGTTCCATATGCAAGTTTTTGCTGCTCTGCACATTTCGGGCAAACTATTTGCATAGTATAATTGATTTAATTGCTTTTGCGCGCTACTTGCCATGAGTATTGCATTTTTTCCCCATTTTGTAGCCACATATTACTCACGTATGTGTTATTCAACGCTTTTATTGCTTTTATTATGCTTTACATACAGCTGTGAAATTAATATTTCTCGCTCTCCAGCTGTTTTCGCAGGCCGTCATGCCATTGTGTGCTCATTTGATAAGCTATCCAATGTCGAACCGGCAAAAAAAGCCGGCTGTAAAGTTCATTAAGCGCATTTCCACACTTGTTTGTATGTGTGCATGTATGTAAGTACGTATATTCGTATTTTCCATATTTTATTGCAAACTTGACAGCGCGATAACGACCGGCGACAAATACTCATATACAAAAACCTGCAAAACTTGACTGCCATGAATGAATGGTGTTGAGTAAGCAGGTGTGGTGAGTTTTTGAATGAGCGAAGTGACAGTAAAAGAGCAGCAAAAGAGAGAGAGCACGCTTGAGCGGCAGTATATCACAAAAAAAATCAAAGACTTTTTAAAGTAAACTCAAACTTTTTCAAGTCTTACTATGAACTCTGTTGATTATTAACATAATTTTTAGTCGTGTAAAATATATTAAACGGTTGAAGATATATGAAATATATATTTAAAATTCATAAAGAATACGACACCAATAGATAGTTGTATGAACACGTAAGGGAGAAATTTATTTAACTGTATATACGAAGACATATTTTCGGTTAATCTCTTCTCTCGTTGTTTTAATTAATTATACTCTGAATAGGGTATGTTAAGTTGACCACGATTTATCTTTTCTCCCGTTGGTTTATTATTTATACCCTGAGCAGGATATGAACATAAAAAGTTAACTTCGAAGACCCTATAAAACATATATGTATATATAAATGATCAGCGAGACGAGCTGAGTCGATTTAGTCCTGTCTATCTGTCATTCTTTGCTATTCTGAGATATCAATCTGAAATTTTGCTAAAGCCTTTTTCTTCTTCAACAAACTATTTATTTGTCCAAACCATCGATATCGGACATATATAGCATATAGCTACCATACAAACTGAACACTCAAAATCAAATTATTGTAAAGGATTTTTTTTTATTTAAAAATAGATCTGCTCAAAATTTGGTGTACAAAGTTTTCCAAAGCACAGCTACCATATCTGAAGAATTTTTTAAGATCAGACCGCTATAGCGTATAGCTGCCATACAAATCGGAATAAAGTTCTAGTATGAGAAATTATTTTAATTGATGAAATAACCTCACAAAATTCTGTATGCATAATTTTCCATAGCAACGCTAAAATTTTTGGAAAAAAATTTTCAGATCGCATAACTATAGGATATTGCTGCCATACAAACAGAACACTCAAAATAAAGAATTTTTATGGAAAACTTTTTTGTTTGACAAGATATCTTCACGAAATTTGGCACAGATTATTTTCAAAAGCAATGTTATAATCTCCGAAGAAATATTTCAGATCGGATTACTATAGCTTATAGTTACCATACAAACTGCACGATCGGGATAAAGTGCTTAAATAGAAAACTTTTTTATTTGTCAAGGGTATTTTATTTTCGATTTTTTCTTGTCTCTTCATTAAGCCTTTTCTTTATTTCTACAAAGTATTTCACTAAATTTATTTACTTTACGTTAGCCTAAATGTATTAATTTAATTTTGAAATCGTGATAGTTCAATTTTGCTTATCTTTTACGTTTTTTATACAATTTCTACAACTTAAGAACTTGCTGGTGCACAAAAGCACGCACCTGTCGATAGCACTGCTCTTAAATTTGATTGAAATTAAACTCTTAACCCCAAATTTCTCACTATCCCTCACTCACGCTCTCACTCTCGCAGGTGCTTCATGAAGTACTCACACGCTACGTGCTTTCAATATTTAAACAAGACATTAGCATTTGGTTTTAAAAGCTGAATACGAGATCTCGTACATATACAAATATATACCCATTCGATACTCTTTGCATGTCGCTACGGTCTCGCATTTCAAGATCATTATTACTACGCTGCTCAACAACAGTCGTTTAAATCGCTTTCGGTGAACTTGGTATGTTTGCAAATCGTCTTTAGCATGTGCAAATTTGCGGGTGACGCACAGAAAAAAACGATATTTAATTTAAAGTCGAAAGGCATTAATAACAAAAATACAAACATAAATTAAACAAGATACACGCTCGGGAAAGCATACAGATGCACGAGTCACTTGTATTTTCATTGTTTTGCTTGTTTCTCTGATCATGCTTTTCGTTCGACAAAATACCGAGTAACGAGTCTGCATAAAAATTCACACCAACAATGACAACAACGATAACAAAAGAAATATTAATAAATTTATAATTACGCGATTACCTCATTGCAGTCGCACGGCAGAGCGGCGAGAGCGGCAGGCGCTAAGCAGACAACCAGCGCGCTGTCATTCAGATTCAGTCATTTCGTTTAATTGCTCGCTGGCGTTAAATTTATGCCAAAAATTTCAATTTTATTTGCCACTTTTTTGGGCAAAAACTGACTATGTATACATTAAACAGCCGAAAACAGACGAAAAAGTCGATATAGACCGAAGAAGTTGAAAAAATCGATATAGACAGCAAATCAATTCGGAAATAAAAATAATAATGAAAAATAGCAGTGCAAAATGAAAGCGACAACATCAAAACAAATAAACAAATCGATCGGCACACTTAGGGCGCAGCGTGCCAGAACTGGAACCGATCAATTTGGGTGATACGTGCCGCCGTAAATGTCATCAAGGCGTCGCTAGCCGGCAACTGAAACAAGCGTGATTGCGCTCACACCCACAAACATGCAAATGTATATACAGCTGCAAGCAATTGAGATCAAGTGCATATATTTATGTATGTACATATATATGTATACGTGTGCGTTTACAACTTGTTTGGCTGCCGCTTCCAGGCGCCGCGTCCGGCTAGTCGCGCGATCTCTGCCAAACGTTTTTGGTCGAATTTCACTTTGGCACTCACTTTTGCAGGCGACCTGATTTCCGAATTTTCCACCGCTTTAAATAGCTCGCGTACCAACTTGTGGCATGGCTGGCTGCCACACATTTTTCTTTTAACAAATTCTTTTGCTCAAACAACCAAAGATACATATGTATGTACGAGTACATGCGCTCGCTCATTAGTGCCATTCGGTGACATTTGCGTCGCCGCCAGCTTATGGTTTGCGTTCGAAAAAACAATGTTCAAGCATCTAATTTCGCTTTATTTACTTATTTCAAGTTCTTGCACACATTGAAATATCACATTTATCACACGCAAAGTTGTGTATCGGCGATGAAGTCATTTATTTGTTTATCATTATTGCTGTCGTTTTTTTTGGCTGTTGAATTATTCTCTTCCTGCTTTGTTGCTTGGTACGCTAAGCCGGGGTGTTTACATTTCAAATATTAAGTCAAATACTATTTTGTTTGTGTTTTTTATTTTTTAATTTCTCCATATTTATTTTTTCATATTTTTTTCATGATTGGTTTTAATTAGTTTCTTAATTTTTTTATTTTTTATTACTCTTTAATTTTTTTATATTATTTCACTATTTTTAAATTTTTAATTTCCTCAATTTTTGTCTTAAAATTTCTTTTCTTATATTTTGATTTTTTATTTTCTTATTTTTATTATTTTTTAATTTCATTATATTTATATTTTAACCCTTTTTTGATTAGTTTTTTTTTATTATTTGTTAATATTTTTTTACAATTTTTTTACTATTTTATTTTATAAATTTTTTAATTTTTTTGCCATAATTTTTTGGTTTTTTATATTCTTAATTTTTTTCTTGTTTTTTAATTTCTTTATATTTATTTTTATTTTTTTTTATTCTTTTTCATTATTTTTTTAATTTTTTATTTTCTTAATTTTTCTTAATTTTTTTACTATTTTTTAATTTATTTATTATTTTTAAATTTCCATATATTTATTTATATTTTTTTATACTTTCTTCATTATTTTTTACTTTTTTATTTCCTAAATTTTTTCTTAATTTTTTTCATTTTTTTTATATATTTATTTTTGTATATTTTTTTATTTAATTTATTTTCTTTATTATTTTTTATTTTGTTATTATTATTATTAATTTTTCATTGTTTGCTTATACAGTAATTATATTTGCATTTACTTACTTTTGTTTTAGCACTTAACTCGTCTTGGATGACATAATTTTTGTGCGCATTTTTATTTAAAATATCATGTCATGTTTTTTTCCAAGTTTTGTGCTCACATATGTCGCACTTGCAATCTTCGGTAATTGCCGAAATTCTTGCACTTTATTAGCTTGAATTCATGAAAATTGTGTGTGCGTTTTTGGTAATAAATAGCAAATGACGCCAGACTTTACGTTTTGCAAACAATGAAGCGTAGAAAATCAACCTTGAATAACGTTTTAATGGCAATTTAATATACTTCGCGCTTTTTTCTGTTTGGTTAACAACGGTGATTTGAAATCGCATAAAAATGCTATAAAACGAATTTTCTTAGCGTGAGGTGGGGATCTCTAGGTTAGGTCATGTTGGGTTTCGGCGCTAACTAACCAAAAATCTAGAGGAATCTTCGATTTGCTACTTTTTCGCTCACAATAAAGTTATTGAGCTGAATTCATACAAGAGAGTATTCGGATACCTCATTAAAGTGGTATAACCGCTATCTTCAATGCGACAAAGTTTTGCTTTACAGATTTTATACCAGTTTTACCATTGGGTCAAACCACGTAAAGTGGTCCATGAAAATTTCGAAAAATCTCCGATTTTGAAAATTAGCAGTTCATTAGGAAGGAGACCAGACGCATACCCCGTGATATAAATATTTCGTCAAAATTATTTTTTTTGTAAAGTTATTGAAGTTTGAAATTTAGAGCACGATAAAAATTGTTAAATTATTTTCTCATGAACTACTGGAGATAAATGGATGAACTTTTGTGAAGCCAAAGAAAAATGTTCGTGCTATATTATAAATACTTTTTCATGATCCACATAAAAGTATTTTTAAAAAAATTTCGTATTTACTCCATCACTTAAGATATGTGTTATCGATAATCGATTGAAAATAATATAATCGTTATATGATGCTTGAAACTATCTCTAGTTGGGTTGGATTTGGTTAAGAGGTCGAACGTAATAGGGATCTCATGGACTCATTAGACCCTTTCAAATCGTCAAAATACTTTGAACCTATCTCAACTTTGTTGAGATGGCTAATGTCAGTTGCGTTTATGTCTTCTGGTTCACCGAATCTAAGACTGCCGAGCTGTTTCAGCCTCGAGTCTTGCAAAGGCTGAACAATGGAGAAGAAAGTGTCTGAATGTTTCCACCTCACCCTCTTCCATAAAAGTTACCTACTAATGTCTAACAATATCTTATGGCTTACTGCATGAATACCTATTAGACAGTAAGAACCGGCAAGATGACCTTTGCTAAAGTCTTCAGTTCACAAAAATATGCTTTATAATATTTTTAGCATTTTCTCTTACGTCTCATAATTTTTTCAATTATGCATGTCACCAATCGCGAACTAGTTATACAATCTGTCATTAGATTATAAATACAAGTATGCGTGCTAATTGATTTGACTTTTAGTCTATAAATTGCATAAGCATTACATACTACATATGTATACAGACACATATATAACAAGAAAACAGCAAAGTGTGTCAACTCATCAATCATCAAATCATTGTTGCCTCTTTATCTCAGGCATTTTTTTCGCTAAAATCGCATACCTCTCCATATTTTATTTATAGGAAATACAAAATCATTTATTGAATGAGTATCAAATCAAATGCCATTAAAATATCAATAGGTATCCCCGGCTTTGATAAGATAGTCTGTCGTTTAGTGAATTTTTGTATTTTCATTATCGTACGAGTATGTATGTCTGTATGCCTTTGCAGCACATGTGAGCAGCGTGTTCGAAGGTGAACCGCTCACTTCGAATGCAGAACTAACTTCGTGTAGGCATGCGGCAGAAAACACCTCTCGATTATAGCTACAGATATTGATCGACATTTTAACAAGACTATATGCCTGCGGTTTTATCAATTATTTAACGCCTGTTTAAACAATTGCCGATTCAAGGAAATGTATCGAGGTGTGCATATAAGCAAAGTACTGCAAATGCTAAAAATAAGCTCTGTTATAAATGTTAATTTCTTATGGTTTGAATTTCTAAGTAAAATGTATGATTAATCAAATTTCAATTAGTGCACAACAAATGCAATAACACGTACATACGTAAATATCGCAAAAAAGTATAAAATAGCTGGAGAAAGCAAAATAAAGTTTCATAGGGTTTCATTGAGAAATTTTGGTATAAAAAATTTTATGTTACATTTTCGAGCTCATTAACTCTTTAAGCACAAATTTTGAAGTTTTGGAATTTTAAAATTAAATAAGAGACTTTACATAGAGCGTGGGAAAATCCGAGAGTCAAATAATGTTTAATATGACCGCTCGACCTTGCCAAGCGACATCGCTTCGCGCTATGGGTTCTTAAAAAGTTACAGAAAGACCCGACGTTTTCGAGCCAAATTTTGTTCATCGATGAACCCCATTTCCGGCTCAATGGGTATGTAAACAAGCAAACTTGCCGCATTTGGGACGAAAAGCAACCTGAAAAAATTCAAGAGCTGCAATTCTATCTAGAAAAGACAACGGTTTGGTATGGTTTGTCGGCCGGTTTAATCATCGGTTCATATTTCTTCAATAAAAATGATAAGCGTTTATTAATGGATTTACTGAGAGAACATTTCGATGAACAGATAATTTTAAGTTTTGGGCTGGTCGATTGGCCACCAGTAATACCACGCGTTAGCCTTTTTTTTGTGGTGATATGTAAAGTTTAAGGTCTATACGGACAAGCCAGCTTCGATTCAGGCCTTGGAGCAAAGGATCATGCTTCTCATTCAACTAGTCGAAATGCTCGGACGAGTCATCGAAAACTGGACTTAATGGATGTACCATCTGAGACGTCCCTCTGCCAACATTTGAAAGAGATAATCTTCAAAAAATAAAGAAAAGAAATGAAAGAATGTTCTTTTGAATGATAATAAACCTTCCCCATTAAATTTGAAATTTCTATGCAGCAGGGAGCCTCGAAATGAATCACTCTGTTTATAGTGTTTGTATACCCTTTTATGCTATAAGCAATGCAACTGTAGAAGGTATTTTAGTTTTTCTTTTTCCATTTTTACTTGTGTGCACTTCTGATTCTAAGTCTAATAGCACCAAAATTAGACTTAAATTGATATTACTCGTACCTGAAAACCGGTTCAATTTGATAAATTATGGAAAGCACAGACTTGAATAGCAAAGAAAATCAATTCAGTGGTTTTATAAATTATACAATTTTCAGTTTCTTTAAGCAGACATATGAAGCTTAACACCACAAAAGGCTGGCCATGGAAACATATATTTTCGTTACTTTATTTAAGTAATAATTAATAGGAAATTTATCACGTACATTCATCCATATAACTACTTACAAAATGAGTCAATATTTCAACTTGAAAAAATAAACAAATTGCGCTAGAATGAAATAAACGGAAGCGACTGACATTGCTATGAAACCGAAGAGATGACAGCATTCATTAATGTTTCTGAGAAAAATTTTGGGATAAACGCATTTTGACAGTGTTGCGTGTGGCAGACACGTAGTAGCAATGTGAGATCACTCAATAAATGCCAGAAAACCATGTTTTTGTAGAAAATATTGAAATATTAAAAACACAACAACTGGAAAACGAAGTTATACATTTTTCTAACAACTGTACGAAAAACAAGAACAAAAACCAAGAGAAAAAAAAAAAACAAGAAAACAAAAAAACTTAACGGAAGACAAAAAACTATTAAAAATCGAAAAAAAAACATAAATAAAAGAAATAAAAAAGTAAGACAAATAAAACAAACCTAAAACTAAAAAAAATCGTTACAACTTAATAAGAAACTAAAATAAAAAAAATGAAAACCCAAAAAAATTAAATAAATAAAAATATGAACTCATTGAGAATTATGAATGCGAACACTAATGTAACAAAAAATAGCAAAAAAATTAAAACCCCAAAAAAAAAAATAAAAATATGAGCACATTGAGAATTATGAACGCACACACGATTGTAATACAAATTTTTTACTCTAAAAATAGAAAGCAATTTGTCTGCCATTAAAACCACACTAAATGTCTAAAAGTGCTCTCAAACAAAAATATCCAGTAAAAACAACAACAAGCCACATACAAACAGAATGCAATCCATTACTTTACAGCTGTCAACAGGCAGCTCAAATAATTCTTAAAAGAAAACTTCAACATAACACTAATGCCTTCAATTTGTTTGTTTGTTGTGTTTGCTTTTTTGGCCATCAAGAAAATAAACAAAAATATATTTGAAAACAAAAACACAGAAAGCCACAAAATTAATATTTTCGTGGGCATAAGCGTCCTTCATTGTTTTCTTAAGCTTGCAGTGTTGCTATTTTGTAGCTACAATACACCAACACCGACGCAACAATGTTGCTGGTGTGGTGAGTTTCGCGCAGCAAGCGAAGAATGTAGCAACAAAAGCGTTTTATCGTAAAACGATATGAAAAGGAAACGGAAACGAGCAGCTTTTCACTTGTGTGCGCATAAGAGCACGCAAATTCATGGCGTGTGAAAAAGCTTTCGTGCACAAAGTGTTGCAGCGCAGTATGTTGCCAAATAATGTTGCGACAAGCGTCGGCACCATTTTGTACACATTAAGTTGTTGCTGTCTTATAAATAAATTTCATTATTTATTTCGCTTTATTTTCTTGACGCACCATGCATGACGTCACGCAGCAAATATTCACAACGTCCAAAGCACAGATTTTCCCATTGTTTACTTTACGCCTCGAAAGAATACAAGAATAACTTGAGTTCTTGTGATTTGCGAAATTTCACGTGATTGGAAAATTTTCACGCTCGCCCAAAGCGCTTCGGAAAACACGACATATCATTTGTTTCACACATTTTTAGCGCAGTCACTACTATAAATAAATAAGCCCAACGTAGTAACTGAAATTACGCTGACAAGGCGCATTCACATGTACTAAATTACGCTGAGAAATGTTGGCGAGCCGCGACAATGACAGAAAGCAGAGATATCAAATTAAAATAAACAAATCGAATTATCGTTATCAGAACACAAATGATTGTATGACTGACAGCGCCCAAGCACTAGGTGGGCAATTAAATAAAAGCCCAAGTGTACAAATAGAAGCATATGTACATAAATGTATGTATGTGTATACATATATTCTAGTATTTTTACTAATTGTAAAAGTAGACAGTTCGTTTCGTTCGCCTCCGCATTTTTGACATTTTTTTATTTTATTTTTTGTTATCTTTTTGATAACGCCATCAAGCTCGCAAAAAGGTGAAGTATCAAAAAAAAACTGTGATTTCAATTGTGTTAAGAGCTGACAAACAATAATTGACAATAAGATAAATAATTAGTTGCTCTTAGCGGCACAATTTTCTTTTAGCATATGGTATATGAGTTGTAGGAAATGACAATTGATTTTTGTTTTTTTTTTTTTGTAAAAAGTTGACGTAGAATTTTGCATACTTCGTGGGAATAAGTTTGAGAATAGTACAACAACAAATTTTGGATTTCTTGGCCTTTAATTCACAGCGAACAATACGAGTTAGTTGATTTTTAGCGAACAGTTTGTATGACAGCTATATGTTGTAGTGGTCTGATCTTAACAATTTCTTTGGAGCTTAAACCACTGCTTTAGTCAATAACTCATACCAAATTTGGTGAAGATATCTTGTCAAATATAAAAGTCTTCCATACAAGAACTTGATTTTGATCGTTCAGTTTGTATGACAGCTATATGTCGGATCTAAATTTCTTTAGAGGTTATAGCATAATGATAGAGAATGATTCGTGCTAAATTTTGTGATGATATCTTGTCAAACAAAAAAGTTTCCCATATAAGAACTTAATTTTGATTGGTTAGTTTGTATGACAGCTGTACGCTATAGTGGTCTAAGCTAAACCAAATCTTTCAAGATTCTAGCATTGATTTGAACAATAATTTATGCCAATTTTCGTCAAGATATCTACTAAAATAAACAATGCTCTCTATACAGAGACTTCGATGCAATTGGTGAATTTGTATGGCAGCTATATGATACAGGGATTCGATCTAAACGATTTATTCAGAGGTTGTAGCACTGACCTGGATAATAATCTGTGCTAAATTTGGTGAATAAATCTCTTGAAATTAAAAAGTTTTCTATACAAGAAGTAGATTTCATTAGGCCAGTTTGTATGACAGCGATATGCTTTAGGGGTTCAATCGGAACAATTTATTCGCATTTAGTAGCACTAGTCTAGACAATACTCGCTGCTAAATTTTTTGAGCATATCTTGTCAAACAAAAAAGTTTTCCATGCATTTCACGGTCTGATATCGGCGGTTCCGACAAAAAAGCAGCTTCTTAGGGAGGAATAAAACTAGAGGAATAGTTCGCGTTTATTCAGTCAGATATGACTTCATCTCGTTTTGTTGATCACTTATGTATATACCTTTTAGGGTTCCTACGTTCTCTTCAGCGTGTTACAAACTTCGTGGTAAACTTAATAAGACCCGTTCAAGGTATAAAAAAGTATGATGATAGTGTTTCTTCTTCAAAACATAACTGCGTATGACAAATCTGCAATGCGGCCGCATACTAACAGAACTATACACCACAGTCTGCTTAGGAAATTAGTCTAGTAACGCTGCCACTTCGCCATTGCTTATGTCTCCGCAATTAACCTAATAAATCTAGCTGCTATCCGGAAGTTACTCAGAATATGTTAATCATCGCATAGCAAAAACAATAGCACTTCATTTCATTTCCACTCCGCATCTGTCTGCAAATGTGTACAATTAATTCAATTTGTGCGTCGCCTTGAAAACCCCGATAAATGCTCTGAATAGAGCCTGCAGTGAACGCTTGAAGGCGCACAGACAGGCTGGCATATCGGTAACCAAACCGCAAAACAAAATATGTAATTGTAATTGAGACCAACAGCGGTTGAGTGAGTGAGTGGAAAAGAGAGAGAGAGAAATAGAGATGATCTAACCGCAATTGTGGCCTTGTTGCCACTAACGCCACCGACAAAACAGTTAGTATCGGATAGCGCACATAATCAGGTGTTGCCATAAAGAAAAGCGGTGACATTTCTTTCAAAAATGAAATGCATTCCTTATAGACACTTCGGTAGCGATTACAAGCGTAACTGTAGTTATGCAACATAAATGCGTGAAATCTTTGGAGCATGAAAGTAGTGGAAATACCGCAAACGTTTGGTCGCTTACAACGCGATATGCATGTGCCTCATAATACTCTGCAACAGGTTGGAAGGCCTAAAGCATTGACGCACAACCATTTGTTTTGGAAAAGTAGGTAGTGTGCGCAATACCGATGTATTACAGCAAATAAAATACATATAAGTAAATACGCTTAGGTGTGCGAATTTTCGTTACTTTATGACGCGCCCACAAATGGCCACATAGTGGGTGTATCCAGCAATGAAACGATTAGTGGGGTGAAGCTCAGATTTGCATGACGTTCACTTCGTTTGTTGATAATTAAAATAAAAATTTATTTATTTAATAATTTAATAATTAGATTTATTTAAAATTTCTCAGAAAATCATAGTCATAGAAGTATGACGGAAAGTAGACGACGTAGCATTTTACATTTAAGCAAAATGAGGATTACTTTTATGGCATTCGAACTATTTGAGAAGCACCTGGGCGACCAAAGATCAGGAATTATATAGAAAATTCTTAAAAACAATATTTGTTATAACTGATAGAATGATTGTTCTGTCGATTGAAGCTGCAAAGTTTCAGAACTTTCATTAAAATAATTTCGAATTGGAAATGTACAAAATTGGCATAACAATTTTCAAAAATAACGCGGGAAAATGGACAACGTTGCGTTTCACTTATAAGTCAAATGGAGATTTTTTTATGTCTATGACATCAGAACTAATTGCGAAGCTTCTGGGCGACCGAAGATCGGGAATTATATAGAAAACTATTAAATAAAACATTTGCTATAACTGATAGAAAGATTGTTCTGTCGATTAAAGCTACAAAGTTTTAAAAATTTCATTAAAGGAAAAAAATGCTTTGGTACTCACTTTGTTTGCTGCTGTACTAAGTTATCCACTTTGGCCTGTAGGGCCTGCGATGTGGGTTGGTGAACTTCCCCAAGGAATGTGACGATTGATTTTGAGAGCGCCTCAATCTCTTTATGTGATGATTTAAGTTCTTCAGATTCGGCGAGTATTTCCTAGAAATTAGACGAGAGAAGAACATATGTAAATTAAAATTTTTTATACATTTTTAGTAAAATAATCGAAAACTCATTTATATGAGTTATCTTATTTATTTATATTATTCCTGAGGTATGGTCACAACCATTTTCCGATTTGAGTTTTTAAAATCGATCGACAAAATTAACCGTAAAATTGCCAGAAGCTAAGATAGTCTTATTAACGAATCAGAATTTCCGAATTGCTTCGATTTTATTTTTGTAGTTTGGATGTAATAAACCGTTATTTTTAGATTTAGTAAAAATTATTGGCTAGACCACTAATTCCACACATTAACATTCTCAAATTAAAAGCCTTATATTCACATCGAAATATATGATATCATATGATATAAATATATAATAAAGTGGGTTGAAAACGTTTTTCTTTTTCTCCTGACATTCTGAAAAATAGGTCCTTGAGCACCTCTTTGAAAGTCTTTCCAAGCCTTGAGCTCCAATGAGCTCTTAATTGTAACGGGAGGGTCCTCTCCTCTACAGTTTTCTATTTTTTTTTTATTATTTGTAGATAGAAAATTTCGAATCTTGCTTCCAACTACTAAAAATAGATTGCATTTCATAGATTTGGTAGAAAGTTGAGTTCTCTATTAGTTTTTTAACCCATCCTAATACATATATACACTTTAGATACTTTAGATATATTATCAAAGGTGTGTTAATCACATGTCGCATGTGAAGAATGTTGATACTAATTTTCTCGAATAAGCTGAACACGCGACAAATAGTTTATAAAATTGACTTTCAATTAACAGATGTGTATGAAATTCAAATAAAATTGGGCAAAAAATAGTAAGACTTTTTAATTCACATTCATCGAAACATTTTTTTTAGGCTGGTATGACTGTCAGTGACATCTACTATGTATATGTAGTATGTCAAATATCAAATCAAAATAATCATTAGTGTTGAGTATACTCCTGCCTTTCTGAAGTACATAAAGGACATTCGACGATTTTTACGATGTGTGAAATTAGTTAACAAAGAAGTTCCATTAAATTTGTATGCAGAGTCAAGTTTCTGGTACCGAAACGAAAGGGTCTTTGGTGATAATAGTTGGCCGCGGGCAAGTGTTTTTGAATGGTGCAAATTATTCAAAGAGGAACGAGCCTTTGGCGGCCACCAACATCAGCTGATGACCAACACGTCAATAAAATTAAGGAATTTGTGATTAAGAATCGACTATTAACAATCAGAGATCTTACTGGCATCGTTGGAATATCGAAGAATCAGTGAAAAATCATTTGAGCACATTTGTGCCTTAGAAAAGTAAAAGCACGATTGGTTCCAAAATCACTCAATTTTTTCGAAAAACAGCGTCGCGTTAACGTCTGTGAGACAATGCTTTCCGACTACCAGAATGAATGAAACGTATTATTATTGCTGGGGATGAGTCTTGGATCTATGCTTACGACCCGGAAACAGACCATCAATCGGCCGAATATCATTGAAAGGTGAGCCGAAGCTGAAAAAAAAACACATCAAAAATTACGGTTATGTTGACAGTTTTTTTTCGATTATCGAGGTGTGGTGCACTCCCAAGTCATTCCGAGCGGCCAAAATGCCAACACGGAATACTATTTGAGTGTTATGCGTCGTATGCGCGAAACTTTTCGTAAGAAGAGGCCGGAATTATGGGCAGACCATTCGGGGTTTTTGCACCACTATAATGCACGGTCGCACACTGCATTGATTCTTCGTGAGTTTTTCGCCAAATTTTCAACCAATATCGTGTCGCAACCACCGTATTCGCCTGATTTAGCTTCGTGTGACAAATGGGTTGTTTGCCGAACGATATGAGTCGTGTTGTAGTCAAAAAGGTCGCATAGCGCATTATCGTGATGAAGGAATTCATCGAGATTTGATGCTACTGAGACACAAAAGAGATATTCCAACACTATCAGCGAGGTCTCAAATCATCAGTCGACTATTTTCAAGCACCAGTACTTAGATGTTTTCGACGTGGTTAAGATTTATAGTCGTCCAGAGCGCGATTCCTTTTTAACGCGTTCTCGATGCGATTTGAACTCTTTGTACCACTTATAAACGTATTTTTGTGCCACATTTTGATCACCAATGGCAAGATTTCTTAGCATTTTCAATCTGTTAGCACATATGTAAATATTCGCTCCAGAAACTAAATTTGTACAAGCTCATTGCTCGCGTATAACTCGGAGATAATTAAATTTTTTGACAAACAGACGCTCGGCAAATTTTATAGACAGTCCTATCAACCTAGAAAATAAAAAACCTGACTTCCTAACATCAGAGGGGTTTGAAATAAAAATTTCACCTTACATTTTGAACACGGTAATATATTTTGCATTTTTTATAAAAAAAATACCTCAATTTCAAACTACACTTCTGTAAGATGACAGCAAAAATTATTCAATTACATAAAAACTGTCATTGGGATTCCACAGACTTGTGCTCTCATCGCATCCTCAATTGGCTGATCAATTAAAAATATTATATCTTTGCCACTAAATCTAATTTTTATTGGCATTAACTGACTTGAAGGTATTTTTATTGTGAATTACACAACAATAACAAGAAAATAATATACAAATATTTCGTTAAACTTAAACTCTAGTAAGTTTCGTACTTGATAGCTTTGCCTTGCCAAATTTACTCCAATAAAACTTGTAGCAGATCAAGCTTACTTTTTTCTTCAATAATTAATGATTTTTTTTGTTTTTGGTAATTGAAATAATTTATTGTATTGGTTGTGTAAGTATTACGTGAGCTGCGTGACTATGCGATGGAGCAATGCAAGTATATGTATATACACAAATATATTTTCATATACTTATGTATGTTCTTATATACATATATGTTAATATATACAGAAGTATTATAGATAGCATGCGATCATAGCAGCAATTTCTCATTGAGTGCTTATTAAAATGAATTTATAATTTACAACAACTGAAATGATCATGCCAATGGCTTAAACACTTGTTCAGTCATGTACACATATACTTACATATACACTATATGTAAATGAAGTTTACATATGCATAATATAATATGTACTCATTAGCAACCAAAATGCTGAAATTGAAATGAAAAATTCTTTCGAGGGGCACGTCATAAAGCTCAAGATCTCGCCATTGAACGCGGTGACACATCTGAGGCACTCACTTGTGCATACCATATATACTACATACGCAAATATATATAATATGTATATAACGACGTGTTAAGATGTGGGTACACATATGCATAGCGCTCTTTCATGCTTATAAGGATGAGTGTCAACGACATTGTAATATTTTCGATTGACCGTAAAAACTAAAATAGCTCAAAGGCATTACACATGTTTGCGAAATACAAAAAAAAAAAAAAAATAAAAAATTAGAAATTAAAAGCAAATAATTTTTTGCATGAATTGAGATTTTTTTCTGATAATTATTAACGATTATTTAAACATCGAATTTTTTTGTTCAATATTGGGTAGTCGAAAAAGTCTTTTCGTATTTCTAATCAAACTTCAACTTATTATATTATATTTAAAATTTTTTAAGTATCTCTACATGTTTATTATTTTCGAAATCTCATCAAAGATGAAAATAAATTAAATGCAAATATATGCGAAACCTAAATCCTGTAATTATCTAATTTTTTTGCTAAAGATACGTTTTGTTTGTTCTCGTAGCACTCGCTGTTCAAAATCACAATTAACTGTCATTAATAATTACATACCGTTTTTAACTGACTACAGCAGCTATATTTAAAATACAAAAATAACAAAAAGTCAAGAAAAAATATTAACTGCGGCTGCAACGAAGCTACCCCCTCAAATAAAACAATTTTCATACAAAGACTTGACTTAGAGCGATCACTTTGTATGTCAGCTATATGCTATAGTGATCCGATTTGAACGATTTATTGGGAGATAGTAGTAATGTTTTGGATTATAATCTGTGCCAGATTTCATGACGACATCTTTACAAATAAAAGAGTTTTTCATACAAGCACTTTATTTGGATCATTCGGTTGGTATGGCAGCTATACTCTAAAGTAGCTTGATATTGAGGATTCCGACAAATGAAGAGCTGCTTGAAAAGAAAAGGAACTGTGCAAAATTTCCGAGCGATATCTCAAAAACTGAGGGACTAGTTCATGTATATATGTACATACAGGCCGACCAGGCTATGAACCTAAATCCGCTCATCTCCTCACGCTGATCATTTATATATACATGTGTGTATTTTATAGGATCTCCCATGCTTCCTGCTGAGTATAACAAACTTCTTCGCAAACTTAATATTTCCCGTTCAGGGTATAAAAAACAAAATGATTAAGCAGGCCGTGATCACCCGCAAGCAAGCGTAAACCAGATAATAAGCAACATTTATCGAATGTTTATTAAAAAAAAAAACATTAAAAATAAAAAAATAAATTAAAATAATTACTGATAAATGTTGCTCTTCATTCGAGTTGGCAGGCCGTTCGCTTCCGTCAACCGACAGGCAAGCTAAGGCAGTTAAGTGACTCACATATACACATAATATATGGGTAAAATATATTATATTGGCGTTCATTTACTAAAAAACGAGATATAACAAAGAATTTGAAAGCTTCCAATACAATTGACTTAATATAAAGCAAGTCTTCTTCTTTTAGGGATTAAAAATTTTAGCAAAAAATATTTTTTTTTTCATTTTGCTAACAGCTTACGCAAATTTCATTTATCGTCGTTCGCCAATATTTGGAGAATGATGAATCGAGCAAACAATTGGTATAAATCAAATAGACAGACATGACCATGACCACATGAAGATAGAGTAATAAGCGATTATACCCGTTACTTGAAAAGTGACGAATCGAACGAACAACTGGTATGAATAAAATTGAATGACATGATAGAATAACAAGAGGTCATACCAGTTACCAGAGCGACGAATCGAACAGATAACTGGTATAAATCAAACAGGCTATTATGATCGCATATATACAGAGCAACGAGCGATTATAACAGTTAAATATATAACTTTTTTTTGCTTTCACAAAAAAATTTAAAGAGAGCAGAGCTCTCGAAGACGACTTTTAACATTTCGCCTAATTTTTGGCAAGAAAATCTACAATTTTAATGACATCACACTATAAGTAGGGCTAGGGTACGATGTATAGCCATTTTTTCAGGAATTTCATTTCACACAATAATATAATTATCCATCAGATTATCAGATTATTATTAAGAATTACTCTAATACCAACAAATACTCGTAATCAAAATAGGAAGTTAAAAATTCCTAAAATAAACGACCCAGTCTAATTGAAATGACTGTTATGTAATAACGTATCTTTGCAAATACATGTACTCTGTGGTATAATTATAGACAAATATGTAAAACAAAATGTGATCGTTAATTATTACCAACGATAACGTACAACCGCCGGCAGCCAATTCAATTTCTCAATGATTATTAAGTGGACAGCATTACAAATACAATATTGGCATGGCCTATTCGCTTAGAAGTCGTTATTTTCAACTGTAAAAGGCATAGAGTCAAACAAAAATAGGAAGTCAACAAGTTGGAACGAAGATCATAGATAAAATGAATAATAGAATACTAAAAAAACATATTAAAAAATATTAAAAAAATAAAAAAAACAACACAACAGTATTTATGACTGAATTTGTTGTCGTCATTTTCTAATATTTTTTTTTTTTGTATTTTTTTCATGTGCCTTTGCCTTGTCTTTCTTCGATATTCAAATTTACTTAAGCGCTCGCTTGGCTAATTTAATACTAAAACCAGTTAGTTCTAATGAATTTTAATGAAATTGAAAGTAAAGCAAAAAATAAAAATAATTTTAAGTTAAAAAATGTTTGTTCCCAGCAGTGGCTTTATGTTTGTGTATGCTTATATAATAACTTCGCTTGTTTGCATATTAAAATCGGAAATTAATTATATGTTAGCCGCACACTCTTAGGTTTGCTTAAATGAAGAGTTTTTTTAAATATATTTTTAAGGTTTCGGAATATTATTTTGATTTTCTTAGCTAGCAACTTGATTGTACGTTACATTAACACTTCACGACATACTAGAGTATTTAGGTTACTATATAAGCAAACATTCATAGCAAAAAGTTTAAATTGTTGCAGCTTTTAGCATCTGATCAAATTTGAACCGAACCGGGCCTGTATTAAAATACATGAAAAAGATTCTTATTTTTGTCAGTCCGGTTTAAATTTGATCAAATGGTATATTGAAGCTATTATTTATAGATTATTATATAGCAATTTGTATAATTTTTAAATAGATTAGAAGGTTTAACCTGAAAACTTGGATCCACTGAGCTGCAGAGAACACGACCGGCTGCTGTTTCTGCGCTCACAGACCTACGAGAGATATGTGGACTGGAAGACGTCGCTGGGTAATAGGCGCAGGGAGCTTTTTCACAGACGGGTCGAACAGGAGGTAGGGTTAGACGTGGAATCTTCAGTACGGAGCTCCCACTCAAAGCTAAACTTTAAGCTACCGAACTAATGTAGTGTTTTTCAGACAGAAGAGGCTGATATTAAGGTTAGCAGTGGGCTTACTGCTTTGGAATGCAGCTTCCTTCTGGGATGTAAACATTCAGACCGACAGCAGAGCGGCAATATTAACTGAGCTGGCAAAATTTGCACTCAAAGTTAGTCTTAAAGTGTCTGTCTTAACTAGAAATAGCATGCAGCTCTTTCGTCATCAGTAAACTACAAAGTCGATATGCTAGCAAGACTAGGAAACCTTATACGGGTTATTTCAGGGTGGGAAAGAGTCCGAACTCCATCGTCAAGCTGCGTTCTGGCACTGAAACAATGTACCTTAGCAGATGTTGTTTAACGGTTCTGGTCTAGAGTAGAACAAAGGAGAACCACTAAACTGTTTTCCCTTAGCAAACTTCATCTTCTCGTAATCGTTGGAGTTCTTAATGGACATTGACCCATAAACATTCAAGCTGTAAAGCTAAAAGTCCAGGCGGTCGCAAATTGTTAAAGTTGTATGGAAGATCCCGGTAGGTTATCCTATATTGCCTATCTTTTGCACGACTGAAGCTAAAATCATCTAAGCGAACCAGGAGACATAGCCGAAAATGACATTGGACGCCTCTACAAATTTGTGTTCGGCTCAAAGCGCTTTGTCGATTTATTTGTGACTTTGTGATACATTTTTATAAGAGTTCCACAACGAACAGGTGTTATAAGCTGTACAAGTGAGATCCCTTTTATTATCGACCATTTAACCTAAACTAAGCTAACCTAAAAGATTTTAAGAAACTAAAATAAGATGTAGAATCAGAACAAAGATTTGTTTTTTAAATTTTTTAAATATCATTACAGTAACAAAAAACATGTTCTCTACCGAAAGGAGTCTTGGAGTCGGAACTTAACTGACAGTTGGCTGCTAATCAGGCATTGAGAAAACGTTCCTTAATAGCGTGCACTTTTCCCCCGGCAGTCAGCAGTGGGTTAATGCAAACCATGCCATAAATATGTTGCTGATATTATACTCGGCATATACATATGTATGTATAATACGTATCTAAGTATGTGTATGTGTGCTTTGACTAAAGTACGTTCGCTTGATTGACATTGTCCATGAACTTGATTTTCAGCGGACGTTTACCATAAGCGTTCACAAATATGCACGATTATGCATATATTTAGACACAGCCCCTTTTTGTAAAATCGCCGGCCGAGCTGCTTTGCCAAGCTTAGCTGCGCTAAGCGCTCCGCGTTGGCGACAAGTGTCGCGTGCTCTCTGTGATATTCGCATGCGGTTTGGGGCGCTTCAGTCCAAATAATCACACTTGGCATATAATGCATGCATAAACAAGTATATAAGTACTATACGTACATACTTATGTACATACATAAAAACTTATGTACAAATTGTGTGCTTTTATATGATTTCTTGTATGTAAGTCAAGCTCAAGTTGGCATTTGAGCAGAAATTGCTGGAATTTCAATGTAGACATTAACTTTTTAAGCCGACAAAATAACACGGCAAACGATAAACATATTTTCGTTTAAAAAAGAACAATTTCAGCTAATTTTAATTTTATTTTGCCTTTTCGTCATGTTTTGTTTGTTATTTCACGTTTTTGTATGTCGCTTTGCAGCAAGTTTTCCAAACGCTGCTTGATGCTTCGCTACCGAGCTTAAGCTTATACATTTATACATACATGCATATACATATATATGAGTGTATGTATGTATGTGCTAAGCTGAATTACGTCACAATTTAAATTTAAATTTGATTAGCGACGAATTCCAATTGTGCTGCTGAACACAAAGTCTAGTAAACCGCTCAGCACATTAAACGGGCGACGAGTTTTGAATGTAGTATAGTACATACATATATTGTTGTTATTGTTATTTTGTCGGGATTTTCATCTGAGCTTTATATAAGTAAGTTTTTTATTTGTCTGCTAGACCGCCAATTTTGTAATGTTGTTTGCCTTAAATATATTTTACTTGTATAAGTATTTAAGTATTTGGATGTAAACAACCTTGTTTTCGCTTTTACAGCACATTTATACTATATACCTATATATACATATATAGTATATATATATATATATTTTCTTACAATTAAAAGTAATGTGGGTATATTTTTCTTTTTTTTTTTAAATGTGTCAAAGCATAGTTTTTGTAGTAAAATCGAAAATAGACCGTCGGCTCATCTTATCAGCTGGTCTACTTTTTTGTAACGGTATCAAAGTTGATTAAAACTATAAATCAATGTGCACGCTCAATTAGCAGAGCTGATTACTGACGTTATTACTCGATGCTAAATACTAAAACGATTTGAATAATTCATTATTGAGGCAGTGCAAGTTTGTATAGCCTGAACAGGGTGTATTAAGTCTAGATATATGCGAACTAATCCAGCAGTTTTCGAGATACCGCTCCAATATTTTGCACATATACTTTTCTACCCAAAGAGCTGATCATTTGTCGGCACGGACAATATCGAACCACTATAGCATATATGTATGTATGTGTCATTCAAATTGCATAATCGGAATGAAGTCCTTGTAGGAAAACTTCTCAATTTGATGAGATATCTTTCCAAAACTTAACACAGATTAGTTTTTAAGACTATGCTACAATATCTGAACAAAAAGGCAAAAATAAAGTTGAAGCAAAAATTTCAAGGATTGTTATGCTAAGTTTAGACATGGTGAAATGAGCACCGAATCCGGTGAGCGCATTGAACACCCAAAAGAAGTTGTTACCGACGAAAACAACAAAAAAAAAAGTTCACAAAATAATTTAGGATGATACTGAAGTGAAGTTAGTTAAGTTAGCAGACAGTCTAAAGATATCAAGTGAGTGTGTACATCATATCATTCACGTATATTTGGGTATAAGAAAGGTCTGCGTAAAGTGGGTGCCACGCGAGCTCACTTTTGATAAAAAAACAAGGAATAGTTTATGTTTCGCAACAGGGTTTGGAGATGTTCAAGCGTAATAAATCCGAGTTTTTACGTCGATATGTGACAATGGATAAAACATGGCTCCGAAGTCCAATCGACAGTCATTCGAGTGGACTGCAAACGATGAACCTGCTCCAAAGCGTGGAAACGCAAAGATGTCTGCATTTTGGGATGCGCATGGAATAATTTTTATTAACTATCTCGAAAAAGGAGGGACCACCATAGTCCCTTGGACATAGCGTTATTTGACCATTTGAACGACGAAATCGCCGAAGTATGGCTGCATTTGAAGAAAAAAAGTGCTGTTTCACCAATATCAAGCTGCAACAGTGAAAATGGCGTCAAAAATCCTTTAAATGGGCTTTGGGTTGCTTCGTCAGCCACCGTATTCTGCAGATCTTGCGACTTTTTCCAGTTATCAGATCTCAAATGAATGCTCGCTAGGAAGAAATTTTCTTTGAATGAAGATGTGATCGTACTACCAAAATGGCATTGAAAAGTTGGAGGGTCGCTATAATCAGTGTAACACCTTTGAAAGGAACTAAATATTTTGCCAAACCAATGTGTTCTACTATGGTTGGCCGGTTACTTTTCAATTGGCCTGTCATGTATCTTTCAATTATTTAGCAAAAAATGTCTTATATTGATATTTATATAGTGTTATTTATTCAGAAGTGAAGAATACAAAACATAAAACGATACTCTATGTATTGAAACTAACAAACATTTTAGTTAATTGCCTTCAAGGTTTCTACTTTTATATTTGCTGCATAGTAACTGTTTGAGAATATGTACAAAAAATATTACAACCGCTAAAAAATGAACGATCGAGAGTACATACATATATATATGAGTATATACATACATACGTGCATATATATGTAGCTATGAATGTGGTTCTCGAACTTAAGTCTACCCGCCTCACCTGTTTTCAGTTACGCTCGACTTCCCAAATGAACTTTTATTACTCAACGTACTATTGCCACGGTAAGTAGAAAGTGCTAAGCGCATTAGCACACGCAACGAGTAAAGACAAAAAAAAACACAAAAAGCAATTCATGAATCTAAAAGATCTCAAATTATTGTGCACTCGCATGATAAAGCAGTCACTGCATTAATTAATGTCTTACTTCATTTCTTTCATTTCTGCTATTATTCTTAAGCCCATGACCTTTCAGCTAGCCTACTGAATAGGTAGCTTACAGAAAAACAACTAACGGTAAATTTGGAAGTTTTCTCATAACTGTTTCTTGGTTTTATTTTAATTACCAACAGGTGTCATACCGACTTCAATGGCGACTCTTGAACTAATGATAAACCTGCAACCTATACACCTCTACGCCGAAAGATGTGTCTTAAAATCGGTAAGGCGACTATTCGCCGCAAAAGAATTTACACATAGAACCTTCGGGCATAGCTCGGTGGGTAATGGCTTTTTGGCAAGTATGGACTACATGATAACGTAGGAAGTATGATTGGCGGAACCTGTTAGCTGCTAGCAACACTTGAAATGTTTACACGGGTGGCTCAAAAATGGAGGATGGCAGCATTTAAAGTTCCAGTAACACTGTAGTACAGCAAAGATCTCTGCTGTTGGGAAAGCTGCGGAGCTAGCCTCTAATGCTTCTGCAGTTAACTCCAGAATCAATACACATATATGGTACATGGACAGCCTGGGAGTAATAAAGGCTCTAACCTCATTTCGCATTACAACCAAAAGTGGCTTGCAATGCCGAGCATAAATGGAGAGTGTCGACAGAACCCAGCGACTCACTTCTTAGTCGGATCTGCTAGGTCACAAGAGCATCGAGAGCATTAAGATAGTGAACAAGATTACCAAAAGTGCTGTACGGCTGTCACCGGAAAAAGTGATCAATTTTGCAAACCCAATGCTTCGTCTATACGTCGATCTAGACAGAAGCATGGAAGGTAATATCAAAACGGGCTGGAGCGAAATATCTGAGTGCAAAAAGTCATGGGTAGAAGCGAAATATATTAAGTTCCTGCTGGTACTCGAAAGAAAAACTGTAGATACATGATTGGACTACAGAATGTGGCTAACAGATCGAGCAGACTGCAAAAAATTTCAAGAGCAAGGCACTTGACCAGCATTGGCAAGACTACGCCACACAGTATGAGAAATTGGTAGAGATAGCGTTAGTGAGGGGTAGGTTTTATTGAAATTCGCGTGAAGCGTAGGTATCCTCAAGAAAGGCTACGGCTCATGGGCTTCGTAGCGGATTTTCCAACTGGTATCGCAAAGAACCAAAACTGGTACACGGCTCTTTAGCCTAACCTAACTTGTATAATTTAGACTTAGGAGCGATTTTTAACATTGATAGTTTCTTAGGCAATATTTATGTCCCAAATTTCCACTTGTCTCCTTCAACACTTAACACTTAACCCTTAAACTTATACACATATTTAATAATAGACACTTACCTGGATGGCATTCTTTGTATCTTCCAAATGACGTCGCGACCTAACTACTGGGTCGACATTGCGGAATTTATCTTCCAAGCGGCTAATTGCCTTCTCCCAGCTATGCAAGTGATTCTCAAATTCGTCCCAACGTTCAGCAATGCTCTGCAACGAATCGCGCCGAGTCTCGAGTCCTTTCAACAATTCGTTCCACAAACGATTCAATTCGGCGTTATTCTGTTCAATCAGCTGACGATTGCGTGCGTCGGCTTGACGTATTAGTCCCTGCGCCTGCTGATTGGCGAGTGTGATGTCACTAGTTTGGCTCTGTGGTTGTTGTTGCCGTGTGGGGTAGTGTGTGAGTGTGGGTGAGAAGAGAAAAAGTAAAAGTAGAAGAAAAATTATAAATTAAACAGATGTTTTCATGTGCACATTTTGGCTGTATGTACATATGTATAAACTTAATAATTATGGCAAACCATATGTTGTTATTAAAAACTTATTGAAAAAATAAATTATGTTGCAAATAACAAGTTGTTGCCCGTGTTTAAATATAAAAAATTACAGAGCTGTTTGTACTTTCGATAGTTCTCAGCCGAAATTTGTTAGCTTAAAGTTCTAAAAATATTTTGTGCAAGTTTTTGATAACACATTTTTTTCAAAACTTTTTTTACACATTTTAAATATTCTTACAAAATAAACAATTTTTTTCAAAACATTTTTCACGCATTTTAAATTATTTATTGTATATATTAAAATATTGATTTCCATTTTCAAAAAATAGTTTTCAAAACTTTATTCTCACACCCTTTAATTTCAAAAATTTGCTTTCAATACGTTTTTACACATCTAAAATTTTCTATTATAAATTTTTCGCAATATATTGGTTTCTAATTTAAAAAAGTTTTCAAAACTTTTTTTCGCATATTGATTTTTAGTTTAAAAAATTTGCTTTCAATCCTTTTTTTAGATATTTTAAATTTTTAATTAAAATTTTTTTGCAAAATATTGGTTTATTATTTTCAAAAAGTTGTTTTCAAAACTATTTTTTACACATTTAAAATTTTGTTTTAAAAAATTTTCACAACATTTTTATTTTTTATTTCAAAAATTTAATTCAAATACGTTTACGAAATATTTTAAATTTTCTATTAAACATTTTTCGCAAAACTTTTGTTCACACATTTAAAATTTTTATTTTTTATATTGATTTCTAATTTAAAAAATTTGCTTTCAAAACTTATTTTAAACATTTTGAATTTTTATTAAATATTTTCGCAAAATATTGATTTATTATTTTTAGAAATTTTCGAAAAAAATGGTTGGTTGCACACGCTGGCATTTGAAATATATTGATTTTGCATTTTTAGAAAATTTCGAAAAAATTGTATTTTTGGCTGAACACGTTGGCACTTGAACCTCCTGATTGCAAACAGGACAGCGCTTGGAGCTAGTGTGCGTGTGTGTTTGCGCAAACATGCACTTCGGCTCGTTTCGTTAGTGCGTGCCACGCACAAATTACACAATGAACACATTTTCGCCGAGGCATTTCTGCATATTCGTAGGCGGAAAATATACCTATGTACACCAAACTGGAAATCGTACAAGCTGTGCGGAAATTGTCAGCGAATTTTCGCCTAAAATACAATGGAAACACCAACAATGGCGGCGCCGGCTCACCTGAAAAGTAATTTAAATGCTTCGAAAACTGCAATTGATTTTTCAACACTCCAACGCGTTGCACTTGGCAGTCTGCAACACAATGTGCAGTTAGTTTTTTACACAATTCGTTTGAAATTTTGGAAGGCACTTCACACGTTTCACCGTTACACAGTTAATACTCGATATATTACACGTACTTTAAGCTGTGCGCTTCCTCAACTGCACATATACATATGTATGTATGTATCTATATACTTTTCTGTAGGTATGTACGTGTATCTATGCGGGCCAGCGCGGCGACAGCTTGCGGCACTGACGACGTGTTTCCACAAATGTTTTTTTTTTCTTTTACAAATAAATATTTATATTTCACTTCTGCTTGCTCTATATATACTTTTCCATAGTTTACAGCTTTTTTCAATGAAAAATTTTATGCTGTTTTAATTCCAGCTTTGACTTGAAGCACTTTTTCACTTCGTCAATATGCGTGTGTGTGTGTTCTTTTGTTTTTGCTATTTTATACGATTGCTTGCACTCTTTTTCCTTTCGTTTCCTTTCCGTTCTGTGATGACGACACAGAAATTACACTTTAATTCTTTAGGAATTCGAAATTCACGCTCGTTACCGACGAAGTCTCAACTGGAAATGATTTCATGCGCCACTCATAAAATCGCTAAAACTCGCAACGACAAGCTCATAATGTCCGTAAATAAGTGAGTATCTGTGTGTGCGCAATTCGGTGTTTGCGAAAGAGCGCCTCGTACTGAGCTACAAATTACACTTACATGTTACATAGCCACATACATATGAAAGAGTGTGTGTGCGCGCATAGTGACCACAAAGCAGTTATTAAAAAAGTTATAAAAGTCGTTGAGGTGGGCGGCATACATATGTGATGATGCATACCTTCGACATTTACAGAGCGCAGAGCGGTACAAGAGCGCAAGCTTACAAACCGCGAAGAGCGCACTAATAATGTTGGGAAACAAAAACAAAGAATTGTGTATAAAAATGAGCAAAAAAAAAGCGGACAAAAGCCGGCACTCGCTGTCGGACAAGGTGAAAGAGTGAATAAGTGGAAGAGAATTAAAATGTAAAACAAAGCACGAAAACACGTTATCGGCAAGCGAAAAGTGAACGAGGCCTATGAAATCAGTTAAAATTTTTGGTTAAAAGTTGAACACAATTGGATTTTTAAAGAAGAAGTTTAGCGATTAGCGCAAACATATTTGGTTTATGGAAGAGTGAACTATATTGACAAAGGGTACCAATGAGTACGTGACTATCACCAAAGGGTCCGTAAATTCCAATGCCGAATGCACGCTTTCAAACTGAAGTCACCTTCCGACAGACGAGGTCAAACCCTCGGATGTATTTCTTACCCAAAGAAGCTGTTCACGAAGGTCTGCAACTAATTGAAAAAGACTTTAAACTTTTATGTGTTCCTTTTTGAGGGAAAAAGTCAAGGGGTACACCAAAAATAAAAGAAAAAAGTTATTCGAAGTTATAATTTTATCGAAACCAAATACGTGAATCGGAGTACTAGAATAGAAAGAAATAAATTGAGCAGAGCCTTTCTGAAGAAACCCTGAAAAAAAGCAGAATCCTAACGTCGCAAGTCTCCCAAGAACTAGTCCAATATATGCCACAATCAAAACAGCTGGAGAATCCTTTCTTTACGTACCCGAGTCAGGTGACGATAGTCGTTTGGATTTATCGCAGATCGCTCTGCCTTTGTAGAACGTCTGCAGCCATTTGAAGAAGGCTTGAAACGATAGTCGTTTGGATTTATCGCAGATCGCTCTGCCTTTGTAGAACGTCTGCAGCCATTTGAAGAAGGCTTGAAACTTTTATAAGTTTATTTTTAAGTGAAAAATCAAGGTGTACACCCTAAATAGGATGTAAAATTTTTGGACATCTCCTTTTCGTACCCAGATCATGTAGTAATAGTCCCCGATAGGATTTATAACATATCGTTCCGACATTATGGCCACACCGAAGGTCTGCAGCCGTTTGAAGAACACTTTATGCTTGTATGAATCCTTTTTTGAGGGAAAATGTGGAATTACACCCTAGATAGGATTCTAAAACTTGTAGACAACCCGTTCTTTTTGTACCCGGATCATGGGGTGATATTGCTCGTTTGCATTTATCACAGATCTTCTCGTCGTTCTAGACAAGACCGAAACTAGTCTATCGAAGATTTTCAAAAATAATGGTAATAAGAAAAGATGAACAAAATTAAAAAGGATCCAGGGATGGACCAAGAAAAAAATTTTCCTTACTTTATTTTCTTCATTATAAGAAAGTATAAACCAAGAATCAACACTAGATTTTCCTATTTTTTATCATTTACACGCTTTTAGTTCTGTTTTTTGGAATGAATGACCCCTCTTTTGCTTTGTCATTGAACACTATTAGATACGAGCCCCCTTGATCAGTTAACGATTATCGATAAAAGTCAAATCACCGAAGAAAAGGTGCAATTAAACCTAAAGAAAGCATGTAACGCACATGAAAAGAGAAAATAAGCCGAATTGACGGATTAAAACCAGCAACCTTTCCACTGAAATGGTAAAAGTTAATACCTAGGTAGAGTAAACTTAAGGCAAAGTCAGAATTGTTGTAGCAAAAAGAGATTAATTGCCTACGGGAAAAGCTTTCATCATCGCATTAACTTTTTCCATATGCGAGCCAAGAACTGGCTTAATTATCAAGCATACATGTGCATAAACCGCCAGACTACACATTAGGAACCACAAAGACCGAGGTGAAACTCACAAAATTTCGATTACGGACAAAAAACAATGCCGGCATGTGCAGTTTCACTCAAGCAAGCGGCAGACATTGGCCTACACACACACACATATATTATGATATACTAGGCCACCAAAAACGCCGGTAACTTTGACGCATGTCGGTGGGAAATGAAATGCGACAAAGGGCAACCGCTAAGTGCAACCGAGTGAGAAGTGGAAACAAAAACAAAAAAGATGAAAATTAAAGATGAAAAGCGAAACGAGAAATGAAATGCAGAGAAACAGCTGACCCGTGGGGCGAAACATAATGCAACAATAAGCCGACGCGCTTCAGTCGGCCAGTTAACCATTCGTCGTTATGTGTTAACAATACGCCATTAAATTCCAGCATACTGTGGAGCGAGAGCGAGAGAGCGAACTCCAATGCCGTACGAGTGTTGAGTCGGCATTTGTACAATGTGAGGAGCGCTTTTGAAACCGCGTGGTGCTGCCAAATTTATACTTGACAGCCGGCCAGTGCCACTCTACACGCAACTGCCACTATATGCTCAGTCAAAGAATCGGTATTCTCACGTGAGCATATTTTCGCTCTATTCCGAAGAGTCATTGTGTTTGCTCGGCGCCTGTTGATGGTGATAATGATGATGATGTCATTTGGCGTACGCGTTTCACATTCAAATGCCCGCACATGGTTTAGCGTTGTATCTGTGGGTATACATATGTAGGCATGGCTTTTGTACTCTGCTATGATAGTTAACTTTGGCGACATGTGCTGCCTCACTACGCGCTCTTGGTTGTCGGTTTTTTCATTCTGGTCACAGATGCTGGTCGCTATCTTCATTCGAACGCGGCCAAACAGCCGAGCGTGACAAGGCAATTAACGAAACCGAATTTCGCTCTCTTAACACTTTCGTCTGTGCGTTTTTACAGCGTGTTCTTTTATCCTGACCTGTCCAGTTGGGTGTGGTGCGTGCTGCTGGCTCAGAATCGCAAAAGGCAAAAATGATGAATGCAACAAAATGTGCCGAACAACTTTCCCAACAACTTTTGCCGGCCGGCAGCCAATTCGTACCGAATAAAAATAAACGAAAAGTGAAAAACGCAAACCGGAATAAAAAGGCCAGACGAAAAATTTGCGGAATGTGAAATGCTCGCGCGAGCACAGTGGGCTCAAGTCGATGAAATTTCATTTAATTCAAAAAAAAAAAAAAAAATCAAAATGATTTTTCAAAATTAAAATAAAATCAAAATATTGGATTAATTATTATAAAAATAAAAACAAAACAAATAAAATTAATTTAAATGCAATAAAATAAAAATAGAATAAAAAATACAAAAACAAATAAGGTAGGACTAAGTTCGGTTGCACCGAACATTTCATACTCTTGCAACTTGCCAGCATCAAAGGCGGGGAAGTAACTACAGGTGCTTAAGATTTGCAAGTTATATGAAGCCAAGGGCAAGTCCATACCCGCTTTTTTCCCCTTTCAGGCACAAAAAATTCACCGCTCTCTCCATTTTACTAAGCTAACTCTCACATATTGACCGATAGTTTTAGTAGTTTTAACTGACGCTGACCAATACCAAAAGCTCCATCAGGATCGGGAAGGACCTCTCCGAGGCGTTCGATACTAAACGAGGTTTCAGAAAAGGCGAATACCTATCGTGCGACTTCTTCAATCTATTGCTGGAGAAAATAATTCGAGCGAGCTGCAGAGCTGAATCAAGAAGGTACAATCTTCTATAAAAGTCTACAGCGTATCAAACAACCAGTCGTCGCACTCCCGACTTGTCTCCCACGTCACCGTTGTTAGTCGAATTCACCAATTTTCACAGTGTTGAAAAAATTGCCCTGAGCGAATTTGGTTATTAGAGCTGGAACAGTTTATGTGTTGTGAACATTAAACTTATTATTAGGTGACTGGACCACGCCCACTTTTTAACATAATTTCAACCACAGTTTGCCAATGAAATTCATTGTGGTGATTAGTTATAGCACTTTATAGGTTTTCAATCAATGACGTTTTGTAGGTTGGCAGTGGTCCGATTATTCCACTCTGCAATACCAACCTTTATTGGATGCTGGAGAACACGTATATCAAGTTTCATCAAGACATTTAAATTTTTGCAAAAGTATAATAATAATCTGATTCAAAAGTAGACCAAAAAATTAGAAAAAACACTTGGTAATTGCAACAGAATTAACTTACTTCAAACAATATTTAAATTTACGTATGTATACAGGTATATATGCCCTCAGTTAAACCAATATAATTTCAAATTTTGCACTCACCTGCACATTGCCGATAGCGTGCGTCAATTTCTGTATGTTGAAATGCAGGCCAGCCAGATTCTGTACGGGTTCATCGCTGAACTTGCTGCGTTCAATGGTTGCTTTGACGCGCTCCACTGACTGCTGGTATTCACGCCAACGATCGACCTCTTTCTCCAATTCGCCTTGCTGCGATTTGGCTGTTGCAATGGTGTTGGCCAATTTAGTTTGATGTTGGGCCAATTCGCGTGACAATTCCGACTGTTCGAAGCTGCTCAGCGAGGGCCAAATCTTATCGGCGGCTTCTTGAATTTGTTTATGCACCAAATTCTTAATTGGCGTCTCATTGCCGAAGAAGATTTTATGTTCTTCCAAATCTTGTACGAGATTTTCATAGTCGATGCCATGTTGGCTATTTTGTAGGCGTGTCTCAGCTTCGTGCACCCAATCATTGAATTTAGCCACCAATTTCATGTATTCAAGACGTGAATCGCGATTGTTGATCAAGTACTTCTCGCGATCTTCAAGCTCTTGTGGCAGTGAGGAGACTAATGAACGACCTTCGGAAAGCATTTCAACCAGCGAGCCAGGCATGCCGACCTCTGTTTTGACGCTAGCATTGATTTTGTCGAATTTATCGAGATATCCCTGAATTTCGTTGCGTAGTTTGTGATGTTTTTGAATTTCATGTTCTACAGATTCGGGATCACGATCTAATAGGGGACGTGACTTGGCAGACGCTTCATTATTATGCAACCAATCAAGAATTTCTGAGAGTTCGGCAGCCATTTTGCGATGGTGTTCGAGTTGTACTTGATGTTTTTGACGTTGTGACTCGACTGCTTTGCGCAGGTTCTGTAGTTGATTCTTCAGCGATTGCAATTGTTCAGTGATGCTGTTCTTGTCAGCGGCAGAACCCTCCGATGCGATCTTCTGACCCTTATCGGTAGCAGAAGCCAACAGACCCTCACATTCTTGAATCTTGACAATAACATCGTCGTACTTGTTGATTTTGTCCTCCAAGCTATCGGGCGAATTCTCAATATCGATTATGACATCAGTGTACTTCATGATGAAAGCGATAATCTCATTGATAAGCGCAATGAATTGCTCACGTAGCAGCAGTAATTGACGCAGATGAGCCAATTGATCCTCAATCAATTTAATCATATCATCTTGTTGCTGTAGTATACTCTGCAACTCGGGTAGATCATCCATTTGTATGTCACCCATTTTGTTCTTGCTATCCTTGAGTTCCTTCAGTATACCCTCGTATGCACCCAGTAAATCTTGTACGTCTTCGATCTTTGAGCCGATTGGTTTATTGAGCTCACGCAAACGTTGCTGTATGGTGTTGAGGAACTGCATGCAGTCAGCCAATTTACCCTTGGCATCCTTGTATTTCTTGATATGATCGGAGAGCGTATTTACGCGATCCTTAATGTTCTGTGTCACTTTACCGTAACGATCCTTCAAGTTTTTGATATCGTCGTTTAGTTTCAACTTATCCGGATTGTTTAGCGTGGGCAAAATACCTTTGCCTTGGTCGGCCACATTGTTCATTAAGTCAGCCTTGCTTTCGGCATCCTCTAGCAATTTTTTGTAGTGAGCCATTTGTTCTTCCAACACGGGTACACTGGTTGTACGCAATTCACCAGCGGTGGCGGTTTCCATCTCATTCAACCAATCGCTCATATTCTTCATAGCATCCTCGAATGATTTACGTCCCTGCAAGAGATCGCTTAAAGCTTTAGCACGCTTTCCACTCTCATCCTTTAGGGTTTGATAATCGCCAGCTATTTCATCGAGAATTTTCTGCAAAGCTGCTCTATCTGCTTCCGGACAGTCCTTCATTATATTCGCCGCTTGTCGTTGTACGTCGCTCAGCACCGAATCATTGAATTGTTTTGCTTCATCATCGTACTTCTTGTTCTCTTGTATTTTCTTCTCGATTTCGGACGATGGCAGTGGGTGATACACAGGCAATTTCCGTACTTCGGCAATCTTCGATTTCAACCAAGCGCGTGCCTTCTCCAAATCAACCTCCAACGCTTTACGTGCCTTAGACGCATCCAGCGCGCGATCTAATTCGCTCTTGAGCACCTCAGATAGATTCTTTTGCTCGGAGTTCAATTGACGCAGCGCCGACTCGAGTTGTGCGTATTCGACTGGCTCAAGTTCGGGTTGCATATTGGCAATACGTTTCTCCAAAGCGTCAGCTTGTGACTTCTTCGCTTCGGCTTCCTTCATAATGCCCTTAATAGCTTGTTGGCGTGCCTCAGCTGCTTTTGGTTCATAACCCATTGCAGTGGGTGTTTGCAACTCTTGTATCTTGTCCTTAACCCAGTTATGTAACTGTTCTATTTCACCCTTAGCGCCATCAACGCCCTTATTGGTAACGTCAAGTAGCTGTGACTTACGATCGATGCGTTTCCCGAGATCCGCATAACGGCGATCCAGTGATTTCATCTGTTCTTCCACCTGTTGACCATCCAAATTGCTAATAGCCTCTGCAACTTGTGCTGCTTTGCCCTTCAGCTCTTGGATTTTATTCGGACCTTGTTCTTCAAACTCTTTCTTGATTTCATTGATGGCAGCCTTTTTCTGGGCACAATTCAAACCGGAACCTTTGTCCAATACATCCATACGTTTGATAAGCGAATCAAACCAGTTTTGTACGTCCTGTACACCTTGACGATAGCTATCGATATCATTCTGTCCTGCTTGCTTCTTAGCAATTGCGTTCATTAACTCGGACTCGAGTTTGTCGAGGTTGTCGTCGAGATCGGTGTCGTCATCGGCCACTGCAAGTAAAAATATGTAAATCATTAAATCGTGAAAAGAGAGAAAGTATCGAACGCCCAAAGTTGTGAAACGTTAGAATATTGATAAGAACGATACAAAAAAAGCAGATTCAGAAACAAAGGGAATTTAAGCCGCCACATGTTAACGTTTATCTCTAAACCGGTCTTATTCATCGTTTTATACGCTTAACAGGGTATACTAAGTTTGCCACGAAATTTGCAGAACTCAGAAGGAAACTTCGGAGGACCAATTCCCACGTCTGCCATGGAATTGAGCCAGATTTAATCCGGCCAAAGGCTGCTTTTTTCAGAGATATAACCTCGTTTCGAAAGGGAAGCCTTTTAGAAACGTCGGAGACTCTATAAAATCTAAATATATGTATATATATAAAATATAAGCATGCCGAGCTGAGTCGATTTAGCCGTATCCGTTTATCTCTCTATATGCACGCGAAGTGGTCACTGACTTTTTTGGGATTTCACTCCGAAATTTTGCACACATTCTTTTCTTTCCAATAAGCTGCTATTTGACGGAATCATCGATATCGGACCACTATAGCATATAGCTACCATACAAGCTGAACGATCGGAATCAAATTATTGTATGGAAACCTGCTAATTTTTTTAAAAATCTGCACTAAATTTGGCATGTAATATTTTTTAGGTCAATGGCATATCCTTTGTAGAAATTTTTCAGATCGGACTATTATGTATAGTATAAAGCTGACATGCAAACTGAATGTTCGGAACCGAGTTCTTATAAGAAAAATCGTTATTTGACTGAACGATCAAATTCAAGTTCTTATATGGATTTTTTTCAAGGATATTCTAGCTTCGGCGGTAATATCCGAACAATTTTTCTAGATCGGACGACTGTGGCCTATAGCTGTTGTACAAACTGAATGATCAAAATCAAGTTCTTATATGGATTTTTTTTTTCAAGGGTATTTCAGCTTCGGCGCTCCCGAAGTTTAATGCGTGCTCAGATACTTACATGATCCTGTCATCTCCAACATCAGTTGTGAACGCTTATCACCAATCGAATTCAACAAGTCATTCATGGCCACCAACTCTTGCTTAGCTGCTTCCGGACGCAACTTGCATGGTCGCGTTAGCCAATCACTAACAGTTGTTTCCTGTTTCTTAACCCAATCTTGGAGCTCGGCGCGTTGTTTCTGTTGTTGCTCTAATTCACTCACTGAAGCGGTCAATCCACCCAAGTGGGATTGCACCTAAGCGAAAGAGGTAAATAAATTTGATTTGTAAGTACAATAATAGCAATAATTGCAAGCATTATGAACCCAACCCGATCCAACCTAGTACCGCGTATGTAAAAATTTTGCCCGGAGCAACCTTATTAGAAATGTTTTATATACAGTGTGTGTGTGTGTTATAGCAAATTGGTGACAAAATTTTGTTTCGTTGGCCAAATAGTTACATGAAGCAGGTTATATAAGAAAATTAGTATGGAGCTAAGGCAGTAGTAGGAGCAAGGCATTTCCTGCAAAGCTGGCTAGAAAAACAGCTCAAGCGGCGACGGACTTACCTTAGTGATTAAAGCATTAAGCTTAGTTACACGCTCGCTATTGGAACGCACTGGATCAAGCGGAGCATCTTTGGTCTGTGGTAACTCAAGTGCGACATCAGCTTTGGCGGCGATGTTGCTTGAGTACTCTGCTCGGTTACTCGGCATCTTTACGGAAATTAATTAGGTCGGATTTTCAAACGGATTTGGCGGAAGTTGTGGTTAAGCGGGCGGATAGGTATTTTTTGTATTGTTTATTTTGGTTGATAAATGGCAGTGTGCATTATTGTTGTGTAAGTGCAGCGGTTTACAAAAATCAGGAAAATTAATGCAAAAATAAAATACATACATAGGTTATAAGGAATGCTAAATTACACAAATAAAGTATTAGTAAAATAAAAAGGTATTTTAAAAAGATGTACTTATTTCGTAGATACCACACGGGTTTATATACTTATTTGCAACACAAAAATGCGGCATAAAATTTACCGTTTAAGGTCTACATAGCTTTACTAGATTCAGTTTTGAGCATCAAGTTTCCCCATATAATATTTGTCTAACCACTCACCTGATCCAATAAATCTTCCAGCTTAGCGCGCACAATGAGCTCACGCTCGGGTATGGTCTGCATGGCTGACTCCAGCGGCGAGCTGGGACGGCTGATGGAGGCGGTGGCGGCTTCACAAGCTTGCACAGCGGCAGCGAGGCGGGACTTTTCGTTGTTCAGTTTAGTTTGCAGGTCCTGTGAGACAGTGATAACAATAAAAATTTAGGAAAATATATTCGGGCTAATCGTAAGCCAGTACCGAACAAAACTTAAAACAAACAAAAAAAATCTTAGTCAAGCTTTGCGTTGCACTCACCTGCGCACACTTCAATTGTTGTTGCGCCAGCTCCAAACTGGTGGCGGGCGCATCCAGCTCATTTTGTATGACCGGTTCATAGGCTTCCAAATTGCGCATTATGCTATCCAGTGTGTCCTCGTATTCCTTGAATTTGGCCAAGGATTCATGCAAGCGATTCCTGATCTGTACTGAGGTCTGCAACAATGAATTGTAGCTGTCCTGTATGTTCTTAAGCTGTGACTCGACAGTGTCGCGTATGGCTGGTGTTGTCGGCTCATAACGCTTGATTTGTGCTTGTCCCTTGGAATTCAAATCGTCCAAGTTGGACTGATACTTTTGAATTTCGTCCAATAAAGATTCGTGTTGTTTGATTTGTTCTTCGGTTTGCTCGCGATTCGAAATGAACAACGAATTATGTGCCATCAGTTGGAAGGAAATTTGCAACAGCCATTTCTCGATATCCTGCAAGCTCTGATGATAGGCATTGTAGTCGGCCATTTCGTTCTCCAAACCCTTAATGTAGGCGGCGCAATCGTTCTTTACTTTCTCCCAACGTGTCTGCTTTTGGTGTACAGCATCCACTTCGGTACCTAAGCCCTTGGCTTCGCCCAATAGATTCTCAATATCAATGCCCTTCTGTTTGATTTCGTTTTGTAGTGTCTTGTAGCGTTCGAGTAGTGTCTTCATTTCACTCAGTTCACCCTTAGTGTCGGGCACAGATTTGAGTGTATTCTCAGTACTGACGAGCCACTTCTCGAGCTTGTCGCGATTGTTGGCAAAGTCGGACCAGCGGTTCTGTGCTTGCTTCAAATCACTCAACTTCTGCTTGACAGCGAGTCCCAATGCGTCCCAATCTTCACGTACTTTAGTCATCAACTCACGCAAGACCTCTTGTTTGCCTTCGGGTGTTATGTTCGATGCTTTCGTGTACGCCTCCTGTACCATACCGAGCAGATGTTGACCCTCGGGGAGGCGTGATGCTAGGGACTGTGAAAAAAGTACAGGTTAGGTTAAGTTATAGTGGACAGTTAATTTTCTTAACAAAGGCCTATACTGAAATCAAAAATTGTTCAAGGACACTTCTGAGACTACATAAGGTAGAAGTGGTATGCGAAGAGAATCCACTCTGAAATCAAGAAAGAGTCCAAGACAAACTTAAAGGAGGTTCTCCAACAAAGTCATAATTATGGGACTTTCTCTCCTCCCACAAGTTGGGGTTGTGGAGAGCTAGCCGTACTGAAAGTCCCAAAGTCCAAAAAAATTAATTTTTCGGTTATATATAATTTTCTGAACGAGTATTTGAAAATTTCTTCACCCAAAAACACGAACCCTTTTTCTTAAATATTTATGTACTTACATTGACTGTCTCCAGTTGTTGTGCGATCTCGCTAACATCACCATCTACAGTGCAACCATCAAGTATTTCTTGCGCCTTCTCAATCCAAGCGTCCATTTCCTTCTTATAGTTCAAGAACTCGGTGTGATCCGAGAGATTCTTTTCGATCTTGGAAACGAGACCTGAAAAAGTTATATCAAATAATTAGTAAGCTCTATAGATCTTTGGTCTCAGATCAAGCATCCACCTTGCGCTATTGTCAACAGTTTGGTGTAGTTGGACTGAGTCTCCACGGTTTGATCACGAACTCGGGTGCATGCGCTGTGTTCCATGAGCAATTCACAGGCATCGTTTAGGTCTTCGACATTATCCTTCTCCGCTACAACTTCCTCCAATAGTTTCTGTGCGGAAATACAAAATTTCAGTTAAGACAAGGTACATATTATTCGCTTTTAATTTCGATTAAAAGTTATTATTCAAATTTAGTGATTACAGAAATTTAATTAATTTTTTTTTTTAGATCTGAAAAGCATTGTGTTTTGTACACTGTGTTTTGTGGGTGAGTCGTAGCATTTTTAGGATTATATGTGAATCTACGATGACTGCTCGCAATAAGCTTAGTTGATTAGTTAGTTACAATAGGTGCAGAGCTTACGTGAATGGTTAATACATAGGGAAAGTGTTAGTGGAGACACATGAATGAACTTACCTTGGCATATGCCAAGTCGTCGGGTGTTTTATTTTCAGCTTCGCCAGCGGTCGCCACACGTCGGCTAACATCTTCAATCCACTTGTTAATCTTAATGAAATTCTGCAAGAATGCATTCCACAAACCGAGACAGGTCTCCAAATTGGAGCGTGCATCACGCACCATTGCCTGCAGTGCCTCCCATTCGGCTACCAATTGTTTGATTTCTTGCGAGACGGTATCTTGACCTTCATTACCACTTGTGGCAATCACTGCTTGGCTCAATTCTTCACAGGCGTCCAGCAGCGATTTACCCTCGACCATGCTAGCACCAATATCACCCAATTTATTGAGACGCTCTTCTACTTGCGTCTTCTCACCATGACAGTCGGCGCACTGTTCGATCTCAATACGTGTGCGACGCAGCCAATCTTGTATTTCATTGAAGGCTTGCTTGTATTTGTCATGGTTATTGACTTGATTTTCGAGCGACTCAATGATTTTGCCAACGGTCTCTTGTAGGTTCTCATATTTGCTGAGACCATCGCGGAAGTCCTTACGGTCAAGACTGTTATCTTCGTTCAAGCGTGTGTTAATCTTCTCAACAATATCGTTGTGACCGTTTATGTCACGTTGTATGGCACGGAATTTCTCCAATGCGGCACGCTTTTCACTTAAATCGTTCAGGAACTCGTCGCTCGTCTTAACGCTCGGTTCGACATCTTCAAGCCATTCGGTCAGCAGCTTAAGTAGTTTGTAAACTTCCTCCAATTGTGACAGGCGATTGGCCAGTTTCTGACGCACGTCATTCATGTCGACAAGCAATTTATCGAAATCTTGTTTCAGAGTATCAGTATCCTCTTGCACTTTGGTAGCGCCACCCTGTTCGGTGTTCATGATTACCTTCTCTTTCAGTTCGAGTAGATAACGTAGCTTATTCTGACCCGACTCAAAGCCCTGACGCAGATTCTTAACAGTGTTGAGTTTGATTTGTACCTCGTTGAGTGTGCCAGGTATCTGTGCACATTCTTCAAGTTTCTCGCGTGTGGCCTCAATCCAAGATTGGCATTCCTCATACAAAGTGCGATGCTGTTGGTGCTCTTGGTAGTGCAACTCCAAACGACGCATCACTTCCTTGGCCAGTGCAAGTAAAGCATTGTATTTGGTTGTCAACTGCATGATGGCATTACTGATACGTGTGTCCGAGCAGGTCTCCAGCAGCATTTGTGCCTTCATGTTCAAGTGATCTAAAGTTTTCTGCCAGTCGAAAAGTGTTTGCAAGTGACCTTGGAACTCTTCCAGCACTATCTTTTTACTTGCCAAGCTGTCTTGCAGTTTGTTGTAGGATTGCACCAACGCTTCGGTTTTGGTAAGCCATTCCAATGCTTCGCTGTATTGATCTTGGTAATCTGACCACTTGACAATACCTACTTCCAAATAATCCTTGGCTTTAGTGAGAGCATCTACGTAAGCGTCGAATTCTTCTTGCAACAAACCGACTTCTTCTTCAATGATCTCGCGATCTTCTTGTTCAGCATTGAGAGAAGCGCGTTGACCCTGCGTTACTACGGCTTCCAGTTTCTTTTTACCTTCCGGCACTTCACTTTGTAGAATCTTCAATTGATGTGTTTTCTCAGCCAGCGCTTGTTTATCACCAGTAGGCTCTGAGCACTTGCTTAAACGCTCCTTAGAGCTACGCAACCATGCAGCGAATTCGTTACCCGCATCAATGAGCGCCTGGAATTCGTCGATTGTTGTCTTTTGCTTTTCATACAGATCCTTGGCTTGTTTGGTGAGTGTCTCATATTTGTTTGAGATTTCTGAGGCAGGCGCGCCCTGTTGTAGGTCGGATGCCTTCGAAGCCACCGATTGTATCATTGGTTCGAAGGACACTATATCTTGCACAATATTATTAGTTTGCCGTAGGTTCGCTTTACGTTCACTCAAACCGGATGTGAGACCAGGTTGGCCACGTTTCGACTTTACAACCTTCTGGTCACAAGCCTGTTGCAACTTACTCTCACGATCCGTAATCCATTGTTGTAATTGTGAGTAGCTCGAGCTATAGTCGGCCCATTGTAGTAGGTTGGTTTCCAATTGTACCTTGGCGGTAGACATTTTCTTAACTAACCTATCCCAATCATTCTGCAAATCTCTCATTTCACTGTTAATCGTATCACGGCCATCGGAACGGGTGTTTCTGACCACCTTTTCGCCGTTGTTGATCGCAGTGTGTACCAGATTCTGTCCAATTTCACGATTGCTAATCAACTGCTGTATCTTTTCCAGCCGTTTCTGCAAAAGCTCCTTCGAGCCTGCGCTGGAGGATTCACTAGCCTCACGTATAGCAGTCTTGGCGTCATTTATCCAGTCTTGCGCAGCCTTCAAGTTCGCATTATATTCACGATGTTGATCGCGGTTAGTCTCAACCTTCTTCAACACATCCTTAGCAAGATTGACCTGAACTTGATACATTGAGTTCAAGTGTCTTAGCTGGTTGTTGACGTAGGACTCCAAATGAGATTTTAGTAATCCCGCTGAAGAGGCGTTAAATTTATCAATATCTTCTTTGCCCTTCTCCAGACGAGCCAAAACTTCAGCCATATCAGCAGCTTGTTTCTCTTTCTCTGGCAAGCTTGGCGCTAAATTCAACTTGTGATTCTTTACGAGAATATCTATTTGTTGGAGCCATTCAATTAAGCGCTCATACTCATCCTTGTAGGCGCGCCATTGCACCATAGTGACTTCCAAACTTTCCTTTTGTTGATTGATCTCACGGAAGAGTGACTCGAAACTGTCTCGCAAAGCGCGTATGTCATTGCGAATGATTTCTTGTCCCTGTGGCGATGTACTAGTCAATACGACTTCGCCAGTATGAACCAAATGTTCGACCAATAGCTCACCTTGTGCCTGCTTGTTTAACATGGCTTCTGTGGCTTGTACAGCATTCTCAATGGCCAATTTGTCACTTAGACTGCTCTGCTTAAGAGCAGGGAACTTCTCACGTGCACGACTAATCCAGCTAACCAAATCATCATAAGCTTCCTTGTAGAGACGATGATCTCTATATTGATCATGACGATCAGAGAGCAATTTCTGTATGCGAGCATATAATTCGTCAAAGTTGTCCAATACCTTTTGAGCTTGGAACGCAGCTTGGCTTTGTTGTCCGCTAGCAATCATCTCTTTAGCCTGTACTTTCAGTGCATCAACATCGATTTTCTCTACACGCACCTTCTCTTCGGTGGCCTTGACGCGGTCGAGTTGCGCACGCTTCTCAGGCATTGTAGTTTGATTTTCGGAGAGGTCTTTTAGTACATTCTCAAGCCATTCATTGAATTTGCGTACATTCTGTACCTGTTCCAAGAATCCTGACCATTGAGTTATGGAGTCATCCAGGGTGGCCTTTACGTCGATGATACGTAATGTAATATTGGACCACAATTCTTGTAGATCTGTCAGCTTCTTGTTGATCGCTTCGTGGCCAGTCGGTGCAGTATTGGCAAGCACATTCTGTGCCAACTCAACAATACTAAGTACCTTCACAGAACCTTCATCCTTCAATAGTAAGATATCCTGTATGGTGGCCAACTTCTTATCCAACTCTTTTTGGCTCATAGAAGACATATCAGCGCAGTAATCCAATTTGTCTTTGATGCCATTAATCCATGTGGCGCATTCAGAGACGGCGTTGTCGAATTCCTGATGTGAGGTAACATACTGTTGCCAACGGTTATTGAGTTCTTTGACTTTAAGGAATATCTGCTGATACTTGGTTGTTAATTCAGGTCCAGATGAGCGCATGCTGGAGGCACCCTTCAGTAAGAGCTGACCCTTCTCGGACACGCTATCGATTTCAAGTTCCTTAGCACGCATTTCACCTTGCAAGTTCTTTAATGCTTCCAACTGAGTCTTCTTTTCATCGAGCGTTGGCTTGAGATCAATAGCATGTAACTTGTTGTCCGATTCTCTTATCCAAGCCAAGCACTGATCGCGCAATTGTTCATATTCCGCCCACTGTTGTAAGCGATTTTCAATAGCTTCAATGGTTGATGTAATAGCTGCGATTAGACCTTCCCACTCTTGTTGTGTGGTATCGATTTGTGACTTGATGTTTGTCTGTCCACTCTCGACAGTGCCAGGTATAACCTTCTCACCAAGTGCACGCACTTGATCGACACGTGGGAACTCATCCGCCAAGCTGTCTTTGAGGTTCTTCAAACGATCCAAGTTTGTATGTAGTGAAACTTGTTCCAAATCCAAATCACCCCAATAGTCAATGGTGTTATGTGTGGCCTCAATGTACTCCTGTGCTTCCATAACGGCCTTAGTGTATTGTTGATGATCACTCACAATTGCTTCATAGCGTTCCACGAAGTTCTGTGCACGCTTATGTATCTTAGCGAATTGTTCGGCAATTTCTTTGGTAATATTGTCAACATGATCATTTTGCTCTGGCAAGTTGCTTGCGATTTCTTGCAAATTCTTCACCTCAACTTGATGGTTATTGAGATCATTGAGGATGTCGCGGTATGTTTGCAGTTTGGCGCGTTTCTCGTCCAAAGTTGTTTTCAATTCGATATCGGCTGGAAGTGTTTTCTCGATTTCGTTGAGCCAGTTTTGCAATTTCTCGGCGATTTCATCAAAACCAGACCATTTGGACATCTTGTCCTGTAACTTACGCGAAGTAATTGTTACATTGTCATAGAGTTTATCGAAAGCTTCTTGCAGCTCAGCCAATTGCACGCGTATGGCCTCACGACCTTCTGTGGCCGTGGATGGATAGCACTTCTCACCCGCTTCAATGGTGCTGTTCAACATCAATGAAGCATTGGGCTGTTGAGCCAACAGTTCTTGAATTGCAGTCTGTTTCTTCAGGAGATCATCACGAGAGCCCACCTGCGATAGATCACTGGAATCATCGTATTTCGCTTGAGCGTTGGCTAGGAAATCTGAACACTGCTTGTATTTCTCATTGAATTGTTGATGATCATATACAGATTGTTCACATTTCTTGAGAATCTCTTTTGTTGTCGCTTGTATGGACTGGAAGCGTGAGGTAACTTGTTGCACATTGACGGCAATTCTAGTTTCACCTGAACTTTGAATGAGTTCCGAAGAATCGTCTTTCATTTTCTCAAATTCAATTTCATTTTGACGCAAGTTCTGCATTAGTGATTGGAAGCGGTTTAGTTGTTCTTCTTTCTCTTCCATTGTGGACTTGGGATTGTAATTCTTGAGCGCATTCTCAGCTTCGCTCAACCAATTGATCAACCGATCCAGGTTCACTTCATAATCGCTCCATTGCTGCAGACGATTCTCCAGGCCGCTCTTCACATCGCTGAGAGCAGCGCTGAACTTATCGAAGTCGGCATGCAAATTGGCCAGGTCTCTTGACATCGCTTCTTTAGAACGTGCCGGCAACAGCTTGGCCTTCTCATCAATATGTGTAGACAGATTTTGTAGTTTAACTACACCTTCGGGTAAAGCATCTTGAATTTCACATATCTTACTTAAACGCGCTTGTAAAGCCGGCTTATTGCCGGAATAATCCGAATAGCCGGTCAAGCGATCCCACAAATTCTTTTGATAATCCTGTTGTGCCTTCTGCAATTCACTGAACTGTTGATACACATCGAAAGCATCCTCGAGCTCACCAAGCAGTTTGGCGCAATCACCTGCTACTTTCTCATATCGCTTGTTAATATCATCGACGGCATTCTTGATCTCGGCGGTATTTGCTGGCACTGTGCCCTCTAATAGCACGGCAGCTTTTTCGTTCACAGCTTCAATGATGCGTTTATGCGAGTTAATATCCTGTGTGGTCGCTTTGTATTTGTACAATTTGGAGCGTATTTCCTGAGCACTCGTCCAAGTGCTGGGATTCTCGTTCTGCAGTACCTTTTCAATTTGATCCAACCAGTTGACGGTCTGACCAAGTATATCATGGTAGCTTGACAGCTGCACACTTTGTGCTTCCTGGCGTTTCTGCAGATTGCGTATGCCTTCGTCCAATTTATCCCAACGCTCGTGTATGTCACGCAGGTCTTTACGTATCTTCTCCCGACCCTCAGTCGATGTTTCGGGCAATGCCTTTTCACCGGCGGCATTTAATGCGCTAAATAAGGTTTCAGCTTGTTCTTTTTCAGAAAGTAGAACTTGCAAAATGTTAGCGGCTTGTGAAGGCTCGTTTTTCAAAGCATTCTCCAGTTGATGTTCGATTGGTTGGAGCCAAAGATCAACTTCATTGTATTTGTCTTGATATATTTGATGGTCGTCCACCAAATTCGACCAGCGATTGACAACCTCCTTGCTCAACACTTGCAACAGTTGATAACGATTTGTGATCTGTATAGTTAGTGTCTTCAATCGTTCGGCGCCGCAATTATTCAACAACGCATGTGCCGCATCAGCAAAAGCATCAATTTCCTTCTCTTTTTGCAAAATGAGATCTCGTTGTATTTTATATTTCTCGAATTGTTCGACCTTCTCGTGTAGTGTTGATTTCAATTGTTGTTCACGGAAAACGCCTTCGGCTTGGCGACACCACTTCGTCAATTCTTCAAGTTTACTCTCGAAGTCATTCCATTGTTGCAGCACATCTCGCTGCTTGCCTTCGATGCCTTCGATGTCATCGAAGTGACTCTTTATGGTTGTTTCAAGTTCATCGATTTCTTTCGCTAAGATCTCATTACCCTTTTCTGAAGTGTTAGCCTTAACCTTATCGAACTGCTGACGTATATCATCGACTATCTTTTGTGCTTGTGGCTTGTTCTGTGCCAACTGCACCAAGGTCTCAATCTTACGCTTAATGTCAGCCTTTTCGCCATAGGCATCGTCACATTCCAACAGCTTCTCTTTCTCGCCAGATATCCAAGCCTTAGCGGCGGTCACTTGTGTGTTTAACTCGGTGTGCTCTTGCACGCATTTCTCCAAATTGTTTAGAATTACTTCTGATTTTTCCACAATGCCATTGAAAATTTGTTTAAGTGATTGGAGGTAAACGTTTAGTGTATTGTCGTTGATTTGATCAATCAAGATCTGCGCTTTGTCGCACACACTATCCACCAGCACATTGTGAGTGGTGATTTCCTGGTGGAGTAACTTGTGGTTCTGGAGTTGTGCGCGCTTTTCTTGTAGTGTGGTCTTTGGCTCGGTGTGGCTTTGCATTGCTTTGTCCACATCCTTTAGCCACTTGGCCAATTGGTCTCTGGCAATATTGAAGTCGTTGAACTGTTGCAGACATTGATCGATCTTTTGTGTGGCCCCATTCAAATCATCGGAGTAGTTGTCCCACATGGTACGCAGCGTACGTAATTGCTGGCGTATGATCTCGCGACCATCGGGGCTTGTATGTCCGTACAGTTTTTCGCCACGATCCACCAAGCTCTCGAATGCGGTAGAGTCGTTGATACGTTTATCCGCCATCTCACGCAATTTGTTTTGGCGATCTTGCAAAACATTTTGGTCACCAACAATCTCACTATTTTGTACCAATTCTTCCACACACTGTTGTAGATCCTTTTTGAAAACCTCATAATCAGTATCAAATGTTTCGTGATCTTTTGCGTAGTTGACATACTTCGCAATAGATTCCTTACAGAGATTCTTCAAAGTTTGATAGCGTGTATTTAAGCGCGATAATTTAAGATTCAAATCGGTTTCACCTTCAATTTCACGACCTTGATCGAGTAGATCATTAATGGACGTTGCACGTTGTTCAATGTCTTTGGCGATGTTTTGTAATTGTGCCAAATGTGCTTTTTTCGTTCCGGCCGTACTTTTCAGACTCTGGCTCTTCACAACATTCTCAACGTCCTTCATCCAGTTATCGATCTCATCGATAATCGACTCGAACTCATCCCATTTAGAGCACAGCTGTTTCAACTTGACGAGCGAGTCTTGACAGAGTGTCATGAAGTCTACCCACGCTTTCTTGGGTTCTTCAAAGCTGCGTAGCAAAGCAGGATGACCACTGGGATGTGTTTGTGTTAGCACTGTTTGTAATAGTTGTTGGCATGTATCGAATATGGAGTCACCTTCAGGCTTATGTTGCAATAGATTTTCAACAACAGTCAACTTCTCTTCTGCGCCTTCCTTTTCGAAAGTTGTCTCATTTAAAATGTCAATGGCTTCAGATTTGATGGTATTAAGCCAATCTTGTGCTTTCTCCAACACCTGATCGTACGCCTCATGTTTAACAACCTGGTTACCAACCACATTGATGCGGTCGGCGATCTTCTTCGACAAACCATTATACTCTTCAATAGACTCTTCGGTCTTGCGTTCGGATTCATCATCGCATAGTGTCACAGCCTTGTCATGTAACTGTTTAAGTGCATTCTTATGTAAAGTAATCTCTTGCAACTGTGTCTTGTAATTCTGCAGAGCACTCTTCTTAGCCGCCAATGTGGGATAGAGCTCGTCAGCAGCCGCCACCTTGGCTTTGGATTCATTGAGATAGTGTGATACTTGTGTGTAACTCTCTTCAATTGATGTCTTCTGTATCAATACTGCCTCCACCTGTTGTAAAAGCGCATTCGCCTCGTCACGCAAATAGTCATAGTTCTCGCGTTCATTACGTAATTCTGCACGTATCTTCTCGCGATACTCCGGTGTTACAATGGGATACAATGCTTCGCCGATATCCACAGCATTATTCAATAGAATTTGTCCATTATCGAAGGTCTGCAAGTAATTCTTAATTGTCTGCAATTGCTGTGCAGTGGCCGAAGATGAGCCGGGTGAGCCCATACGCGCCAATTCCTGGAATTCAATCTTGGCATCAGACAGCCAATCATTGAATTCTTTAGTGGCAGTTAGGAAATTGTTATTCGCACGTTGGGCATTATGCACTTTGTCAACGTAGCCGGCCAAGCTTTTCGCCACAGTCTGGTAGCGCTGCAACAAATGCGTGACAAACTGGCTAATGCGTGCCTCAGGATTTTTCTCCATCAGCAACTGCGAAGTCTTCTCCAAATTCTTCACAACCGGCTCATGTGCCGCAATATCCTGTTGTAACAATGCGAGTTCTTGCAATTTCTTCTCGATTTCAGGCACATTGACTTGATTGCTAGTCTCGGCTTTGATGCGTCCCTCAACATCACGCAACCAGGCGGAGAGCTCTTCATTGGATTGCTCATATTGCGACCATAAATCTACGTTTTCATCGAGCACATTTTTGATTTTATCGAAACTGTCTTGCAGTGCTTTCATTTCGCCGTTCAACAATTGCGCGTCCTTTTGCAGGTCTTTCAGGTTTTGTGACGATTCCACAGCTGTTAGTAGTTCCAGAGATTTGCCAATATCGGCATTGCGCTTGTGACAATCATCAATCGCTTTGCTCACCTCCAAAAGTGACGAGCGTTTCACATCCAAATTGTATTTGTCACTCGTCGACTCTGGTTGGCACCATGCGACCTTTTCGCGTTGGGTAGCAATTATACGCTTTAGCATACTCACTTTATCGGCATGGAATTTCTTAAGGAATTGCAAAAGTGATGACTCGATCTTCTTGGCGTGTGTATCGACAGCCTCGAAGCGCTTTTGCACATTGTTCAGCTCTTTGGGTATGATAGACTCGCTGAAAGTGGGATATTGCGAGCGCATCTCATCAACTCGTTGCTTGATATTGTCAATTTCATTCGCACTATTGTCTAATTCGGCGCGCAATTCCCGGCATTTAAGTAATCGTTCCATGATTTTGTTCGGCTCTCCGGACATGTCATCGCATTTGATTAACTGTTCACGCAATTTGTTAACTTGTTCGCCGGCATTTTTGATCCGCTTGCGCAAATCTTGTTCTTGCTCGTTAAAGGTAGAGGTTACAGCTTCCAAACGTGCCGCATTCGAATCGACCTCTTGGAACTGTGCAGTCAGCAGTTTATTCAATTCGGTAAGAGATGGAATCTCCACGCCATTGTTAATATTCACAAGCTCACGACTCTTCTCGGCAATAGTGTCCTTCAATACTTGGTAAGAAGGCAGTTCCGCATGGAATTTAGTTAGACGCATTGGTCCAAACTCGATTTCGATTGAATTATCAGCGGCATCGCATAAACCTTGATTGGTTTCACTTAACCATGGTAAAAGTTCTTTCTTAGCATCTTCGATCTGAGACCAAATAACAGCTTCCGTTTCGTAGATATGTGCGTTCTTTGCAGTCTTATCGTGGAGATCTTGCCATTGTTGTTTGGCTGTCTTCACATCATTGCCTATTTCTTGTGGCACAACCTCACCGATTGCATCAAATAGCTTCGCCACATTATTACCACGACGCTCTAAATCATCGAGATTCGTCTTGGACTTACGTATTTGCTCCATAGTCTTGCGTGTTTTTTCTGCGGCCTGTTGCAACTCCACTTCGTCGCGTGGTTGCTGTGGTATAGCGTTGAAGAGATCCTCGGCCTTCTTCAACTCTTTTGCGAACTTATCCTTGGTATCGGCGTATTCGCGTAGCGCTTGACTAATCAAGTTATACTTTTGTATGCGTTCGGCGATTTCATTCTGTAGCGTGTCATAATCTTTGTCGAAGAATAGAAGACTCTCTTGTATGGCTGGCATACTGGCGATATCTTCACGCATCAGTATAGAACCTTCATCGTGTAGACGATTCTTCATGTCTGCTTGTCCTTTAATGACTTCGTTAAGCGCGACTAAATCGGCGATTATTTGGTCAATGTTATCCAAACCGGGTTTCTGTTGAAGAATGCTATTCAATTTAGCACGATTGTCCAACAACGCTTGACCGAAATTTTGACCGAGAGTTTGGAATTTCTCCTTGCGTACATTCATCTGTTCAGCCTGTTGTTTTTGTGCTTGAGAACGCAGCTTAAGATTATCTAATTTGTTTTCGATATCGTTAACAATCTGTGAGGCAATCAATGGTTTACGTGTCAAAGCGTCGCGCAACTGAATAGCGGGGCTTTCATCGATGTCCTTGGCTTGTGCTTTCCAATAACTTATTGAGCTACCAATTGTGTCGATTTCATTGATAATCTTATTAAGCTCTTCGGGCTGCGGACCATCAGGTTTCTCTAGCTGATGTTTCAAATAATTCAGATGACTTTCGGTTTCATTCTTCCAGCCCAGAATCTCTGTCCACTTTTCGAGCGCAATCTTTTTCTGCTGCAAGTTGGTTTCGAGATTCTGATAGTTAACAACTAAACCGGTGTATGAATCATTAAGGGATTTAGCTTCTTCAGCCGGCGCTGAAAGTGACAGCTGCTTCACTTCATCATAAATGGCATTGAAACTGGGTTTCTTGTCGGCATGCTCTTGCATCAGCGCATGTATTACATGCAGACTGGTCTCAACGCGCTCTGGATTAATCTCCTCAACTTGTGCGACTTGATTACGCAGCTGATCCATCCAGTTGGAGAAGTTTACCATTTTGGCGTTGAAGTCTTGACGCGCAATAATTGCGTCCGACACTTCGTTGATATTGGCCCGTGTGGCCTCGGAGAGCTTTTGCAGTTTGGCTTTCATGCCATTTACGCGATCTTTGAGCGCAACTGCGCCTTCTGGCGCCAAATGCAAGCTTATCTGATCGGCTGACTGACCGAGCGCGACGAGTTTCGCCTGTTGTTCAGAAATTTCATTATTGAACGACTTCAGTTTAACGAGTTCCTTCTCAAGCTTATCAACGTGCGGTGTATTGAGCACAGCTGGACGTTTGCCCATTACTTGCTCGCCTTTGTTGACCCAATCTTCGAGTTTGGCTGCATCGGCATCGAATGATTTCCAATTCGCGACCAGTTTTTCCAGCTTACCACTGGCTTGCTTGGCATTTTCATGAACTGATGTCCAGCGTGAATGCATGGCATCTAACTCGTCAGGGGCATTGGTTTTGCACAGCATTTTATGACTAATGTTTGAAATGCCTTGGAGTCTGTCTAACTGCTCAAGGCATTGTGTTTCGAATTGTTTGGCATTTTGTTGCAATGCAACGGCTTCTTCAAGTGTAATGGGCTTAGGAACTATTGTATTTACCTTGATTTCACTTTCCTCAATAACTGGCTTGATTTGCTGCAAACCAGTTTGATACTGTTGCCAATTCACCAGATCCTCTTGCACAGCCTTTGCTTGATGATCGACATTACGGTTGATAGCGCTCAGCACCTCTTGTAATTTGGTAATTTCACCCTTAAGACGTTTAGCCTCAGCAATGTTACCCTCTTTGGGCGCCAGTTCGGCAGCATCCGAAGCCAAAATATCCAGTTGTTTCATACGTTCGCCAAGTACGCCCTTGAATGCGTTCACCTTCACTACGCGCTCTTCTGGTGTGAGGTCTTCCGACTGTAAGGCCTCAATGCTCTTCGGTGCTACACGGTTTGCCCATTCTTGCAACTCAGACAAACGGGACTTGTAATTATTCCACTTGGCACTATAGTCTTCCAGATAACCAACGCGATCTTTCACATGTTCCATGGTATTGAAGAACATCTTCTCAACCTCGGTTACTTCCTTCTCCAATATGGGACGCTTATCAGCGGCAGCCAAAGGCGCCAATTCGGCTTTCAAGGAGTGTAATTTGGGCAGTAGTTGATGGGAGGCTTGCTGCAATTGTAAGTTCAGCTCACGCTTGGCATGCAAATCTTGGCTAACATTCTTTGGATCGGTCTGCAATGGCGTTAGCGCACGCAACTCTGTCTCCGCTGTCTGCAGCATCGAAAAGATGTCGTTCTTCTGATCGACAAAGTCATTCCACACAGCTTGTGTACCCTTGAGTGATTGCAGCTTGTCAGCGGTTTCGGTGTACGCCTCATTCCAGCCGGTCTCTAAGTTCTTCACTTCGACATTAACGAAAGATGGCGCATGCACGTCTTTACTTAAATCACGGCCACGCTGCAGCATTGACATGATATGTGGACGTTGATGATCAAGCTGGCTAATGGCATACTGTTGCTCTTCAATCAGCTTGTTGACACGTTCAAGACTCTCTGGTGGTGGTATATTGGTGGCTTGCTCCTTCACTTTGCTAAGCAGACAGACAACCTCGTGCACCTCACGACGATACGTGTAGCACTTGGAGAACACCTCGGTCTTTACCATTGTTATTTCGATGGTCGGTATGAGGTTCTTGTAGCGAGCAATTAGATCTTCGAGTTTCTTCTGTTCGAGATTGGCCTCATCTTCGCTGGCGTAGCTAAGTAAGGAGTCTAGCGTTTTCACCAGCCATTTCATGTCCTCCCTTTTGTTATCTGCTTCTTGACAGATTTTCTGAAAACAAATCCGATTAAAAATTAATGAAGTTTCTTAAACGAAATCAAAGCAAATGGTAAGGAATTTTAAAAATGGTTATGAGTTTTTACCACAAGTTCCCTGAGCTGCGTTAATGGATTTACAATGAAAATTGTATTAGTATAATGGTACATATTTTACTCGAGTTTTGCGTATTAAAAATTTATGCTGTGGATTTCGAAGTGCAAAATAATTTTTATACTATTAAGTTACGATTCGCTTCCAAGTCCACAAACATTTTTTTAAACAAACAATTGCTAAATCTTTACCTGGAAGACCACCTTCTCCTTCTCGAACTCTTCCATACTGTTCACTTCGTTGACAATGTTCTTCAAGCTCTTATCGACAATATTCATCCATTCAACCATTTCCTTGAACTTCTCATGGTAGCTGTCCCACTGAGCCGGTATTTGCTGTAATGTCTCGCGCATATCGCCGATTTTACCAGACAATTGCTGCCACTGCAACCTGGCATTGTCGTAGGCCTGATTTAGACTAATATCAGTCGGTTTCTGGTAGCCATATGCTTGACTGATGCGTTGCATGTTCTGCAAGCTCTTCTCAATGCGCGGTATGGGTCCTTGTTGTTGGAAGAAGTGCTCATTACGATTCAGTATTGAGTCAATATCTTCGTTGCGATTCAAAGCTTGTTGCTCCAGATGCAATTCCTTTTCGACCTCCTGCAATGTCTGATAGAAAGCAGATTCATCCAAACGGAACTCGAGTTTCAGCAAATGCAATGGTGCTTGCGACAGCACCTGTTGCCACTTGTTTTGTAATTTCTCAACCGAGTCCACAACAGGCTTTTGCTCTTGTGCTGGCAATGTTTTAAGCAAATCCTGTGCAGACTCTACCAGATTGTGCATCCAGCGCTCATTAACATTCTCAAAGAAATACTTCTGCGTCTCGATTATTGTCTTCGACTCAATGTGTTTCTCAATAAGCATAGATTCCGCCTGCGTCAGCCACTCGCTGACGACACGTTCGTTCTCCTTGAAAGCGTGCCAGCCGCGTGAGGCGTCATTCAAGCGTTGCTCCCACTGCTCGGCATTCTGTATGACGTAATTGAAACGCTCGTTCAATTGCTGCATGTTGTGTGCCGTCTGTGAGGTGTCAATATTTTCATCGGCGGCAACAGATTTCAGCAGATTCTGGAAAACCTTATTCTTACTCTCCAGCATGGAGCGATAGTAGACAGTGCGCGAGAAGAAAGTCTTATGCTTATTTAGTTCCTCGCTGATAGCATCGCGTCCACCAGACAACGCATGTGTGCTCAACAAGGTCTCAGCGTCGTTGAGCCATTGATGTATTTCTTTCTGGCCCGCTTCGAGTGACTCCTGTTGTATGAGCAGCTGGTGGAAGAGGTGCAGTTTGGCTGGTATTTGTGCGCGTATACGAACTAAGGACTCCTTCTCCTGTTTCAGTAACTTCATCATTTTATCAACTTCCTCGCGTGGTAGATCCTGTATAAGACCCTGGAAGTTACGACTGACTGTCTTGAAGAGCTCCTCATTGTCGTCAATCTCGCTGGCTAACTTTTGCAAGTCCTCGCCATATTTGGTAATTTGCTGCGTGTTGCCGAGCATTTGACGCTGCTCCAGCACTTGTTCGGCATGACGCAGCCACTGCGAGAGCTTCTCAATGCCGGACTTGTATTCATTGCGTGCACGTATAATATCACCGGCGTGCATGTATTGTTTGGTGTTGGCGAAGAGACGCTCAAAGCGTTCCGACAAATTGCCATGTTTCTGGCGTAGATTATTGGCAATGCCATCTTCGCAGGAGGCAATCAAATAGTTGGCCGCATTGGCAAGTGTATCGAATTTGTCCTTCCATGTGGTGATATCTTGGAAGAATTCTAAACGTTCATCTTCGGAACGTGACAGTTTAGTTTCGGCCAAGTTCAGCCACTCTTCACAAGTTGGGGCCAGCTGATTCCATGTTTTCCAACAGCTTACAACCTCCTCCAGCGAGTTTTGACAACATTTCAGTTCCATGGAGACACGTTTCCAACGTTCTTCAGTCTCATACATGAAACGATCGATTTCTGTTATATCATTGCGCGGCACATTGCCATCGCGCTTGTATTCGTCCACCACTTGTTGCATATCGACGAATGCTTTCTGGAACTCTTGGAAGATTTTGTTGCGCGACACGAAATTCTTATATTGTTCCAGTTGTTGACTGACCTTCTCCTCGTAGCCATATTTGCCGGTCCAACCCTTCATCTTGTTCTCAACCAAATTGAGGAAAGCAATTAGACAGCACTTGTGTTCGAGGAATTTCAGGCGTATTCTACGCTCAGCCGCCCTCGGCGCCACATCTTGCAGACGGCGTTCCATATTGCGCAACTGTTCAATGGGCACTTGCTGTACCAACGGTGAACGTTTGGCATTATCGAACATCGCCAGAATGCGTGGCAAATCGGCGAAGAACAATTTATGCTCCTCCAGCTTTCTACTAATCACCGATGCTGTCTCCTCATTCATGGCGTTCGGTATCTCGTTGTCCATTAGTAATTTTTCGGCTTCAGCCAACCACTTGCCGACCACACCGAACTCGCCGGGCAATTCAGAATCCAATAACCACAGCCAATAGTTCATTTGATATTGTAAACGTTGCCACAGCGCATTTATGTCTTCCCAAACGGGGCGCGGCACTTGTAGGAAACCACTTTGGCTATCCATCAACTTCTTCAGACGATTGTAGACCGGCAAGTGGGCGTCGATCTCTGAACGTGCAATCAGATATTCAGCGAAATCACGCGGGAATGAATTCGATATGACCATGGGCTCGTATTCGGTAGTCTTTTCCACCAGGAAGCGACGTAATTCGTCCAACTCCTGCTGTATATGTGATGTATCACGTGAGGCACCCTGCAAGCAAAGGTAAATTGTTAACAACTCTAGTAAAGGCACATTCTCGTCAAATGGAAATCATTACTCACTTTTGGTTCAGGGTACTTGTGCAAAAATTGCGCCACATATGTCATTATACTCTTTTCATCCGGCTTGGGTACATCCACATCCTCAGCGTCCAACAATTTGGCAATGCCCAACTTGCTTTCGGCCACATCGAAAGCAGTTTCCAGGCGTTGACGATTGTTGGCCTTCTTCAAATCAGCCAAATTGACAAGATTCGCCTTAATGGCATCAATCAGGGCTAGGAAGGCGACACCATCTCTCCAACTGGCACCGAAATCCTTTACCTCAATACCGCTGTCTCTGCAGCGGGCACGGAAAATTTTTGAAAATTAATAAAATATAAATGTTGTAGTCAGGCGTTTGCAACTTACTTTGGCAAGGCATTGGTAACCCAATTTAATAGAGTCTTCCTAGCACCTTGCTTCCATTTCTCAGCCTTTTGATCGCTGACATTCTTGCCAACGCTGTCCAGAGAACTAACCGAACCGCTGATACCATGACCCAAATATTCAAGGTTGCGGCTGTTCTCCTCAATCTGTGGCGGACGCGTGGAAGGAAAAGTAAAAATGTAGTACAAATAATGGCGCAAGAAATAATTATAGATGAGTAAAGGAATATAAATCTAAATGTAGCAGTCTTCATAATGAAAATAATTCTTAAAATACTAATAAAAAAAATATTTTCGAAAATTTCGAATATTTCGAAAATATTATAAAATTAAGCTTAAGTTCAGCGTAAAGTTTCGAACACAAAAATACGCTTGTAAATGTTTTTTTTGTTCTTTTCTACCACAAACAAAAATATTCAGAATTATTATATTTAAAAAACTAAAAAAAAATGAAGTTTTAAGAATTTTCGAAAATTTCCAATACTTCGAAAATTTTGAAAAAGAATTTTCGAATATTTCGAAAATGATGTAAGATTAAGCTAAAGTTCAGTTAAAAGTTCTAAAGCCAAAAAACTCTCGTGAATATCAATCCAAAATATTCAAAAAGTGGTTTTCAAAAATATTCATATAAACTAAAAATATTTAGACATATTCGAATATTTCGAAAATGTTGTAAAATTAAGCTAAAGTTCAGTGAAAAGTTTTGAACCCAAAAATATGCTGGTAAATATTTTTTTATTCCTTTTCTACCATTAACAAAAAATGTCAAAGAGTGGCTACATGAACTTCAAATCATAATTGCGTGTGTGGCTTGTGCAATATTTATGCTTCAACCGAAGTTAAAAAAAAGCAGTATATCAATTCATTCATAACAACCAACGGCTACAAACCTACCTGTGGCGCATAATTTATTACTACTACTAATTTTTTCCGCCTCTTCTTATGAAGCTTGTTTGTTAGCAAAAAAATAATTGCGAATAAAACAAATCGTTCGAAATGAAAACGATTTTCAAAAAGAGACAAAAAGATAGAAAGGAAAGAAGTACACACAATTGTTTACACGATTATTACTTTTGTAATTTGTTGCTTTACATAAATACATAAATGTTTAAATTGGTGAAAGTATCAATAATTAAAGTGCGGGTTTTTACCAATATACAAAGGTTAAGGGAAAGGGAATGTTAAGAAAGTGTTCAAATTCACAGCTAACGCAAACTAATTGAGGTAATGGATAAGTGGTAGCCGATTCAAGTTTATGACCCCACAATTTGTTGCGTAACGTGCCTGCCTACGGCTATTTTTCAAAAACAACAATTGCTTTGAAGTCAAAAAAAGCGAATTAGATGATGATAGACAGTGGAAGGTAAAGACTAAAAACCTACTGTTGAGCGGAATAAGGTCTAGAAGACGACATCCATCTTGCAACACCTCGGTGGCCATGTTTCGCTATTATTCTACATGCATATATTAGATTAGGTTAGGTTTAATGGCTGATCTTGATCGCACTTGGACTACAATAAGCAGTCCTTTGTGATGCCATAAAACTAGAATATAATCCACTTTTCCTCCTAGAGGTGGGATCCTAAGTGTAGGTGCCCTGTGAAACCCCCCACAATATTACTAAGCTCCCTTTTGTCAAGAAGTAGAAGCATTTTGGGTCTGTCTACCAACAACAGCACCCCAAAGAACTTTGTGGTATCCCCTTTGTTGCTTGTATTCCAAGACCTGACGTGTTTCTCTAGGGTCCGATGATTCAAACAGCCCTTGAAGGAGCTTAATGGTTTGGGCAGATTAGAGAAATTGTGTTTCCAGCTTACCCCGAGAGAATTAGCCCATCTGCCTTTTCATTTTCTTCTACGCCTATATGACTGAATACCCAGATAATATTAGTTACCTAGTTACCTACGGAGAGTCTGCGAGATCCATTTGGATCAGAGTAAAACGTAAAAGGTCTTCCAAACGACTGGGTCTTAGCAAATTTAATATTCCTGTAATTGTAGATGTTATGACTAAACACGGTCCAATATTCAATTGGAAACTTATTGTTAAAGCTGTGTGGAAGTGGAATCACTGTACCACTTCCTCCTCTTTTGATAGGCTTTTGCCGGACGGAGATTAAAATATCCCGGTAGACACATCTTTGGCGAACCAAGCGAGCTAGCTGGGAGTGGATCCACTTTTAGAGTTAGTTTATGGGTAGCGCAAAGGACGAATATCTGTTCAAGTGAGATTCATCGATTTTTGGATCAAACCTACGAACTAACCTAATTCGGTAGCTGTGAAGTAAATCAAGAAGACACAGCAGGATTTTTCTGACATTGCACAGATAAATCTTTTTGCATTTCAAAGTGAGGAGATTTTGGTTTTGGTGGTTTCACAATTTATTTATTACTAAGTTTTTAAAATCTTCTGAAGATAAGCAACTAATATTTTAGTATACATGTGAAGAGTGCAAATAAAGGGTGCCTTCAAAATCCACTAAAGTATACACTTTAAAGCTTAATGTTAAAAAATATGTTCTTCTTTCAATACAATATATTTATATATTTACATTTGTAGAATTTTATTAAGTATAAATACATTTTTACAGCAAACTTTGACTTACCTGGAAGTACAATATGATGGTCCATATCAGACCCAACACAACTGGTGGTCTCCCATCCACCAAATCTGCCGGGTTGATATTCACCAATTTAATACGTTTACTAGCTAAGAATTGTAAGGCTGTATTGGCATTGCTGAGGAAATGCGGACGTCGTAGAACGCGACCCTTCTCCACGGGCAAACGTTCGCCGGAAAGCACTTCCAAAAGTGCAATAAGTTTGGTACCGTCGCGTAAATCGTTGATTAAATCGTCAACACGAAGCGGTGGAACACGCTAGAATATGAAATAAATAAACAGACAGACACAATTGAAATAAATGGTAAGCAAAGAAACATTCTAATTACAAACAGAAACATTACAATGTAATTTACAACTGTATGTATGTACAAATATGTGTGTTAGGGTAAGTAAAAAATTCATATTTTATAAGGAATTATTGAGAGATTTTTGTAGAGCAGAAAAATGGACGCTAATTTCTTTAATTTTTTTTTTTGTACATATATTTTTTTTATAACGGGTGATCCAAGAAAAGGTACTTTTCAACATAATCGGCCTACTGAGCGGACTATTCGCAACATCATCACCAATCTTGAGACCCAGCATTCATTATTGGGTAATATTCGACCGAATAGACCATGTCCACCACGCAGTGAAGAAAATATAGCAGCTGTAGCTGAGAATATACACGAAGGCCGTGGAGAGTCGATACGGCGCATTCGCAGCAACTCGGACTGACGTGTGGAACAACTTGGCGTATTTTATGTTGAGATCTTAAATTGAGAGCGTACAAAGTACTGCTTGTACAAGAACTGAAGTCGCTCGACCTTCATAAACAACATATTTTCGCTCTATGGGCTATTGAAAAATTCCAAGAAGATCCGACGTTTTCGAACCAAATTTTGTTCAGCGATGAGGCCCATTTCTGGATCAAAGGATAAGTAAGCAAACGAAAGACGAAGAGTAACCTGAAGATAAAGAGCTTGAAGAGCTGCCACTTCATCCACAAAAAACAACAGTTTGGTGTGTACTGTGAGCCGGTGGAATCATCGGTCCATATTTCTTCAAAAATGATGCCGGTGAGGACGTAACCGTCAATGGCAACCGTTATCGCGCCATCATGGCAACCGACTATTTGATGCCAAAAATTGAAGCTCGTGATCTCGGCGACATTTGGTTTCAACAAGACACATCACATCAATCAATGGATTTATTGAGAGAACACTACTGTGAGCAAATAATTTGACGCTTTGGGCTGATCGATTGGCGACCAAGATCGTGTGATATCACACCGTTAGACATTTTCCAGTGGGGATATGTAAAGTCTAAAGTCTATGCGAGCAATCCCGCTTCAATTCAGGCCTTGGAACAAAATGACACGCGTGTCGTTCATCAATTACCAGTCAAAATGCTTGGACGAGTCATTGAAAATTGGACTCAACGGATGAACCATCTTCAAATAATAAATGGCAAAGGATGTTCCTTCGAATGATAATACCCTTCAATTTGATGGTTATATGTTTTTTCTTTAAAAAGTGGGAAACTGTAAGGCGGAAAACCTTCAATTCATAGCTCATATTTGGAGTGACTTCCTTAGAGGTGTCTATGTAAGTACCTATTTTTCAAAGTACCAGGCGAACAAAAATATATATTTTTTCTTACCCACCCTAATGTGTGTGCGTGTAATTGCTTAGTTTGCAGACTTAAGAAATTTGGTTTGGCAAAAAGTTGAAGAACCGACAACATTTAACGGCATTCTTTGCGCAACTCCATAATGATAAAGCAATAAAAGAGATCACGTGCCTAATGGGCATGCAAAGCATAATTCACACACAAAAACACATACATACAAACATCGGTTATGCGCGACGAATACTACCAAGTTGTTAGCCAAGTAGGCAAAGTATGCAAATTGCATGACGGAAGAGACAAATTAGACATACTTCGCGCAAAATGCGAATGCATACTAATCGCTATAACGGTAAACACGCATTGCAATGCGAAGAGTGCAAACAAAGAGCGCACAAACTTTTGGCAAAGTTCACTTAAGAAATTTCTAATTGCAGACGGAAGTGGGGGGCCTACATATGTATATATGAGGAAATACGCACGCCTATATCTATATACATATGTATAGTATGCAAATATATTACATAAATACATGCGTACACATATGTACATAGGCACAGTCGCATATACATATGTAGTGTACTTATGTATGTAGTTTCTAGATAAAATCACGTAAATCGTGTGGCTTCCGAAACGAATGCTTTCAAAATCAATAGACTTACTTCACGCTCATTTATTTTCAAAACATAACAAAAACAACAGCGATAATCCAAAATTAGGATTTCAAAAGTTTTATAGCACCGGCATTCATTGAAACCGAGATGGACTACATAAATCAACGGCAAAAGCGACAAAAGCCATGGCAGTCGCTGGCGCGCCGCACGATGTGCTCACCTTGAACTCATCCATAAACAAACTGTAAAAAAGTAAAAAATGGAAAAAAAATAAAACCCAAAAGCAATAAAGACGCGTTATTTTGTTTTTGTTTTTGGGTGTGAGTGCTTGGATTTTAAAGTTCAAACAAATCACCGCACAACTGTCAAGCTATGCAAACACATTTGAACAAAAACACACAGCCATCCACACACATATGCTACTTACATATGTATGTAGGTGTGCTTATGGGTACAGGGGTGTGTGTGTAATCAAAAAGCTTTTTGTAGCTCAGCTAATTTTTAATCACATTTTTATAGTTTGTTTAACATTTTCGTAAAAACGAGGTGTCAGACGCGCAGCTCCGATCGGACGTGTTGAAAGACACATATACATAAGTATATACACACTTATGTATCTACAGATATGCAATCAAACACAAAAGTGTGTGCAGTTCACAATTAGTTTATTGTTATATCATTGTTTGTGCTTGTTGTTGTGATCAACTAAATTTTGCTATTGAATTTGTTTAGTGTCAATTAGTGTACATATGTACATATATTATATACATACATACATAATTTGCATTTGAAATTTGAGTAGAGTAAATTTATTTGATTAGCAAATTTAGTCACTTAATATGTATATGTATATATATATGTATATTTGTGTATCTTTATTTGTAAATACTATAGGCAAACAGCAACTAAAGCCCCTGTAGGGAGAAGAATGTGTTTTGCGCCCTTCGCTCAACTTATGGTCAATATTCGACCGAAAAACAATGTCCAGTACGCAGTGAAGAATGAAAGGGTACACAAGGATCGTGGCGAGTCGATTCGGTAAAGTTCGCAGCAACTTTAACTGACGTATGGAAAGACTTGACGCATTTTACGTCAAGATCTCAAATTGAAAGCTTTTGTACGATTCCAAGAAGAACTGACGTTTTCGAGCCAATTTTGTTCAGCGATTAGGCCTATTTCCGGTTTAATGGGTATGTAAACATATTTCTTCAAAAATGATGCCGGTAAGAACGTAACCATCATCGCGCCATGATAACCGACTAGTGCATACCTTAAACGGAAGCTCGTGATCTCGGCGACATTTGGTTTCAACAAGGCGGAGCCAATTCGCACACATCGCATCAAACAATGGATTTATTGAGAGAAAACTTCTATGAGTAGATAGTCTCACCAAGATTATGTAATATCACACCGTTAGACTTATCCCTGAGAATATGAAAGGCCTCAAAACATCACGCTTCGTTCGTCAGTTAAGTCGAAATGCATCGAAAATTGTGACTCAGCGGATGGACCATCTATTTAAAAGAGATTATCGTCTAAAGAATTTGAAGTTTCCGTATTTTTTTCTTTAAAAAAGTACGGAACCTCAGAATGAATATTTATTAAAAAAATTTATAAAATAAATAAATAAGTACTTTGGAGGAATGCTGCAGAGTTGAAAATATTTGGCCGAATAAAAAACCGTTTCCTTGCCGGTTACGTAGACGCAACTATCGTGGGAACGGATTCCCAGATTATTAGATATTCATATTCCACGGTACGACGGGAGACATTTCTGACCCAGCCAGGATGACGGATTCGTTTTTCCAAGAAATGGTTACCAGAGCTTTTAGTTATTTCAAATCATTAAAGGTCTTGCTGTCCTCTGTTCGGCGATGATTCTTAAACACCTATCCCTGCTCATAGAAAGGGTCCTTTACATACATACAAGTGAAGTATGAAGAAATGCTTACGACCAGCCGGCTCATGATTTTAGGCCATTGGCATAGTTCATACTTGACCTTGTAAATGAACTCGGGCTAAGTTGGCAATGCGATCGAAAAATGAAGAACCACGTGGAATTAGACACACAGTTTTCTTTCTCCAGTAGAGAAAAATAGACTATTATGATTTTGACAGTTCGAAGTCTAAACATTTATAGACGAATCAAAGGGTGAAATAGGACTAATTAGCTTCTTTTGTAGTAATCCATCACAAGAAGGTAGCTTCAAACTAAATGATTACGACTCAGTCTTTCAGGCCGAAATTGAGCGCATAACAGAACCAACAAGTTAAAGGGTCTACTGGCAATTATGGCTATATGTAGCGCCACTACTAAGTCTCATTGCGTAAGGTTCTGCAAGCAGGAAATTAATAGATTCTCAGAAGGTAACTCAGGCTCAATGCTCCTACTTTAGAGACATTGGACAACTGGGCTGGAGAAAAATCAGTTTTTTTACCAAATCCACTGAGTTGCTGGCTAAGCCTTAATCCACCCAGAGAAAACCTTAGTAAATTATTATTTTTAAAGCTAAAATATAGATCTCTCTTTATTTCTATCATTCCTATGCCGCCAAGTAAAAGCCTTGCCGTTGGTAAAATATTAGTAATTTGCATTTAAAACACTTTTGAAATCTTGTTATTAATTGATATCCCTATAGGGTCATTGATATATGCATGTGCCACTAAATAAATTTTATTTATATTAAAATATTTTGAATACGTTTATATGACTGTATGTTCAACTACGTCAGCCATGTGACCTTAATTTAGTGATATATACACGATTGTCATGCGAAAAACATCATATATGCATTTAGGTGTATTTAGAAAAAAAGTATATAAAAACCAAATAGTAAGAAATTGCTAATTTTTTTAAAAATTTACTGAACATCGATAGCGTTGTGGTTTTGAGTCGATTTTTAATCAGATTGTTTTTTTTTTTTTTTTGCTTAAAAAAAATAAATTTACTATTTTGATTGGTAAAATATATAAAAATATTTTTATTGGAAACTTAGAAAAATATAGGATATATTTAAATTGGTAGCTCTAGTAACGCCTGAAAGTATGCTGTCAGAATGGTAGCATCGGTAAACTGTAGTGCGAACTTTAACCCTTTTGTGGTACATAAGGTATGTTAGACCACATATTATCAGACCCACTCTAAATTATTTTAAATACAATGATATGAAAAAAATAATACATTTGAGCAACTTTTACTAAAACAAGACAAGCCTGCCTGCCTACTTCTTTTTGAATTTTGCTCTCTTTAAATCGCAATTTACTAAAAATAACGTTTTTCTTTTGAAATTGCGACATCAACTAATGAATTTAGATATGATATAATATTTTTGATACACGATTTCTTAAAAGAAGGATATAATCTAAATTCAATATTAAATAAAGTACTTTGATACGTAAAATAATACAAAAATTTCAAAATAAAAAAATAAAATTTTAAAAATACTAAAATCACTAAAGCTGTGTATACATATGTAAATTCAGTTTGTGGGCTCGGCTTATCCGGTTATCTTATCAAGCAAACTTGTCTGCCAACTTCATGGGCTGCAATGTCAATAGCAGCTTATAACAAAAAAAAATCAAATGTTGCAATTCATAAAATGGCAGCAAGGAAACAGGCGACCAACACATGCTGTCACTATACAATTTGTTGTTTTTTTTGCACATCAACGCAAAAGTGGACATCAAAAATCGAGACCACGCAACTCCTTTCGCAGCAGAACAAATGACAACAGTTTTGCAGAAACTTGTCCATAAAATTTTTAATAACATATCACAACAAATATTTATGGTATATATACATAGGTATGTTTGCCTATTCATGAGTAAATATTTTCATACCACAACACCGAATTCTGCTTGTGGCATTCACCGAAGCAAATTAATATGCGGTTTGCCACAAACCGAGCTCGGATTAATGCGTATGCGCGTTAACGAGGAGAGTCTATTGAGTGCTTAAGAAGCTGAGGTTTTCGTAAAATATCAAAATGCAAAATTTTCTTCTGAATACAAATTTAATTTTGGATGATACTTTGCAGAAGAGTCTTCGTAGTTTTCTTAGAAATTTCCTGGAATCAAGTGCTCGTATGGAAAGCTTTCTCATTTGAAGCAGCATCTTCACAAAAATCGACATGGATTATTGGCTAAGGCAAAAATGCAATCTCCGAAGAAATGGTTGAGATCGGACCACTATAGCATATAGCTGTCATACAACCTGATCGATCAAAATCAAGTCCTTGTATTGAAAACTTTTTTATTTGGCAAGATTTCTTCACGAAACATGGCATGGATTATTGTCCAAGTTAATGCTACAATATCTTAAAAAATTGTTTAGATCGGCTCACTATAGCGTATAGCTGCCATAGAAACTAAACAAGCAAGTCAAGTTTTCTCATAGAAACTTTTCCTTTTGAAGAGTATTATAGCATCGCTACAACCGAGGTGGAATTTTTTCTTGTTTATATTTAAATTCAACTACTTCACCAACTCCCCGACTTTTCTAGCTACCCCTGTAAATGGTCATAAAATGTTGCAAGCAGCACGTACGTGTTTGAAGCCAAATAACTGGTTTACTAACATACGAGTATGGCATTTGCCATCACATATGAATATGGTATAAGAATATGCAATTGAAATTGCATTTTAGCATTGCCAATTGCGTTTACAAATGCAAAATGCAGTTAACTCGCAAGTGTTAAATATAATTGTCTACAGGTAACTATAAACGTCGGCAAGCGTGTTCTGTGTGCCCGACAAGCGAGAGGCGTGCATATATTTATCAATGCAAGCGAGCGCATGCTTACAAACACACTCACACGCACATACTTGCATCTATACTTTCTACATTCGAATACCGGTCTAGCGCATAGTTGCCTTTGCAGTAAGGAGAGGAGGTGAGCTGCAGAGCGCCATGAAATGCAGGCGGCGGTTGTGCCGGTTTTGTGTACGCCGGCCGGCCGGCATTCGCCACAATTATGTGCCCATACACACACACATGCACATGAGTTGTAGTACTTGGGGCTGGCATGCGCGCGAATCACTCTAAGTTAATTTTAGCGAGTGAATGAGAAAAAAATTACAAAACAAAGCTTTATCATTGCGCTAAAGGCACATATTTACACTGGAATGTATGTATGTAGTTATATATATATATATATATATATATACTATTTTCATATTACTACTACTCAGCTGTTTAACCTTTCAGTGCAACTGCGAACCGCGAATGAGCTCATAGTTTGCTTGCCTTTAAGTTTTGTATTAAATTAAATACATATGTATGTACAATATGTATTATATGTACAACATATACTATTATAGTGTGTGAATGTAGCAAAAAGATAACGTAGTAAGATTTCGAGGTTGTTGAAGATTTATTGCTGATGGGATCATTTAGAAAATGCTTCAAACTTTCGGGAACAATTTTTTGTCACTCCGTTACTTATTTGGTACAAAAGTTAAACCTACGAATGACCTAGCTTTTAGAAGAAAGATATTATTAGAATTATGATAAAGGTCTCATCATTCAAGAAAAATGGTATGAAAAGATCTTTACTTAGATGTAGATCGATCAGTTTGTATGGCAGATATACGCTATAATTGACCGATCTGAACAATATATTCGGGGACTGTAACGTTACTTTGGATAATCGTAATCTATGCTGAATTTCGAGATGATGTCTTGTCAAATAAAAAAGTTGTCTATACAAGGACTTGAAGTGGTCCGATATCAGCGATTTCAACACATGAACAGCTTCTTGTAGCAAAAAGGACGTGTGGATATTTTCTGATCGAAATCTCAAAAATTGAGGAGTGTAGTGTCAAGTGTATACAGACGAAGCTCCCTTGAACAAAGCGAACGCGGTACTAACGAACTGTAAGTACTTCGAAATGCTCATTCGTACTGTGAAGTGTTTAAGTACAAAATAATTAGGATTCTTTATGGATAAACAACGATAAACAATCTCGGGGTCTCACCTTTCCCGTTGAACGTGTGTAACAGTAGAAAAAAATCTACAGAAGATAAACATACATAGATATGAACTATACGCTCGCCAGAATGGGTAAACTATAGGGTAAATATGGTCGTAGGTTGTATTGAAGTCTGAAACAGACCTAGGAACAGGGATCTTCTGGGAACAGTGGCTTTAGTGAATATAACGGAAAGTTGGGAATACGAAAGTCGGGACTACGTAACTATAATGGACCCAGATTGTTAAAGGTAAGTCAGAGGAACTATAAATCTTGGAACCCAATATGTTGATAGACATCCCATCATTTGTTTTGTCGATTTCAAGGAACTGCTTATTCGACGCCACGTCTAAATTTGGTATCCCTGACAAACTCATACGGTTATGTAGAATGATGTTCAGCATAACAATCAGCTGCGTTACAAACCGGAAAAACCTCTTCGAGCCGTTCGATGGCAGACCAGGTTTTTGAAAGGATCTTCTTCAATATAATATTAGTAAAAGTGAAAGGCGCCACTAATCTGACCCGATATAGCCGTGCATGCAACCTTTCACAGCCTAGGAAAAGAAGCGAAAGAGTTTCGTCTTATGATGTACGAAGACAAGATATTGTACTTGGTGGCGACACACAAAGATTTCTCGCATCTTGGCAGTTATACTCGTAAATTTCAAAAAGTGAAGGACTTCGTATATCTCGAAACCAGCATAAATTCCACCAACAAAGCTAGAATAACTCTTGCCAACAAGTACTACTGATATAATATAATATATGAAATATAAATGTCTCATCATTCCCGTGTCCGTGTCCGTGACCTGTCTGCAGTTGGGATGTGCAACTGTCGTGAAATAGCGAAGAATAGAAGTCCGTTCCTATGACAGCCGGGTCTAAGCAACCAGAACGGATTTTTGTCCAGGCAAGGACTGTCAACTCGACACAATTCCTCGAAATTACTTCAGGAAAGAGCAAAGGATAAAAGGCAGCTGGACAAGTTTTGTGTCCTCAGCCTAGGCGGGCCCATAATTGTAGTACCATAGAAGAACAGAATGACGTGGATAATGTTTTCATCTAACAGATTTATTCCTCACATTTAGGTATGATTAAGCCCTTGTAACATTCACTACTACTTTAACTAAAGAAAATTCTTAGCCCTGACGTCACTGAACACCAGCGTTTGAAAGAAAGCTAAAGAGAACTCACAAATCATGCATATAAACATGTACATACATACATTTGTATATACTAAAACATGTAAGATACCAGAAGTGATCTTTTGGCACTCAGAATGTGCTATATTTTAGACTAAGTGCGTGCAGTCTGTGAACCAAAAACAAAAAGTTTCAATTTGTATTTGCGAAACTCCGAACTTTTCGCACTTGTTTACTTAAGTCTTTGTTTATTTTTTGTTCATTTCCTTATTGCTATTTTTCACCTCGAAAGTACGCAAAACCGCCAGCTGCATTGTGAGTATTTTCAGACAATGCCCACTAAATATATTTGGTAGACAAAGATATGTGGCAGCCGAAGAAGCAGCAGCAGCCTTGCAACAAAGGAAAGTAGAGAAATTCCAACGGATCCAATGCAGACCAGAGAACAACGAAAATGTACACACCTATATATGTATGACCAAATGTTTGCATGTGTGTGTGTAAATATTTATATGAGCCACTAATGGTCATTCTCTTGAATAAATGCTCGCCGCATCGGTCATTACAAAACTTGCTTTAGTCATCTTAGATCTTCTTACAAACGCTCACATATGTATGTATGTGTATGTTGACTGCATATGTGTATGTAGGTGAATTTGTGTGTGAGTACATTGCACTTTCAAAAATTTTCACTCTGCCTTTTTTCGCAAGTCCGACGCCTGCTTCGAAAGCTGCTCTGCTGGCACAATGTCTTCCACATGGCCGTCCATTCGCTCAGTATTTATTTGCACATATTTATTCTATTTCTGTACCAAACGAAATTTTTCATTAGTTCTGAAAATGTAATTGCATTTTGCTCAATTTGTTTTTACTTTTACATTTTTTTGGGGGGTTTTGGGTGCGCAAGTAATATTTGTTGGAACTTAGTCATCGTTACTGTCAGACAATTTTCCATAGAATTTTCTCTTTCTAAAAGTGGGATGAGGATTGCAATGAGTCATGGTGAGTATTAATGTGCTTCATTTATGTATGTCTAAAGCATTTTTTGTGGTTGAGAATTTTCAAAAATAATATACGAATCTGTTGGAGCGTGTACTAACGATCTTCTTAATGTTTTCGAAATTGTTTTTATTGCTGTATAAAGGTACATTTTAATGATTTTTAAAATTTTTATGAGCACATTTGAAATGTGAAAATTTGGCAAGGAATTTTGTGCTGAAAGCGTCATCTTTGGATATAATTTTGTGAATAAACATTAGGGTGGTTCTTAAAAAATTAAATCAATCATTAATTAAAACTTTCATTAAACTAACAATTAGGAGGCACCAATTCATCCCCATCTGATCAAATTTGAACCGGACTGACAAGAAAGCTAGATTTTTCAACCTCAGTCTTGCAAAAGCTAGACAAAGTAGAGAAGTGCCTGCATGTTTCCACCTCACATTTCCTTATACGACTTTGACAACTAGCGTCCATTAAAATTTGTGGCCTTAACACCTAATTGTCTATTGGACAGTGTCCAGTAAGAACTCCTACATTTCGGCAAAATGGAATTTGCTCAAGGCAAGTTCCAAGAGATCTCTTGCGTTCTACTCTAAGCCAGAAGGACCTCGCAGTCGCACAGGCGTCGTCCTTCTCCTGCTAAGCGCACGCCAGATCCATTGGTCCATTTCAGTGCAAGTATTGCCGTTCGGATATCCGAGTGGATGCTCACCTCTCTGCAAGAGTATGAACTTCGTAGAAGAACGTCTACTGCCACCAAAATAGCAGCCATTTCTGCCAGAAACCCCTACAGTCTTTCGGCAGCCCAGAGTTAAAATTGACGGAGAGTTTTTTAAAGTCCTCCTAGCTTCGACCAACCAGAGAAAAAGGTTACTGCGCTTTTTCTCTAGCGAGATTTGTGAAGCCATCACGAGTGGCCTCTGTGATTCAGTGATCCAAGTTTTCAGGTAAGTAGTTAAAAGAGGAATGAATTTTGACGTGTTCTTGTTCGAACTCCTTCATAAAGTAAGCTTCCCTGAGCCTTAGATCATTCTTCGCAGCAATACAGCTGCCGGCAATGCTCAATGCTATGTTTAAAATGGCATTAAGTGCTATTGTTGGTGTAGTCCGTAGTGCACTGGAGATGCCAATGAGAGCTACTCTTTTAACACGTTCAAGCTTTTTAGAAGGCGTATAATGACTACAGTTTCTTAGATCCAAAAAACTATCTTAGGAGAGAGTCCCTCTTTTTGCTAGTAGCTCCTTTACAGCAATATAAGGCAGCCGATGCCTTCCTTACTCTCTCTTTAATATTTGGGCTGCATAGAAGCTATCTATCAAAGATAAGATCTACATAGGTAAATCACCTTATCCACTGGTTGAAGACGTGAGACTCCAAGTGAGGGAAGAGACACATTTGGGATCTTATACTTCCTAGTAAATAAAATCATTTCAGTTTTACTTTGATTAACGGCTATGCCGCTTCTATTCGACCAGATGGATACCAAGTTAAGCTGCCCTTCGATTAACTCATAGACGGTGTTTTTAAATTTTAATTTTAGAATAAATGTCGTCAGCCTTAGCCAAACAACCTCGTTCCTCGACTTCATTGAATAGGTCTTTAAACACCACGATTCATAGCAGTGCAGAAAGTAGCCATGGGGAGACCTTTCGGAATGTCTTTCCACTACTAACACTTTTAAGCAGTTTTTTATGAGTCTAAGAAAGTTATAATTTTCCTTCGGAACCTACGTATGATATCTTTGATAATATTAGTAAGAATTCTGGGCATAAAAAAATAAAATCTTAACTTAATTTTCTCAAGAAAAATCTGTACCCAGACCGCTTAACTACCTCAACTATATCTGTACAATTGACACTTAATCTTATGTTCCTTCGACTACAAAAGTAGTGAAAGTGAAATTAAAAAAAACTGCTTTAAAAATGTCTCCCTACTCATAAGAAACGTCAGTGGGTCTATGTATAATAGGACAGCCAGCCCATATAACCTAACCTAAGAACCCCCCTAACACATACATAAATTTAAAAAAAGATCATAATTGTCAACTTAATTACTCAAATGTTTTTTATTTACGAAGAAAATATTGTTTTGACTTATCCTGTGACCAGTCAATCTCAATGACAGTTTTCATGGCCAAACAACCTAATTGATGAGCGGTGTCATTGATTCGCCATTAAGAAGCGAAATTTTGACAAACAATCATGGCCACTGACAAAAATTAAATGGTGAATCGTTGCAGGTTTGCTGCAGCTTTTTCTCAAGCATCCCAAGCAAGTTTACAACAACAAATTCTAAGATATACTATTAACATTGTTGCCTACTTAAAACTAGTTATAAAAATGTTTATTTGCATTTGCATGCGTGTGTAATTTAATATCTCGGTATTGCATCCACAACAACTAATTCAAGGTAATGGCAATGTACAATACAATTACACAAAGCTGGTAATTAAAAGCAAATAAAGTTGCTCAAATTACATACACATTACACATGCTACAATTAATTATATAGGCCAACACACATATATACATACATATATGTATAAATGCAACTTATATCTTCTTTTTTCTAAAAAGCAAATGCCTTTGAACTTTCATATAGTCTTACCTTCGAGAGGTACGAATTAATCCAATTAGTAAATGTCTTCTTCTGCACACGTTCTTGCTCCTCTGTAATAAAAATGAGAAAAATATGGTATGAGTTGTGGAACAAGTTATTCAAATGCCAATATTTACATATTTATATAAAGTGTGTATATTTTTTTTATTGACTAACTAATCAAACGCTAAATATTTTTCGAATAAATCATATATTTATGATAATTTGTTTCTCTTTTTGGTTTTGTTTTTGCAATTAGTATTGCTTTCCTGATAAGTTATCGTTTGGAATAGTCGTTTGTTTGTTGGATTAATTAAAAAAAAATTTTAAATCGGAATAAGACTTTGTATATAATTTTACCTTGATATTAATCCTTATCAATAAATCGCTTTATATTCAAGACTGATTCAATACGTGTTTATAACTTTTTGAATTATTCGATTCGGACATTCCATTCACAAGATATCATGAATTTAAAAATTGAAATATTAGAAAAAGAGACGCGTAGTGAGCGGCGACCCGCTCGTATAGCCCGCAACATACATAATATTCGAGTACGTGTCATTGGGCCGCAGAAAGGGAGTCAACATCATTAAATGAAATTCTGCGTGCCCAGTTGGCTCCCTACGAAGAAGGCGTATGCGGAATTGAAAATAAATAATATTAAAAGTTCATCTATATGATCATCTCCCAAGTGGATTGGCAAATGGAGTGATCTGCTTGTTATTAAACTAGTTGACTGAAAGCGAATATTTGATATTTTTAATTCCTGATTTGTAATGATAAAATAACTAAAAATACTTAGGATTCTGAATTCACATTTAAATGATAATAAATTAAGTTTTGTTTTACTTAAAAGCTTAAAATTTTGAATGTACCATATGTATGTCATCATGCGATACCCTTAGAGAGAACTATAAGGAAACTACCAATGAGCCAGAGTAATACTATAGATAAATGCAAAAAGGGAATCAATTTTATAATTTTAACCAATTTTAATTTATATTAGGCGAGTGGAAAAGCTTCTAAAAGTATAAAAAGTAAGAAAAAAAATTGGAGTTGGTTGAAACATATTAAAAAATATATATTGTTTAATTAGGTCATTTTATGCATTTTCTGAGAAAGCTATCGTAGAATGTATAAATTTTTTACAACATCAGAAAGTAGAGATATCAACTAAGAAAAGTCTGCCGACTTAAAAAAAAGACATTTGGATGTGTGAATTTTCGCTTGAAAATTGAAGTTTTTCTCAAAATTAAATAAGGTGGTAAAATAATTATTTTGAAAAAGAAAAAAATTCAGTATACTGCTATCAGCAAAAAAACTTTTAATTTAAATTTCGCACGAAATTCTCGTGAAAATATTTTTTCTCTAGGTTGATATGAGGGTCAATGACATCTGACCCAATGCCACATCAAAATAATCATTAGTGTTTAGCATACGCTTGTTTTTCTGAAGTACATAAAGAGCATTCGGCGATTTTTACGATGAGTGAAATTATTCTACAAAGAAGTTCCATTAAATTTTGTAAGCGGAATAAGATTTCTGGTGCCGAGACTTTCAGAATGTTGGAAAAGGCCTTCAGTGATAATCATTTGTAGCGAGCAAGTGTTTTTGATTGGTACAAATTATTCAAAGAGGATCGAGAACGCGTTGACAACGAACCACGTCCAGGACGGTCATAAACATCAACTGATGATCAACATATCAATAAAATAAAAGATCGACGATACTTGAGAATCGACAATCAACAGTCAGAGATTTTACTGGAATCGTTCGAACATCAGTCAGTACATAAGAAAAATGAAAGCACTACTGGTTCGAAAATCACTAAATTTTTTCGAAAAACAGCGTCGTGCTAATGTCTGTGAAAGAATGCTTTCCCACTACCAAGATGTCGCGAAATGTATTATTACTGGCAATGAGTCTTGGATCTACATATGCTTACGTCCCGGATACAGTCGATCAATCAACCGAATATCGTGTCAAAAGTGAGTTGTAAACGTAAAACCCACATCAAAGCAGGTCAAAAATCGAGGTTATGTTGACAGTTTTCTTCGATTATTTAGGTGTGGTGAACTACGAATTCATTCCGATCGGCTAAATTGTCAACAAGGAACACTCTTTAAGTATTATGCGTCGTTTGCGCGAAGTCATTCGTAAGAAGAGGACGGAATTATGGGCCGACAGCTCTTGGTTTTCGCACCATTTTAATGCACCTTCGCATACTGCATTGATTCTTCGTGAGTTCGTGTCGCAACCACCGTTTACAATTCCTTTGTGGAAGACGACATAGATTTTGAAGAATAAATTAAGGATCTTAAAATAAAAACAAGAAAAAACGTTAACTTCGATTGCACCGAAGCTAAATACCCTTCACAGGTGCATTTCTGTTAGTAACTATGTGTTCAGTTTGTATGGCAGCTATATGCTATAGTTAACCGATCTGAACAATTTCTTCGGAGATTACATTGTTGCCTTAGAAAATAATATATACCAAATTTCGTGAATGTATCTTGTCAAATGTGAAAGTTTTCCTACAAGCATTTATAGTGGTGCGATATCGGCCGTTCCGACAAATGAGCAGCTTCTTGAAGAGAAAATGACGTTTCCAAAATTTCAAAACGATATCTTAAAAACTGAGGGACTAGTTCGTATATATACAGACAGACAGACGGACAGACAGACGGACATGGCTAAATCGACTCAGCTCGACATACTGATCATTTATATACATATATACTTTATAGGGTCTCCGACGATTCCTTCTGGGTGTTACAAGCTTCGTGACAAACTTAATATACCCTATTCAGGGTATAATTATGAACAATGTCTTACTATTTTTTGCACATAGTAGTATTTAAGACATAAAATTTCGTGAAAAAAAATTTAATAAAAATAAAAAATTCAAAATTGAGTTATTTCAATTTTTCACATAAATTTGATGATTCAGCGAAAAATGTGTCAATACAGCACTTATACAAGTAGATCTTCTCATTGCCTATAACTTTGCTTAATACAATTTTTCTATAGGACTCGTAGTTTTGCCGGAAATTGAGATAATCCCTTTTTAACCCTTAAAAATTCAACCAAGTCCCTAACCTTCCTTTCAACGAACCCAGATCATCCGTAAATTATTTTTTCTTTAACTTTTTTTTTTAAATTTTTTTGTAGTTGGTTTCATTCTACTATGACTTTTTTGCTTTCACAAACTATCTACCCTGATTTATATGGTATTGTGCCTCCTTAAATATGTTAATGGTCTAATTTTAGGCTATGGTACTACATATTTTTATTCCTTATTGTAATTTCTTATCATTTAACTGTTCGATCGTATCATGATATTAAACTATTAAGTGCTTATAAATTGAATAGTGTGCGCTTAGTGATAACAATCGGCACACTTGTGTATGCAAACACATAATAATAAATATATATGGAAATAATTACGAGCTCTCTATCAAATACTGATAAGAAGCTTTAGTACTCGTATACCTTGGCAGCTCTGAAGGTATCACTCTAACAACCGAATCAAATGATTTTAATTTTCAATGTTTATATATAAATATTTTTATGTTAAAAGTTCACCTCAAAAGGTTTACGGTAATTTTCTGATAACAAGTAGAAAGTCCACATACAAATTATTATGTTTAGACATTTTGATGCATTGTTATTAGTTAACCTTCATTTTTCTTTATTTAGTCACATAAAATTCTGATAACATTTACTGTACTCTTATCTGTGGAATTTATAATCCCAACGTGTTGAGAAATAAAGTGCAGAAATCAACGCAAAATTATAAAGATTCGAATGCCAAAATTTGCGACTTTTTTTAACTCACTGATAAAATTGTTTATCCAGCAGAATGAGGTAATATTTTTAATTATACTTGCAAAACTAAATAATTAGCAAATCAAGGCAGAAGAAAATTGAATACGAAGTGCACATTATAGACAAGAATTAATGTGACAGGAGCGACTATGTGCATTTTGTCGCCAACTAGCCATGGTCTATTGACAGCTCGAGACTAGCTAGTTAATGAGACAGACAAAACAAAAAAAACTTTGTAATTAAAATACCTACAATAAAGGAAGCAATAAAAATTTGGCAACTTGCCAACCATTCTAGAAAAACATATCGCCTCAGCAAATTTCATTTATCCCGTTTCCCGTTACTGAAATAATATTTTCGCTGATTTGCTTTCTTTCTTTTGGTATAATTAGCCTTAGTAACCACAACAAGTGTTGAAAAAGTTTTGAAATATTGAGCGAGTGCCGTTATATGCACATATATATGTACTATGCAATTACTAACACAAGCTTTATCTCTATTTTTTTGAGTCCCAATACATACATATATATATTTAAAAGAAAAATTATTTTTGTATAAAATTTCACAGAAATTGATTGAGAATATTTTTGGGGCTTGATTTTCCCGAAGTCAATAAAATATAATTAAATTTATAATTTATTCTATGGATTCCGAAATAAGAAAACATAATTTTTTAAACCTATAGGGACGGACTTTGTGAGACACATTTCAATAATCCTATAGAGACCAGTTCTCGGAATAAATTTCTTCATACATGTTTGAAATTATACAGTGACCTATAAAATATCTAAAACAGGAATGCCTAATTTTTTTAGACCTGAAGAGACCACTTTGTGAGACGGATTTCGATGAACCTACTTGAAATAATACAGTCTATTAAAGGTCTGAAACAGGAAAGTCAAATTTTTTAAGCCTTTGAAGACCACTACATATGTGAGAAAAATTTCAACATTCATGGTTGAAGTAATGCAGTGATATATTAAAGGTCTGTAACAGAAAAACCTTTTTTAAACCCGAAGATACCAGTTTTTAGGATAAATTTCGATATATGTACATGCTTGAAATAATTCAGTGTTCTATTTAAGGTCTGAAACAGGAAAGCATACTTTTTTATGCCTTTTTTAATTACATTCAATTCACTCTATTTCATGCAATTGATTACCCTCCCGTGGACCAATAACACCTACATCGTGTATAATGTTGCAGCCTAGCTGAGCTTGCAGCAATTTGGACTGACGTATAGAACGACTGGCGTATTTTTTTCAAGAGCTGACATTTCATCCAGAAAAAACAACGGTTTGGTGTGGTTTGTGGGCCAGTGGAATTATCGATCCACATTTCTTCAAAAATGATGGCGGTGGGAACGTAACCGTCAATGGCGACCGTTATCGCGCCATGATAACCGACTATTTGATGCCTGGAATTGAAGCTTGTAAGATATAACACCGTTACACCTTTTCCTGTTGGGATGTGTGAAGTCTAGAATCTATGCGGACAATCCCGCTTCGATTCAAGCCTTGGAGCAAAACATCACGCATGTCGTTCATCAGTTAGCAGTCGAAATGCTTGGACGAGCCATTGAAAATAGAACTCAACGGATGGACCATCTGAGACGTAGCCGCAGCCAACATTTGAAATAGATAATCTTCAAAAACATAATACCAAAGATTTTTTTTCATTCATAATAAGCATTCCCCATTAAATTTGTAGTTTCTATGTCTTTTCTTTAAAAAAAATAGAGAAACTCAAAATCGATCACCATTTATATGTATTATAGATATATGCATAATATATACATATATAGTATATACTATATAGTATAGCTCCATTCACTGATAATTTCTGGCCCCCAACGTAGCATCCAATTATAATGTTCATATATCGCTCATTAGAAAAAATACGCACATACATATGCATGTATATACACAAATGTTTAGTTTTTTATTTATGGGAACGGATGTTGAGATTCATTTTAAAGAAATTTCAGTGTAAAAAAAACTATATATATTTATACAGTATATGCAAATCATACAAGTATGTGGTTCAGTGACGCACTTTTTCTTCGATAAGTACGAAAGTGTACTCATTCCACCGCACACGTATGTATGTATGCATACAAATATACATATATACATACATATATGTATATGTATGTAAAACAGTATGTACGATAATATTTGTGTTGTGAGTGATTGCTGTGTGCAAATTGCTTTAGAAATTAATATTAAAATAGAATTTAGTTCAAGGTTGTGCGCATAATTTGTGACGAACAGTGGTTTAACAAACATGAAAGTGCTTCAAATATGCAAATGTATGCACATTTGAAATTTAGCCGAGTGCCCCGAAAATTATAAAAGTGTGCTTTGACATTATTGCGGTATAATTTACGAAGATTCGGTTCAAAATCGTGCTGGCCAGTACTCAAACTAATAGCGAATATAGTCGACTAATATTGGCAGCAAAAAATAAATATTTTTTACAAAAGTACATACATACATATGTAAAACATTTGTAGCAATTAACCTAAAATAATATTATAATCAAGTACAATTTCTCAAAAGTAGCTAAGTTTTGAGTGAATGCCGCAATTAATAAAACAAATATAAATAGCTCAAGTGGCATGCAATTAAGATTTTTTTAATTCATTTATTTATTCATTTTTGTTTGGTTTATTTTTAAATTTTTCAAACACCACCTAAGTGCTTTTTAAACTTGCATAAGCAGCGACGTTTACAGATAACAGTAAATTTCACCACCTACTGCGCGACAAGATAGGCAACACCACGGCTGTGTTAACAAAGAAAAAATAATAAAAAAAAAAAAAAAATAAAAAATAAAAAAAAAAAATTAATTAAAAAAAAAAAAAACAAAAAAAGATTTAAAAGATTAATAAAGAAAAAAATATAAACAAATAAAAAACACAAAATGCACAAACCGGTTGCCAAAAATATGGCAAATTGAATAAATACAGACAACAAGTGTATTATTTAACTTTTATTTATATTTTATACCCTGAAAACGGTATATTAAATTTGTTACAAAGCTTCTAACACTCAGAAGAATATGTCGGAAACGCTATAAAATATATACATAAATGATAAGCATGTTGAGGAGAGCTGATTAAAGTCCATAGTCTAGTCCGTTCGTCTATACATATGTATATTCGCGACTTAGTCTCTCAGTTTTTGAGATATCGATCTGAAATTTTGCACACCTTCTTTTTTCCGCAAAAAACTGCTCTTTTATTTGAATCGCCGATATCGGAACACTATAAAATATAGGTGCCATACAAACTGACCGATAAAAATCAAGTCTTTATATAGAAAACTTTTTTATTTGTTGAGATATCTTCACGAAATTTGGCATGTGTTATTGTCCAAAGCAACGATGTAGTCTTCGAAGAATTTGTTCAAACCGGATCACTGTAGCATATAGCTGCCATACAAAGTGACAGTTCAAAATCAAGTCCTTGTATTAAAGACCGTTTTGTTTGGCAAGATATTTTTACAAAGTTTGGCATAAACTTTTGTAGAAAACAACGCTTCAATCTCCAAACATATTCTTCAGATCGGACTACTATAGCATATATTTGACATAAAAACTGTGCGATCGGACTCAAATTCTTGTATGGAAAACTTTCTAATGTGATGAGATATCTTCACGAAATTTGGCATAGGTCATTTTCCAAGGCAATGTTTCAATCTCCAAATATATTTTTCAGATCGGACTACTATAGCATATAGCTGCCATACAAACCGAACGATCAAATGCAAGATAAGGGTCATTTTATACTATCTAAGCTTCAATAAATGCAACTGTGAAGGGTATTTTAGCTTCGGTGCAGCCGCAGATAACTTTTTTGCTGTTTTTGTTTTCTTTTGTAATGAAATCACATGTTTATTGTGAATATTTTCGCCAACCTTATTTCTTATTTCTACAGCGCTTGAGTATTAAAGTGTTTGCGCTCGATATTAAAAATTATATTATCTACGCACATGCATATCTACGTATGTATGCATACGTATCGACAAACATATTTATATACGTAAGTATGCACATACATTATTGCACAATGCCACCGCATTAATTCGTGAATGAAATTCGCAAATAAATTGCAAATAATTCCAAGCTAAAAAATGTCAACAAGAAAATGGTGTACGTGCTGCTGATAAATTAATCTGATAAATTTGCAACACAAACACCCACATACATACACCTATTGCATACGAACCGGACATGTTTTAAAGCAAGCGCTTAACTTACCTATGACTAATTTAAGGCAGAAATTCGTAAGGCTAATTTTAATACACATATGAACATATGTATATGTATTATATATGCATATGTAGTATATATTTTACATGAACTGAAAGGCTGTTATCTATAAATACATGCATATATACATATATATATATATATATATATATATAATTATTTATTTTTAATTGCTTGTGCGACCCAAGGATATTATGCTAATAGACCATCACGTAATTGACATTGCGATTAAAATATGCGCAATAAATCAATTTCGGAAGGCTGGCCACACTCAATAAATCACATAGTCAAATGTCAACCACGATTTCGGTTGGATTTTCATGTATTTATGTAAAGACCTCGAAGTTGTTTGTATCTTAATTAAAATCTTTATTAATTGGAAGTGAAAATCGATTTTTTTCACATTTTCTAAAGCAAACTTAAAAAAAAATGTAACCAGTGTTGCTACTCGACAAAATTTTGTTTATTTTTGTCGGCTTGAAAGTCAGACATTACTGGCAAGAACAATATTTTTGAGCGTCTTTCGAGCTGATAATAATTAAATCAACTATTTTCCTTAACAAAACTTCCAAGAAACCATATAATACAAATGAAAATCATATACTATTTGGAACTTTCTGTTAATTTATGTTTCAAAAGTAGAAGAGAAATTCTGTATTCTGTGCTTAGACAAATTTTCAAAATAATTATAAAGCGCAAAATATATTAATTACTAATATTTTCGCTAAAACTCATTTAGCATGACCCACAAAGTTTCATTTATGCAAAATATCTACAATGCATGCTCTAAACACACGTTATTAACAGCGCTGTAGACGCTCAGTAAAATTGAATTTAACAGCTGTTGTAACATTTGTTAACAGTGACACGCTATTGGAGGAAACAACGTAATCAATAAGGATTCTTTCATTTAAGTTGTTAGTGGCCTCAGGGATTTCAGGAACTGACTCAGAAAGGCTCGATTTTTTAATAGGACGGGACATGAAGTAAAATGTATATATGTACGAACAAGAACCCTCCATTTGTCTTTTAACAAATACGTGGAAGCAGAAGCTCGACAAAACATCTAGCAAACAACTACAATTATGTAAGTATGTTTATATTATAAAACTTGTTAGTGGGGACTGCCTAGATTGAATTTAAGTATACATATGTATATAAGACAGAAATCATGTCAAAAATGACACAATAGGCAATATTCTATATTGAATTATGGAAAAAACCGTAAAATTTTCTGCGTGTATGAATCTCGACAATATAACTAACACCATTCAAAATAAATTTATAATACTTTTCAAACAGATGTATAATTATAGACAATACATGTACGTATGTAGATATACTAGTATGAAAGTAAGCCGAAAAACGAATTTGAAAATATATGGGTAAAAATTAACTTATATTGAGAGAAAAAATACCCCTTAAAATAATAAATAATTTTAAAAGGTATCGATGAGCATCAAAGTTTTATATCGTCAAATGAAATGTAAAAAAACTGTATTATCAAAAATATTTTGATAATTTATGATAAAATTTTTGATTACGCTTCACTACTTCAAAATATCATAACAAATTACTTATGTCAACATTTTCATTTTGCGGTCAGATATATTTTAAAAAGTTTTAACAGTGATATTAAAATCTTGTTTCACGAGCTCATGTTCCATTTTATTTAAACTTTTCATTCATGCCACTGTAAAATTTCGCCGAAAATTTGCAAAAGCGATGAGCTTAAAAGCATTTCACAGACGGACGATATGTAAACAATCAGATCCAAATTTGTATTGACAAATATTTTGATACTTTCATAAAAAGCTCATTGTCCTTTTTTATAATATTTTCAATGAAAATTGATAGAAGATAAACATTACGGTTGTTAGGCGACCAATTTTTACCAAACCAGTTTTTATTACAAAAGCATATCAACACATTATTTTTAAAACTGCATCAAAACATAGAAGTTTTATTGATATTATATTGAGAATTTGATAAACAGCTGTCAGGGTTGCTTGTATTTCATTCACAATAGATGAAAATTGGCCATTTTTAACAATGTTACCAACGAAAATCTCACAAACTCCCTAAAATTTTGAGAGTTATTTTTGGATTCAGCAACGGAGTTAGCTGTGGTAACTCCTGAATTAATCCCGAAAAATGCAATTAATCTGGTTTAACGCTGCCGTCTGTCAATGCTATTACCCAAGGACCAACAGGATGGGAACGCGCAGATGTTCCTCTATTTTCGTGCATTCGGACGCTGGATCTATGGGACTCGCCAGAGCTCAGTATACGTTGGTCCGCAATCAGGGTTGCGAAAGTGTTCTAGCCAAAAGTGGAACATAAAAGGTTCATGAAACACTTTAGGGGCTGCGGCAGTGTTTTAACAAAGAGTGGTACGTAAAATGTTCATGGAACTACTACTCGCCATTACCAAGGTTCATATGAGTCATTGTAACTAACCAAGGTTCACATGGCCGCAATGGTAATGTCCTAACTAGACACTGTCGCATTGACACTCACGCGATAGAATACAGATACTGGAGGAAGCAACTTGTCATAGTTGCTGGGAAGAAGGTGAGATGGAAATATCTAAACACTGTCATCTTATTATTTAACATAAGAATTTTCGTTTTTTCATTCAAACTAAAATTTCACCAATTTATTTTCGTTTCTCAAAAATAACCATCACATATTCATAAAGTTGACTTTTAAAACTTTCAAAATTTCCGCGACAAAGTTTGATTATCTCAATTAGACGATTAAACATAATGGTTCGAAATTTGGAATTATAAATAAAGTTTCTGAAAATAATAATTTTTTCGCGGGAGTTTTTAAAGTTTGAAAAGCCAACTTTATGAATATGTGATGGTTGTTTTGATAAACGAAAAATTAGTTGGTGAAATCTTAGTTTGAATGAAAAAATTAAAATTCCTATGTTAAATGTATGAGAACCTAAAAAAAATAGCTACCCCTTAGAGTTAAGCTACAGCGCCCGGCTTGAGGGAGGATTATTTTTTTGACAATCACTAATATTTGAGGGGGTAAGAGTTGAGAAAAAAAATTCAAAAATTTTTTTGAAGCACCCTAATGTCTACATATGTATATTCCCTAAATTTATGATTATTCAACAAGCAATAAAGAAACGGAAAAATGAACTTTTAAATACCGCTTCTCATTGTATGGAATTTCAAAGGCAAATATCATTAGAATTAACTCAGAATCGAAACGGTTCTATTTTGATGGTAGGTGAGGAGAGGTGACCGATGTTAAGTACGCGTTCCAAACGATAAATTTAAAATTTTATTGTTCTAGGTGTATATTTTCCCATAAATATTTTTTGACGCAAATTTAAATAAATACATACATATATGTATACTACAGATGTACATATATAACATTAGACGTGTGTGTGTATGTTTTGCTTGCATTGTAAATCAAGCGCACTGAAGCGTGTGGTCTACAAGTGATTTTTCATAAAGCCACCGACATTTCCGACGCCAATCAGCCTTAAACACACAAACACACATATGTCCACACATAATTGTACATACTTATGTATGTATGTATGCACACTTAATTTCCTCTGAGCAGATTAGCTGCCTGGCATTGTTTCACTTGATTCGCCGGTGTGGAGGTGGCACCTGCCAAAGTGAGGCGCCTACAAATGGGCAAGCTGCTGCCTGTGCGTGTGTTTGTACATGTGTGCATGTTTTTTTTATTTTCTGTTGAAAAAATATAAAATTGCCTGATTTTTTTGCGGTTAAGTGAACAAATCAAATAGCAAAAAAAATATTTTTAGTTGATTTGATGGCACATACATATAAACGTACTTAATATATTTACAATTAATAGGTAAATAATTTCTTTGTTATGTACAAGTCCATAAGGTAAGCACACATTTTATGGCTGTGTAGCAGCGATATTAAGTAGTCATTCGATAAGTACGTGTCGAGTGTTTTAATGGACTTTAAAATTTGTTTGTGGTTTGTATTAACATATGTACTTGTATAGTGTGTACAGTTGGTTTTCCTAAAAACCAAATTTGTTAGTCCACTAGTGGCGGCGGTGAACTGTAATTATAAGCCATTTACGTCTACACCTAGCAATTTAGTAGCTATAAAATACTGCAGCGAGCAGGTGAACATGCGTTGGTGTTTATGTGTATGCATGTAGCCAGCGAGTAAATGAACTAGTCACACACTAATCGAGAAGTAGTATGAATCGCGATTTCAATTAGGCAGCCCGAAGAAGTTCTTTTCGTACAATTTATAATATATTTTGCGAGTAAACTGTTCAATTTGAGTTGAAAACACACCAATTACACACTAGTTCAAAACAGTTATACTAAAAATCTACAAAATTTAAGGTATACACCTAGTTTGAAATTATTAAAATAATTTTTTTTTTCATATTTCGATAGGTTATAACTTCAAAAATAACATACTAAAATTCTTAATCGTTTGGGTTACAGCATTCTACAGTGTAGCCGCTGAGTTCACTCAACTTCATCAGCTTATTTTTAAACACGTTTTCTCAATATTTTATTACTCAAATTTACTCCGTTTTGAGGTGTGACATTGCCCAAATATTCCTATCATTATTTTTCTTTATTGGCGTAGACATATGTATTCCTAACGTACACTGTTAAAATGAGCAAAATCGGAGACAACGCGTATGACTAATTTCTTTTTTCGAACTAATTCAATTTCATTCATTTCATTCAAAAAATTCTAGTTGTGAACTAGTTTTTTTCGAACTAGTTAATTTTCAATCAGAAAATTTTAACTGTGAACTAGTTTTTTGCGAACCAGTTCATTTTTAATCAGAAAATTCTAGTTCTGAACTAGGTTTCTTTGAAACTGGATAATTTTCAATCAGAAAATTCTATTCAGAACTAGTTTTTTCGAACTAATTCATATACAATCTGAAAAATCTAGTTGTAAACAAGTTTTTTTTCGAGGTACTTCATTATCAATCAGAAAATTATAATTTTGAACTAGCTTTTTTCGAACTATTTCATTTTTAATCAAAAAATTCTAATTGTGAACTAGGTTTTTTTCGAACTAGTTCATTTTCAATTAAAAAATTCTGTTAGTGAATTAGTTTTTTTCCAAACAAAAATTCTAGTTTTGAACTAGTTTTTCTTGTACCAGTTAATCTTTAATCACTAAATTCTAATTGTGAACTAGTTTTTTCTTGAAACCAGTTAATCTTCAATCAGTAAATTCTAATTGTAAACTAGTTTTTTTCGAACTAGTTAATTTTCAATCACAAATTTATAAATACGAACTAATATTTTTCGAACTTGTTAATTTTCAATCAGAAAATTCTAGTTGTAAACTAGTTTTCCTCAAATTAATTTCAGATCGTGAAGATATTTCCAACTGTAAGTAGATTTTTTTCTCTCTAGTTCGGTTCACAGCGCTTATATGTATAAGCATACGCTATGAGATACTTATGTAATTATGTAGTTTCAATATTTGTTTATTTCTACGTTGTTAAGCACTTTCGACTGCTCACTTACTTTTTCACAATACGTACTCGTATTTACGAGTATTGAGTATTTTCTTATACAGCAAAACCGCCAGCAAACTACATTTGCTTCCGCGCTAAACATTAGCATATGAACTTACGTAACGGTAAATACTCGTACGTAGTATGTAGTTAAAAATAATATGTATAAATAGCATCAATTCTCACGCAGTACTTGTATTTCAGCATACTCTTACTAATGTAATTTCATTCAAACATACATACATAGGCTTATTTGAATAATATCTAAGTAAATAGGTCATGTCGAATAAAATTACTATAACAATAACGCCAGCTGTCTGCGGTTCTAACTTTGTGTCGGTTCACGCTTTTACGTTGAAAACACACAGATATGTAGGTACGTATATATGTATGTACATATAGAGGTAAGTATGTACATACATATGTACATATTTTTTGAATGAAGCATAGCGCTTTTTTGCAACGAAAAATGTAGCTTCATTCATCAAATTTAATTGCCGTTGATGGCTATGCTCAATATTCAGTAGTCCGTCATTCTGCGTCAATAATATTGTATAGAGAATCAGCGAATATTAATGGCTGCTTAAAATGCAAAACAAGAAAGAAAGTTATTCATTGGGCGTTCGAGAGAATTGCGCGTGGAAATAAATCAGAATTTAGGTATTTAGGTAAGAAGTTTCAATAATAAATTATTATTCATGCGCCCAAATAATGAGTCAAACTGATTTTCGTAAATAGCGTGACACATTTCGTGAATGCAAAATAACTTCGATGCCTAGAGATGGCATAATTGAGGTGATGGGTTATTGTATTGCTTCTGTATCCACCGTATTCTCCGCATGCGGACCCTGACGACATTTTTCTATCCTGAGATCTCAAATAATCGGCAGCTGGAAAGAAATTAGCTAGACTGAGGCAACGTTTGAAGCAAATTGCTTCTGAGTCCAGCGCAATTTCCGGATCTGGACGCTGACGACATTTTTTGCCCCTATACCTCGAGAGAATAGACGCTATTAATAAATTTAAGCATGATCACCACCTTGGACTATAAAGATAAAGAACCCACTACTTATTAGGGATGACTTAAATTTGTACATTGTTGTTGTTGCAACGGGTATCTAAACCGTGCTTGAGTGAAAGTAATAAGTTAGCTATCATCGACGTTACTTGAGGGAGCCTCAGGAAACTAGTTTTCTCGGTGGGTTCGGACCAAGGGAAGAAGGGGGTTAAGAGAGTTGGTTTCATGGGGTATGCAAAGAGGTGATTATTATACCGCGGGGACTCCTGGCATGCAGGACATAAGTTAGGTATGGTCTATTCTGGATAAGTAGGAGTTTAATCTGCTAAAATACCCAGAACGAAGCCGCGCTATGGTCACTCTAGTTCCACGCCGCAACTCGAGCTCTTGTACTGCGATCGGTGGTGTTTGGACTCCAAGTACGCCATTCACTGGGAGGGAGTCAAAGAAGATGAAAATAGCTGGTCGCGTCCGAATTTTGGTCGAAATATCGTTGTACTTATATCGTCAACGTTTTTGGAAGAATGTTATCTTGTTGTTTCCAGGTAGCGACTCCGCTTCAAGCAGGTGAATGCAGGAATGGTTTCCGCGAAAACATCCAAGCAGGAATTAATTGAAGGGGAGATTGTTATGCTCCTTTACAGGTAGCTTGCGGCACTCACTATGTGAGTGTTCGATGGGATTCATCAGGAGATATTCTGTTATTGTCCGAAGTGCGGTGTTTTGGCAGGTTTTTATCGTCTCCATCTGCGTCTTGCTGCATCTGGACGGCCATATTGGAGCGGCATAATTTATAACTGGCCGATTGTCTTACTACGCTGACAACAACGTCTCTTTGTCTTTGCCCCAAGTGCTACCGGCTAGCGACTTGAGGGTCTTGTTGCGGCTCTTTACTTTTATGACAATCGCGGTTGGTGCGGAGTGAAGGAGTGAAAGGAGGAGTCGAATGTTATTATTAAGATTTCAAAGTGGTTTAAATTCGGAATTCTAACTAAATCGACGGAAATGTTGAGATCTAGTCGGTATTCCTTAGGCCAGTTTGTAAAAGGTGGCCGTGGATTTGGCGGGGGAGAGTTTTAGGCTCGTAGTAGTGAAGAGGCGAGAAAGTTCTTGGAGATAGGCCCCAAATTTTTGTAAAAATTAAATAATATAATATATTAGTTTAACGGATAATATCCAGACGCTTACAGAAACATATACTAGTGCAAATTTTTTTTAACAAAACATTTTTCTCTGTTGAATTCGCGAATGTCAATTTCTATATACATAATTAACCCTTAGATATGATTCACCGATTTTTAAGAAGAAAATAATAGTTAAGTATTTGGCACATGCCTCTATTTAGAGTTTATTATTCAATGAGCCTTTCAAAACATAAACAATTTCAAAGTGTTAAAAAGTTCAGCTTTAGAATAAAACAAAAATTCATGGCATTAAAAGCTTAAAAATAAAATCCCACATATATAGAATATAATACCATGAAATGAGTGTCGAAAATGTCGAATTAATTCTTTGCGGGATCTTAATTTTATGGCTTAATTCTGTAATTGAAAATAACCCAAACAAATCAGCTAAATAAACACATAGTGAAGAAAAAAAAACAATAAAAAAACGAGCTTGAAACATGAAAATACAATTTAAACAAAAATAATTATAATAATAGCTTAGCAACCTCGTTGACAATGAAAAAATCTTGTTAAGTATTCAAAAATAAACAAACGATTAGAATAACAAATAAGAGCCGAAAATAAAAGGCAGAATAAATTAAAGAGTTGTACTTGGCATAAAAGCGTCAGACAAAAGCAGTTATTAATGTCTGTTGGTATATACATATATACTTTATACGAATATGGTTATTTGGACGTCATTTGTGTGGGCAAATCACTCGGACTTTATCATACACGATCGTATATTGGAGTATCTAACATACATAAATATATATATATGTCACACAAGCAGATGTAAGTATGTATGTATATGCTGCTAAACGGCCAAAAATCCAGTTTGGTTTTGGTTCTTTTTAGAATTTTTAAGGAAGCTGCTGAATGGCCACTTTTTTTGTCAACTCTTGTGCCCAATTCGCTTTTGCCAAAATTCGAGAACAGTTAAGCAGCTCATTCAGCGCAGATTTCAAAATGCTTGTAGGTAGCAGCAACTATTGATTTTGGCAACTGTTTTGCATAATAACAAACTGATAAATGAGTGTGTTGCCAAATAGGGAAGCATGCTAGCGCACTTGTCAAACTCGTTGACCCGTGAAGTGTTTGAAAGTTTGCCGACAAAATATAGATGGCTGACAAATATGGAAAATGGAGATTGATTTTTTTTTTTTGCAAAGAAGCTACTTTTGTAAGTTGAAATTGCGATACCAGATGGAGTTCAGTTACTAGGTCCATGAAGAGTAGTCATCCCTTAGGATACCTGCGGATTATAACAGACACTGTGGCCTCACTATCGATACCTCCTCCAGTGCATCATACCGTGGGAACTACACAGTGCAGTAGTGAGGAGGTGATGATTCCATGAATGGTCAAATCTTTCAAATATGTATATACAGATATACATTAGAGCGGATCGATTTTTTTCTATAAAATCGCGCATGAAATGTTCTAAGAATCATTCTGAAAAACTTTGCTTATGTCAGCAAATTTTAAGACAAAGTTAAAAAAAATCTGAGTAATCGGTTGTATGGGAGATATAGTTCAATATATATTTATATATAGATACATAAATGTTATAGTTGTACGATCTGACCAATGCCGACAAATGAGCAATAAAATATCAAAATGCACCTGTATGTTAAATTCCATTCGGTATCTCAAAAGCTGAGCAACAAATTGTTATGATCCCTAAACAAATTCGCTTTAAAAATCGCTGACTCGAAATCGGTTTTAGACCAATAATCACTAAAGCAAAGTTGTTCATGCTGATCCGTAGAACATTTCCAGCATACGCGATTTTTCCATTTTTGGCTTCCTCTAAATCGACCCGCTCTAATATACATACATTCAGCTCACAGCGAAGTGAGTAACTTACTAGTGTGTATTTGCATGTACATATGTACAATATATTTTTATTATTAAATACCGCGCTCTTGAAAACCAAGTCACGTCGTCCAAAAAAGCTTCCATTATTATAACAGTGAACAAGTGAAATCTACTTTCGAATACTACTGACACAAATTCTTAAGACATGAAGTAAGTCAATTTAGAGCGCAAATTCAAATAACAATTAAACGGTTTTTTTAATTAGAATAAATATGAGCCAGCTAATAAAATTTTTGGCGACTCCTCGGCTTTTTATAGACAAAAAGACATGCAAATTCCATGAGTGTATATTAGGGTGGCTCAAAAAACCTAAATTTTTTTCGTTTGATATGCTGAAAAATAGGTTCTTAGGTATTTCTAAGAAATTCTCTCGAGAAATGAGCACTTAATTGTACGGGAAGGTCCGCCGCCTTACAGGTTTTTATTTTTTCTAATTATCAGCTGGAAAAATGCATATCTTGAAACCAACTACTTGAAAAATATCTCGTTTGTACAAAAAAATATCATCCAATTTGTTTGCCCCACCCTACTGTATATACATTTTGAAGACTTGAAGAATATAAAGTTTTATAGTCATCATTAGAATTTAAATCGTCTCTTAATTAGCTCTAATAGTTCAAGTGTAACCATTAGGCGAGCACATACAAACTTGTGTATGCAGCTTTAATTGTTTTCATTCCTTCTTTGAGAATTTCTTCAAGCAATGCTTGGTTTTGTAGTCGTCTCCACAACTGCTTGGCAAAAAAATGTAGAACTTATTCAATTAGCCGTTAAATTCAAATTTGATTTAATTCATTGTGTGCACAAAGTGGGCGCATATGTGCCACATATGTGTCCGAAAAGTTAGCTTCTGCTAAGCAAATAAGAAATGTTTGATTTAAATTATAAATTATCAGAAATGTCTGCACTTAGCAAGTACTTGTGTAAGTATATAGCTCGAACTTTGCTAACCTTGAAATTTACGAAGCACACACTACGGTCAATTGCTTATTTGAACTTTATATTTAATTTAATATATTTAGTTAGTATTAGAGTGAATTTTCTGCTTTTATATTTATTGAGAAGTAAAGTCCTCTCTCGACGAACGAACACCAAACTCTATAAGTCACTCATTGTTCCCGTTCTGCTATATATTGCAGAGGCATGGACGATGACAACATCTGATGAGTCGGCGTTACGAGTTTTCGAGAGAAAAGATCTGCGGAAGATTTATGGTCCTTTACGCCTTGGCAACGGTGAATACCGCAGTCGATGGAAGGATGAGCTGTACGAGTTATACGACGACATAGTTCAGCGAATTAAAAGACAGCGATTACCCTGGCTACTGGTACATTAATTTTGCCACAAAATGTGTAATAATCAGAAGAAAAAGTCGACAAAAAAGCCTTATCCGCCTGTGTAACCGTCTGTCTGTATATTCCCGAACTAGTCCCTCAGTTTCCGAGATATAGAACAAAAATTTCACGCATGCCCTTTTCTTCTCAAAACTCCGCTTATATCTCGGAACCGCCGCTATCGGACCACTATAGCGTAAAGCTGCCATACAAACTGAACGATCAAAATGATATCCTTGTATGGACAACTCTTTTAGTTGCCGAGATATCTTCACCAAGTTTGGCTTGAATTATTGTTTAAGGTAACGGTACAATCTCTGCAGAAATTGTTTAGATCGGATAACTATGGCATATAGCTACCATACAAACTAAACGATCAAAATCGTGTCCTTGTATGGACAACTATTTTAGTTGACGAGATATCTTTATGAAATTTTACTCGAATTGTTACTTGAAGTAACGGTACAATCTCCAAAGAAATTGTTTGGATCTGATCAGTATAGCATATAACTACCATACAAATTGACCGATGATACGAAAGTTTTTTTATGGACAACTCTTTTAGTTAGCGAGATATCTTCACGAAAATCGACTGGAATTATTGATGAGGGCCACGAAATATTCTCCGAAGAAACTGTTCAGTTCGAGTCACTATAGCATATAGCTACCATACAAATTGACCGATTAAAATCAAGTTCTAGTAAAAATGTTTCGTATTTGTAAAGAAATCATAATTCGGGGCAACCGAAAATAACGTTTTTCTTGTTTTTTTTTTCTAATTATCATTTTCCCGGAAAATCTAATTTGGATATTCAAAATCCAAATACTAAACTTTTTTTTTTGACATAGAAACTGTTGCCAGTGTATTCTAAACACCTACTCGGTAATCTCAATGCTGTACAGTAATCATCAGCCCCTCAATTAGAAAAACACTGCCTATCAACTAACAATTGATGATGCCATGAATAGCTTTAGTTTGCCCTCGAAAATCTAACAGAGGAGACAAAAGCACAGACAATCGCGTGTAACAGTCAATTTTTGAATGAAAATAGTAATTATATTTCCATTACAAATAGCTGTTCATAGCACTTTACTTAGAGAATACAAATATAAAATGCTTTACAACTTTGAGTCATCGTCATTATATAAATAAATATATGTACATGAATTTAACTTTTTTCATAAAATTAATATTGTAATTTAACTGTAAAATATGCATTAGCTTTAGCATTCTCACAGTAATTCCTTTTGGCGAAAATGCATGACGACATCAAACAATTATAGACGGCAATGTCATTGCAACAAAAGTGCATTCGTGTTGGTCTATAATTAAATTTCTAATCTCCGGCGTTAAACGTTCACTTTTGTAATGCTCTTGCAGTGAATTACTTGCTTTTATTAACCATTTTTTTAAGTACCCATATTTTATGCGCAAATAGAAACAACAGCTAACCGGTCCGTCTGGCACATGACTTGTGCTTGGTATATGTGCTATAAGTGTATAAGCAACTGGACCTGAGTACATATGTACATATATACAAGTGTATATGTAAATACATTATATGTGCATATTTACAAATAAAATATTGATTTTCAGCTTCAAATCGCATGAGTAAGGTGAACAATATGCGCTTACCAAAATGTGCTTTTTCATACATATGCACGTATATATGTACATATGTATATACATTTGTAGGCTTATGTGATTTTTTTTTTTGAAATGTCGCTTATTAATCCATTAGTTCTGAGTATAAATGCATTTTGCTGTTGCACTTCAAATTTAAGCGATAAATCTTGCAGCAATCAGATTTAATTGATTGATGGAGAATTGTTGTGGAAATAAATAAAGTCCATACATATGTATGTATATATTTGCAAATTTATATAATATGTACTATGCATAAAAACTTGTCTTAGCCTTAAATGCTCGATTTTTTTCAACATCAAATAAGGCATAGATTGCGTTAGGTAAGATGGCTGATTCCCCAGCATGGCAGGGGAACACACTTAAACTGTTCCGTACAGTCCTTTGTGAAGCCAAACGAAAAACCTACTTTAGTTAGATCTCAGCTAATAGCAAAAACCACTGAACCTATCATATATCCGATTAGGTGTTTTATTTCTATTTCCGTTATTTCACCTGGATGTCTAAAAGTATGAGATTCAAGGTGTTTTTGCCTTAAACTGGCAAAATCGTATCATTGAAGTGGGAAGTGTTGACATGATTCTAAATCACCTTTTCACATACAGCTTATAAGCTGACAGGTGGTCAGATGTTCAATCGATCAGGATTGAACAGTGTCCAGTTAGAACCTCTGCAACATTTGAAAGGTGCCTCTTGTTGAGAGCGAAGAGTTAGCTAAATTTCTTACGATTTACCCTGGGCCAGAGGGATCTTGCGACTGCACAGCCGCTGGTAGCTCCCAACGTTGCTATTTTGGTCTGAGGTCCAACAGTTCAGCTGTGAACCACAAGAAGCCAACGGCGCTCTTCCGTTCCCATTTCACAATTATGGAGACTGAAGTACTTGTTCTAGCAAGCTCATGATTCTTACGGTTTGCTGCAATACCGCTGTGGCCAGGCACCCAAACCAGTCTAATTAGAAAATAACGCAAGAGATAGGCAGTTTAGACATCATTTCACTAGCCTAGTGCACGCAGTCAGCGAACTCAAGGCTAACATTGCTGCACTACTATCGGAGAGGACTTTGAAGGAGACTGCGCTCCAAAGCAGTAGTTCTAGTGCTACCTTTATGACAGCCACCTCCACTTAGAATACCTAGCAATGTTTAGGACGCCTAAAAACGAAGCTGATGGAAAGTTCCAGCAGTGTACTCCTTCTTGGTGAAGGAAGGTCCCCGAAAGCTTTGATCATTGCATAAAAATTGCCTCTCTACTCCAGTGTATCCTTCTCTTCCACGATTGCCTCGAAAGTATTTGAGTAGAGAAGCGACATCCTGTGCTGGGCTCGGTGAACTGATGATTCAAGTATTTTGGAATGAAATAAAAGTGTGACAGGATTCCAGAGTATCCAGGCTGGCAGTTATATAAATTCCCTGCTTCTCCTAACCTGAGGGCAGCTTTTGCGGCCATACATTTTTCGGCTAAATCCGCCGGCTTCCCAGAGCAAGTTAGGGCATGATCTCTTCCCATTTGATGTGTAGATGAAAAGTCAGAACACCCTATGATTTTTGATTTATTTGACGAAATTTATGTATCGAAAATCAGTGTTGTTTCAACCTCTCAAAGTATATAAGACTGATATTAAACCGATGCGACAAAATGTATATTTTCAAATCAAAAGTTAGTGTTTTAATGCTGCTCTAAGACGACCTGATGAGCGGATCTTTCGAAAGGTCTTACTCGAATCGATTTGAATATTTTAGAAATACTGTCCTATTTAATAAGACAATAAAGTTTTTTTTTATTTCCAAACCCACCTATCCCCTTAAGAAGACGATTAAGTGTACTTAAGAAAAAAAATCAGGTGAAAGCTTTGAGCTTTGAGCTTATACAATATACTTATGTATGCGTTTTGTTGAGCTTTCATGAACAGCTTTTGAGTATTAGATGGAAGGGCGACTGATATAGCATGAAGGTTTTCAAACTCTCTTATTTACTTTAATGAGCAAAAAAAATAAGACTTATTTAATAATTGAAAAAAATATTATTCACATTATATATGAATATATATTTATACCTAAAGTACCCTAGAAAAAGGACGTAAATTACGAGCTTTTAAGACTTATAAAAGTGAATGAAAGTGAATTCATTTTAACTGTGAAAAATATATAATGACTGTGTTCATACTAATGAAATTGTTCCTATTTATCTACTTTTTATGCTACTTTCTATGTTTTATTATTTTAGGCGATAAAAATATTAAGTGATATCTGCCTCATTTGTTTACTGTTACTTTTTTGTTTTATACTTTTAATTTTTTTATATTGTATTTTCTCTATATGTGTAATAATATTTTTCAGCCTTTTTTGTTTATTTTTCTTTTAACATTTTTACAACAAAAAAAATTATATTGAGCGTCATCAGAGCGTTATTTCCGTTAATTGGCTATTCTCTAAAAATTTAACGCAGCAGAACCGGCTTTAATGACAATTTATGGCGAACAAAAGGCGGCTACAAGTTTTATTGATTTAGAATTATTTAAAATCGCATTTTAAATTAGAGTATCAAAGCCGATGCTGAGGCTGCAACCGAATACAATATGGTGTCGCTGGAGAACGGAGGTTTCATATTTATTCTAGACAGTGGCGGGTAAATATCAACCGATGATCTCATTAACTAGCAACAACAAGCATATTTGTATGTACATACATATGTATATATATATGTGTTAAAACATATATGTATGAGTATATTTATGTTATGAAACTTTAAAACGTCAGAAGGCGATTGATTTTTTTTTACTTCTCGCTACCAACAGTTCGCGCATCACTGCACATCGAACGTGTCGAACGGCAATTTACACTTATGAGCCAACATTATAGTTGCTTAAATCCAACTTAGTTTTATTTATTTATGTAATACAATATTTAATAACAACAAACAAGCAGCCAGAAAACAGTTAACGAAAATCGCCAAAAACTGCCTGCGCGCCTGCCGAGTGAGCAGAATAAACAAAAAGCAGAAAAAAACAGAAAAAGGAGGGCAGTCTACAAAAAAAACACACAACAAATTTCGTTTTTTAATCTTTAAGTAATGGCCAAATGACATGCCAAATTAGGGTGTGTACTTGGATTGAGTATAAAAAATAATAACAAAAACAGCAACAAATCCAAAAAGTTTCGTGAAAACCGAAAAGGATAAGAATAATCAAATAAAATAGGTATAAGAAAAAAATACTTGGCAAATAAAAATTGATTTTTCGCGACTTATTGCACGCCCTTGTTCCTCGTGCTTTATACAACTTTGTTCAAATTAATATTTATATACAGTACGCTTGTGTCATGGGCGCAACTCGCACTTCAACTATGTTGCATGCACACGCACACTAGGACAAGTGACGCGTCATTAAGTTCCAAAGGAGCTGCGCTTGCGGTAGAACTGTAGGCGTCTCAAAACCGGCTCACATTTTGTTGTTCAATATAGTTTATTTTTCAAAAAAAACCTTTGCAGAAAGCTTGTGAGCTGTCAGTGGCACTTAAGTGCTTTAAATAATGCTGAAATATACTTCGTTATATGTATACATATTCAACTACAAGCCTGTCGTTCGGAATTATGAGTGTTCAATAAAAGGACTGGTTTGAGCTGCATATATGTATATAGTTTGAACACGTTTATCTTAGCTATTAAATTAATAAAAATTAGTCTAAAACAACAAAAACAGTTTACTGAGGTTGCACTGGAGATTTTATAGCCTTCACAAATACAAAGCTACATTACAAAAACTACATTGCAAAAACTTGTATCGATCAGTTTGTATGGTAGCTATATGCAATAGTGGTTCAAAGAGAACAATTTCTTTGCAGATTGCATAAGTGTCTTAGGGAATAACACATGCAAAATTTTGTGAAGATATCTCATCAAATGACAAAGCTTTCCATACAAGAACTTTATTCCTATGGTTCAGTTTGTATGGCAGCTATATGCTGTAATGGTTCAAACTGAACAATTTCATTGCAGATTGTAGCAGTATCTTAGACAATAACACATGCAAAATTCGGGAAGATATCTCGTCAAACGACAAAGCTCTCCATACAAGCAATTTATTTCGATCTTTCAGCTTGTATGGCAGCTAGTATAGTGGCAGATTGCATCAGTATCTTAGGCAGTAACACATGCAAAATTTCGGTTCGATATATCAATAACTGAGGGTCTAATTCGGGTACATACAGAGTGGCAAGCGAATAGGCAAAATAACAAGCGAAAACGATTCAGATCGCCACACTGATAATTTAGGTATATACTCTACAGGGTCTCCGACGATTCCTTCTGGGTGTTACTAACCACAAAACCGGCTCACATTTTGTTGTTCAATATAGTTTTTTAATACACGCGTTCACACAATGCCAGTTCCAACTTAACTGCCATAGCTAACACCAAAAGGCCTAGCCTTAAGCCAGTTCTACTCTAACCAGTCTGACTTTCTGCCAGCGAATGCAATGACAAATTTTACTGAGCTCCAAAAGCGTTTCTTCTTGCATATGTATTTAACCTTAATATACATAAATACTTATATAAAGACATGAGTTATGTTCCTACAGGAGAGCATGGCTTGTCACTTGGTATTATGTAGGCGTTTGATAAAATATCGTAAGCAACATACTTATAATACCATATACTCGTATAAAACGTGTGTATGAAGTGCATAAAGGTGAAATGAAAGTAGCTTAGTATTATGCTCGTTTAAAGGAAATCCCACGTATTGAATACTTATCGCACTCAAATCCGACATTTTCTGACATTAACATACGAAAAACATGAATTAAAAAGGAACATTAATTTTATTTTTTTTTTTTTTGCAACGGAGCAATTTGGAATATAGAGTGACTAAGCGTATGAAAATTATGTCTGACCTTTTGGAGGGCATTAATATTATTGAGGAGTTAAGAATATTTTTTTTTTCGGAGCAAAAAAGCTACTAACCTTAACCTCACTTTATAAACCATGGTATTTATCACCCTAAAAGCATTAATATAAGAGCAATAAACGTAAACACTGAAAGACTCACAAGATCTAGCAACAATAACATTCGATCTAAATAAAAAATAATAAGAATCGATTCAAAAAACCAAAAAACTAAAATCAATAGTTCAGCAGTGTGAGAATTAAGCTCCACTATTTTGCAAATGTTTGTAATACAAAAAGACATTAAACTTAAAGACTCAGCCAGAAGTTCGTTCAAATGACTTCGACGACGCTAGCGCTAAATGTGGCAGCATTTTAATTAGAAAATTACTTCACACCGCTGAACTGGCATGCGAGTTACAAGCTTTTTCCAGTTAGGTGTAAACTCGAAAATGGCAGTTAAACTAGATGAAGATACAAAAACAACTTTAATTACTTAATTGGCCGTACGTGCTAAAAGTCCAAAAAAGAGAAGAAAAGAATCACCGAAGCGCCATAAAAGAACACTGATTCTAGTGTGAAAAATGTGAGGAAAGAGATAATTATAGATGAAAGTCTTTTACGACCTCCAAAAAATATAAAATTATTTTTTTTTTACGAATTTTTATCAATTTTAAGGACACACTTAAGAAACTTTTTCTTTCGAGTGACAAATACTGTAAAAATAAGCTTTTTCGAGAATTGAGTATTGATTTCTTTCTCTCGTATCCAACATTGAGCAGAAAGCTTCTTCACAAAGGGTTCGAATTTAATCCGAAGCTCTTCAGTTTCAGACTACCAAACCACTGTAGCGTCTTTCCAGCGGAGGTGGCTGCCATCAAAGTAGCGCTAGATATACTGCTTCGAAATCCAGCCTGCTTCAGAGAGATGTGCATTCACTCTGATAGCCGATCATCTAAACTGCTTTGAGCTCCCTGACCATGCGCTCAAAACTAAACAAGGAGTGCATAACCTCATTAGCAACAGTTTCAAGTTTTTTACACATTAAACATGTATGGATGCCCGCTCACAGCCGGAAACTGCAAAAGCGACGAGCTTATTAGGGAGAGCACCCCAATTTCATCCGATTGGAAACGAGTCGGTTGAACGATGTCCTCATGCGCTCTATGAGCTTCACAGGCGCTAGTCAACGAATTTGTGCGACTGCGAAATTTTTCTGGGCCAATGGGAATCGTAAGGGGCGCTCCAAACTACTTCTAGTTAGCAAAGTCAATCTCGCAAGCTATTTTTGTGGTTCTGACTGGACCGACCAAAACTACATGGAAATCTTGCCGGCTTTTGCCACACTGAAATTGAAATATATGTATATATCGATAGATACGTATCTCGACTTAATAAATTTGTGGTAAGCTCCAAACAATTCGTCATTCTATGAGGCGATGCCCTCTTAAAGAATTTTTGGGTAGCAGAAAATGAAAGATATTTGTCCAAGTAAGATCCAGCGATTTTGAATCAACCCTACGACCGAACCCAACTCTAACTTACCCAACAGTCTTCAAGACACGACTTTATCCGATCGGCTGAGGTGCCATATACGATAAATATATTATATAACGTTCGTTTAATAAAACGTTTAGAAAGTGAGAATTCTCAGACGAAAAAAGTATATATGTATCCAAAAAAAACTAAGGATCTCATTTTTAAATTACGCTAAAATTTTAATGATGCGTACAGTTTGCTTTTGGGTAATGTTGAGTTCAAAATGGTTTATCGATTACTTAAGATATTTTTGCTTTCTGGCTCCAAGTAGTCGAGAACAAAAATAACCAGGGTGTTCATACGTACATACGTAAAACTTCAACAAAAGTTCACCGTGAACGATAAATTGATAAAAAGAAAGGTAAGCTGAACTTTAGTACCTTTTGAAAAGAGATATGGATCTGCTAAAGGAAGCCACTATCAAAGAACCGGGCAACACCAATGCTACGAAAACATGAAAAAGACTCCCACACATGTACTCAGTACAAGAAAAAAGATTTCGAACATTTCTTCTTGGTGACTACACTCACTTACTTATTATATAATGCATTTCTATTCCACGAATAAAGACTTGAAAGGTCTTATCTACACGCAGTCGCATTCATCACCGCAACGTTAACGCTGACAAACAAATTATTTACCTTTTTGGACAAGTTCACAAGCGTCGAGTTTCTCGTATTTTTGCTGTGTCATTTTTAAACAATGCACCGACAAAAGTTTCGTGGGTAGTTGTTATTGATTATTTTCACGAATTTATTTTCTTTAACTAACAAACTAACTAGCGCCGCTTGTTTGCTTGCCAACACAATATCTTGGGAATCAACAACAACTACAAAAAAGCAATAATACCACAATAATACGCGCAGAGAAAAGTGATGATGGTAAAATACGAGGTATAATACCCATATTGTGGCAATAAAATGCTGCCAAGTTCACTAAGCGCTTAAGTGGATATTCCGCGTAGTTTCTACCAAAGTGGTAAGAATATCGAAGTTTGCCAATAATATTTTTTTTTTCATTACTTTTATACTCATCATTTTTTTATTAGAACTTAACAGTTATTTTAATTAAAGACGGAAAAAAAATATAAAAAAATTAACACATGATTTCTTTCATATAAAACGTACAACGCCGTTGCCTAGACTTGTAATTAAATAGCGGACTTGAGGGCCTCATTAAACACAATAGCTTTCCAATGATAGTGCAACCACACTACAGCCAACATACCTACTGTATCATATAGTACATAAAATGGGCACAAACTAATGCCAACTTTCGTAGGTAGTCAAACGAAGCACAACCAATGAAGTGCACTTCGTTACACACCGCTAAATAATAGAATTGAAGAGCAAAAAAACACACAAAAATTACAACCTAAAACAATATAAGCATAAAAATGCGTAACTATGAGCATTAAGCAATAAAAATCGTATAAAGTCAAACCGCACACATTTTATATATGTCATTCTTTCAAATCCGAACGTGATTTATCTCTAGTCAACAGCGAACAAGTCACGCTCAACGAATTTCGACAAAAAGGTGTAGTGAAAATGAAATCTCAACTTGTTAGCACATTCCCCATGGCGACTAATTTGTTAAAGCGCAGGCAAAACTTGAAAAAATTTTATCTCAAAGTATTATATTTTTATGCAAATTAATGTTTTTTTACTGGATGAATAATTGCGCAATAGTTAGCTGTAGAACTCAATAGATACCACAGAGCAACAGAAGCTCAAATCCAGAAAGACTATTCGATTATTCAGAAATGGCAAATACATACATATGTTTAGAACCGGTCGGGAGACAGGAACATTTTTCATCCATAAACTCAACGGGCACCACCGCCTAAGGTCTTATAAGTATATTAACAATAGAAAGAAATCGGTCTCCTACCGACTTAAATGATTGCGCCCGCTTAAGATCTTAAGCCTCCAGCCCAAAGGAGTTCTATCAACATTTTTATTATTGAATGAGGTTACTGATATCAAACAGAAATTATAAAACTTCGAGACTCGAATTTTCGGAAACCTCAAGAAGATTTAATAAGTATCAGCAAGCAGAAGCTGGATTACTTTAACTATTTAAAGACAACAATTTACAAATTATTTGATGCCGAGCAAACATCGACAATATTTTCTACAACCGAGTAAGATATACATCCTAGGCCCGCACTTAAATATTTTTGCCTCAATTTCTATATATTATATACATAAGTATTTTCGCAAATGTTTACCTCTCTTCTCCCTGATATGACTGTCGTATTGGGAGTTGCTGCGTGCGAAATTAATCGCTGCCATTGTGGATTGGAATTCTTGGTATTCGTCTTGAGTACTTTGTTGTTGTAGTGTCTGATGACCTGTCAGACTCTTACCGAAAGTACTGTTTGCAGTTGTCGTTGAAGGGGTTGTCGGCGTATGTATTGCACTTGCACTTGCACTCACACTAACACTCGGACTTTGACTGCGGCTAACTCTGCCGGCTGCCTGATTGAGCTCCACACGTGTGGGCACAATTACCAGATGCTTTGCAGCGACGCCTTCCGTATCCGAATCGTCACTTAAATCACTTTTCAGAGGGTTTTCGGCCTTTTCCTGTCCAACCGTGCCGCTACCCAAACGCACATTAGCACCGGATAGAGCTAAACCAGTTGGCCGTGTTAATTTTCCGGTAAAAGCTTGACGCTGATGTTCTTCGCGTAATTCACGTTCTTCGCTCGTCGCGTGCCTACTACTAGTTACTGTCGTCGTTGTAGTCGTTGTCGTTTTCTTCTTTCTGCTGACAACTCGTTGCGATTCTTCTGCGGAAGAATCGTGCGATTGGCCCGTCTCCAATATGCTAGCCGTATGCGTACCCGTTACTGTATGTCCTGCCGCGGCTTCGCCTTTTTCTGTACTGATTGTTACTGCTTCGCCTGATTGCCTTTGCCATGGGGTTTGTTCCTGAGTTTCCAAAATCATATTTTCCATAGTGTTGTTGGTTTCCATTTGTTGTTCTTGCCGTTGCTGTTGGTAATACCATTGGCCCGATTGTTGCGGTTGCGTTTGTTGTTGATGGTGCAGATGATGGTGGTGGTGGTGGTGCGTACTACCCACGGTAATGTCAATGTTACCAGGTGACGTTTCCATCGCAACGTTGTACATAGCAGCGGCACCACCGCCACCGTCCGGACTACGCGCCAACTGACGAATGCGCGCCTGCACCGAGTCAGTAATGTCGCTGTTTTCATGATATGCACTCGTGTCGAGACTTTCATCCTCCAAGCGTATTAATATACGACGACCACCGGCGGTCATATCTACAGTTCGTGGTGGTGGTGTTGCGCTGGCGCGGCCGCTCAATGAACGCGACACGGAACCTTCACGTTCTCTCTCCATGGATTCGAAGAAAGCGCGACTCTCCCGTTGCGGTGAACAACGAGGCGACACGTAACCTTCGCCATGACGGAAAATTTTCTCTTCGTGCTTGCGTCCATCACTTGTCATGGACGAAGTGACGATCGTGCGTACACCATCAACGGCATGAACTTCGCGTACTGTCTGTTCAGATTCCAGAAAACGCGCAGATGCATTTTTCGGATCACCAGGACTAACGGGGCTTATCGGATAACCTTGTCGTGTTGTTGTACGTAGCGTGACATTGAAAGGGTTACCGGTGGTCGTTGAAGTTTCTTCATATTGCTGTGAGCTCGTCGATAAATCCTTTTTTACAATGCGACGTGTCGTACGCAATGTTACATTAAAAGGACTTGCTGATTGTTCGTCTCCTACTTCGATATGTCCTGATTCATTACCGGGGCTTAATTTAGTGGTTGTACGCAGTGTCACATTAAATGGCAATGCTGTGTAATCTTCTTGCACCTCTACCCGACGTGGCGAAGGTTGCGGCGTATGTCGCAACTGCACCTGTTGAAATGCCTGCTTAGCCGCTTCGGCTTCAGCCAAACCACGCTGTCGTTCCCTACGCAGACGCTTCTCAATTTCCAGCACATCAATATCAAAAGGATTTTCTAATGTCTCCCCAACAACGGTAATGGCTTGCGATGAGTGTTCCGCCGACGTAGCTTCCATGAACTCACGTCGCAACTCTTCGGCACTCTCGTCCGGTGAACGCTTAAGACTACCGCCAGAGGACCAAACTTTTTCATACTCCGCCACTTTCTGGCGCAAACGTTGCGGTGTTGTAGGCGTATCAAGCTCTTCCTCGGCCACATATTGCACCGAACTAGAACTAGAGCTGCTCTCGTGAAATTCCGACGAGCAATGTATAATCTTACGCGACGTGTATGTGCGCGTAATTGTTGATGTCTCCAGCTGTTCGTGTGTGTCATCCGCAATAACAGTGCCAATGGCGGTCACAGCTGGTTCTAATGGTGTTGCAGCGCCACTTGACGGCAACACGTCAGCTGTGCGATGTAATCGCCGTGTGCGCGTAGCTGGTATAGGCGGTGGGCCTACTGCTGCATACTCATGCTCATAGTTGGTATCACGGTCTCGACCCACATCACCGGTTGTAGGTGCAGTGGGTGGGTCCTTATTCTTTCCTGGATCTCTGTCCATGACATCGATATGTTTGCTGCTGCTGCTTTTGTCATGTACGTCCAGTCGGCAGGACAACACATTGGCGTTGTCTCAGCGTGTTTTACGTCGCACAATTCACGGCTGTTTCGCTCTGTGTCCGACTGTGTACGAATGGTGTTGAAGTGAAAACTCCACATGCAAGTTAATCGATTTTTCTCACAAACACATAACGCCTCGGCCAGGACTCACGCTCCCACAATAAGGATTTCGGTGTACGCGTGCCAAAACAAACGTAACGAATCTGGCAATATGGCACTTTTAACTCGGGAAAATAGTAATTAAACTTATTGCGTTTTTGTACGCGAAACAACTACGCGCCGTAGTCAATAGTACAACAAAAAACGGTTTAACAAACACAATTCACTTTATGCTTCTCACTATTCACGTCGCGCACCCTGCTTTGAAGGGCTCTCAAATTTTCATTTAATAAATTTTCAATTTTCTCTTGTTTTCTTTTTCGTTGATTGATAAATATTTTACACGACTTTTTTTCAAAAAATTTTAGTGCAAGTGCTGTACATACTCTTTTTACCGTAAGCTTGAACGGTTTAGTATTCTACTCGTGTTTCACACATTTAATTTGTCACATAAAATTTGCTAATTCACACAATTGGCGTTCGCATTAATATGATAGTGTAGCCTTTTCACAACTACTTAACAACATTAATTTTCTTCTTCGAGGGGTAATAATGCAAAATATTTGAAGTAGAAAAATATATACATATATGTATGTATATTATTTTGTGCGTTTTTTCACCTTCTCGCTATTTATTTCCAATCCGTTGCAGTAGAAAGCCGGTTCGATACTGAAACCGAGACTGACCAACTAAACTTCAAGTGCTGCTACACACCTTTTTCTCGTTGCTCCAAAGCGCCAGCGACACGAAGACCCAGCTTCAGTGTGAGCGCCAGCATGGAGAAAATAACATCGATTTTTGAATGGATAACGAGACACGCTTGCTAACGCGCTCAGCATGTGTACAAACATGCATAACTACAGACATACATGCATACATACATAAGTATGTACAAGGTATAATAACGATGAGAGCATCGGTATTTGCCGGAGCTTCTTACTACGTTTTACGCTCGGCTACAACCACCACCACACCACCTTGAGTTGAGCATGCGGCATGCCAGTACTCCTATTGTACTACAACAGTGAGCATTTGGGGAGGCACGTAAGCAACGGCTGGCAAACGCTCGCGAAACTGTGCCAACGTATGTCCACTTGGGGTTGATAAGCCCTGCTGTTAGCACATAGCTATGTATGCATTTGGGTATGCATGAGCGCACGTTAACTCTAGCTCTCTGTGACTGTTGTCGCGCTTTGTACGCCACAGCGGGTGCGTTTCGGTGAGGCGGGTTTGTTTTGAATGTGACATCATCTTCGTAAACATTTCACGCAACATTTTGACGAAAAAAAAGTCGAAAACAGTAGCTGTACGCTACACAGTAAATAGAAGGACTATTGAGAAGACAAAAGCTAAGTAAATATTTAACTATATGAAGGAGTTGGTAAAATTTTCCAAATAACTTGTTTCTATGCTTTTAAAGTTACCCAGCGAAGCCGAAATATAAATCCATTTTTTAAGGTTTTCAACTAGCAAATGAAGGTAGAATATTTTATATAAATAAAGAATGTTTTCTGTCAAAAACGCACTTGGAAGTTCGAGTTTAGCTGTAGCGGCTGGACTACTATGGGAAACCACTTTTGATTGCTAAAAGCGTTCAAGATCAGACCCTATTTCCATATTCCTAATTTGGAAAGTCTAACTTAGGCTTTCCAAAATTAAGGCACGATATACCAAAAAATGTCGTGTACTCTCGAAGCCTTTCCATTTTATGTGCTTCTTTGAAAGAGAAGTGAATTTCTTCTTTATTGGCATAAAGCCAAGCTTACAACAGCGCGCCAGCCATCCTTCCTTTTCGTTGTTTAGCCCGAATTGGAGATCCCAAAGGTAGCCAGGTCCTTCTCCACCTGGTCTTTCCAACGGAGTGGAGCTCTTTCTCTTCTCTGCTGCCCCCGGCGAGTGCGTCGAATACTTTCAAAGCTGGAAGTAGTGAATTTGGAAATAAATGAACAAATACAGTTCGAAACATTTTCAACTCTTATCTTTGCATTTTTTCTTCCTTCTGTTTTCCTTAACCAATTTTAATCGGTACCAGTCGAAAATTTAAATTTCGCGTGATCGGATTTTCCAAAGTTTCGTAATGGACCCGTATTTTTATCCAGCCATGGACCAAAGTACATCTGGGATTTTTTTTTTGCCGTTACAACAACAACAACTGATAACCAATAAGTAGACAGATGGATGGATTTGAGCGCCATTCACTTGGAAATAAATGGTCAGAAACGATTCTTTTACATATGGCTCAAGCAGCTCACAACTTTCGGTCTTAGACCAAGTATCCTCTGGGTAGCCAAAGAACATCGGTTTGAAGGCGAGCTAAATGAAAAGGCGAAACATCCCTCCCCAGGGCTGGGCGCTGGCTTTGGACCCGCCACGTAAAAAACATCGCCAATGAAAGGAAGAAAACAGCCTCGGATGAGAGTTTTTTTACGGTTAGAACAGTGTAAGCGGAGTCTACGCCAGTAAAGAATAAGACTGGTATCCGCTTTTCTATTTTTCTATCTTAGACCCATAACTAACCTAAATTCAGAGTTCAACTTATAGTTCCTCAAATAGCAATAATGCCAAATGAAAAGTTCTCTCAGAGTCGACAAAACTAACTAACTTACAAACAGTTAACCTTGTTTAGAACACATTTTATTTTCACTTTTTGAACTGTCAAGAAAATCAGTTCAGAATATTATCTCGCCAGATTATCAGCGTTAGGTACTTAATACAAGCAACTCAATGATTTTTAAAAGCAATGTCAACAAAACCACAAAACAGTTGTTCAGGATTTCATACAATTGTGTTTGCTATACGCTTTCGTTATTGCACAAGGTCAGTTCGGATATTCAATACATACGTACAATATAATATATACTTAAATACGTATGTAAATATGTATTTTACTTCAATATAAATACGAGACGAGACATATTTCTTACTTCAATAGAATTAAACATACATACATACATATGTATATGTAGTTTAGTAAGTGCCTAAGTTTCAACTGTATGAGCTCATAAGTACAAAAAAAGATAGTTTGCAATGCCCCGACATTCCCTCAATACCGATATACCATATACATACATATACTATATGTACATTAAACGCAGAACCAATGAAGCTTCTAACAAGTCTTAATGTGATTACAAACACTCAGCGCTTAATGGGTCAGCATTTAGCTTCTACCTAGTTTCGTATTTACGACTTTTAAGAGAGCCGCTGTAAGAACATATACAAATGTATATATTATATAAGCTTACTATGTAAGTAGCATAGTCTCACACCCACAATGCTTGAAAATATATGGCGATATTGCCCTTGCTGGTTGACATCATAACATAATAGGTGGCGCTAACTAGTTAAAAATAAATAAACATCAATGTTGAGGGGCTGAATGGAGCACGCAAGCCTCCCGCTAAGAAATTCGCTTGGAACATATGACTTTCACAGCATATTGCGTAATCGAGAGCAGTTATATTAAAAAAAAAATATTTAACTCAAAGAAAATAAATTTATTTAAAATTATCGCTAAACCAATTTGAAATTTAATTTTTTTTACAAATTGCTTTCCCCTCTAGCTATTTGCTCCATTATACAGTATTTCTACTTAATTTTCGATAAAATAATATTCTGATATATTTTCAATTCCTGCCTCGAGCATAGTTATAGTTACGTTGCACAAAAATCCCATACATTCGCTTTTAATTATTACCACTCGCGCATCTCATTTTCTCTCTGGTCTCTCTTTTTATGAGTTTGTGTAATTATGTAAATCACTTTCTACTCATAGACAGCCTAGAATTAGCGTTGATCATGATCACTCCGAGCCCAAATGAGTGCATTATGTAGGCTTATCAGAGAACATAAAACAAAAAGAAACAATTGTTTGATGTTCTCTGGCCTTGGAATAGCTTACAGCTGCTTAACAGTCTCCTAACAGCACTGTAAAACACGAAAAATGAGCCTACATATCAAAATATGCTACAACATTCCACTTTACATATGTACATATAACGTGCATATGTACATGTTTGACCTATTGTCATTTCATTGCCAGCGTTCGACTTGCGCGCCGTTATTTTTTAGTTTACTAGGTAGTATTATAGTTTTGAGCATTACGTCATTGCGGCGCACTTGTTTACATGTACCGACTACATAAATCATTCATATCAGTAGATGTAAATATGTATGTTAAACATTATTCAATAAATTTTGCTATATCTGTACATACATACATACATACATATATACAATAGAGCAGCCAATGTAGTCTCCATTCAAGTCATTTAAAAAGGCATTTAATTAAATTAGACTACAGGCAATAAAATGGTGTTCACCTCAAGCGCATCGAGGATCCGTCTAACGACTATGGATGCCAGTTAACAATTGGCTATATATTGTATGTTTGTATGTATTTTCTCAGGCTTTGTAATTTGCAGGCACAATGTGAGTTGACATCATAACTTAGTTTTTTGTACGAGTACTTATGGTTGTTTGTAAATGAGAAGGAAAGTGTTTTTAGCACCATTATATAAGCAAATGTTTGTATATACATACATACTTATATTGTTTTTTCACATATGTATGCATGAAGAGGTGTCAGAATTACAATGTAACATTTTATATAAGGTGTTTATTAAATGTTAAAATTCTAATGCACATCTAAAGAGTGTGAAAGCTTTAAAAAACATATTGTTTTTAAACTTTTGATTTGCTAATCTTTGAAGAAGACATATTGGGATAAAAAAGCACCCGCATCTAAATTGGTAGGACTGTTCTTAATTACTATGCCAAATATGAACGCGATTTGTCAAAAAGTTTTTACAGTAGCTGCTTAAGTCGGTACACCTCAGTAGTGCGTTGCGATTTTTGCAATGTATAAAACTATCGCACAAAGAATTTGTCAATTTTGAATTTTTACCAAATTTCATGTGCGGAATCATTGCGAATGTAGGAAAAGGCTTATGGTGATTCCAAACACAAACCTACAAGTATTACAAAGCTTTCAAGATATTAAAAAATTGAAGGATATGGTGCTTGAAAATCGTCATTCAAGTGTTCGAGACGTTGCAAGAAGATTCGACATCTCTCACGAGTCAGTTCGAATGATTTTGGGGGATATTTTGAGTATGAAACGCATTCTTGCTCGACTCGTCCGGATACAGCTGATTTTTTTTTCGAAAAAGAGTACGGTTGCCACCGAATTTGAAGCTGAAAACGCAATTAATACGATCTATCAACCACCGAATTTGCCAGATTTGGTTCCTTGTGATTTTTTCTTGTTCCCCAAACTGAAATTGCCGCTCCGTGGAACCCGTTTTCAGTCGATAGAGGAGATAAAGCATAATTCGCTGAAGGATCTGAAGACCATCCCAAAAAGTGCTTGTGAAAAGTGTTTCGAGGAGTATATTACATCTGGTGGGGATTACTTTGAAGGCGACAAAATAAATATTGATGAATATTAAAATATTTTGCGTTTTATTTACAATTTTCAGATACTTTTTTGTCACAATCTTTGTTTTTATATCTTCACGAAATTTGGCACAGATTATTATTTAAGGTTAAGGTAGCCATCTACCATATCTAAACATATTTTTCAGTTCGAACCACTATAGCTTACAGCTGTCATGCAAACTGACCGATCAAAATCAGAGTAAAAACCTTTTTACACCCATTGAATAAAATAATATTTATGAGCTAAAAAATGCACCTTTGAAGCATTATATGCTAGCTTGGGTACAGCCGTAGTTAACGTGTTTTCTTGATTTTGTTTTTATAAATTAATTCTTTCTAACCTTAAAAGGTTAAAAGAAAATTTACAATGGAAAAAAATCTTTCAACCTTTTCCAAAATAAGAAACCGTAACTTGCTATCGTAAATAATTGAATTTTACTTTTGGCTTCGATCGCATTATATAGAAAAGTCGGTGCTCATGTGTAGTAATACGTATACTTACTACTACAAAAAATGAAAATGATTTGCATATTTAATTATATTCATACGAGACAAATACATTTATATACATATTTATGTAAGTATATGTATATGTATTTATGTGTTACAAAAGTAAAGTTGTAAAGCCTTTTAAAATATTTTTTTCTGAGTTAAGGGTTGGTAAAGCCTATAATTTGGCAGCTGTAAGCTTACATTTGTAATTTTTTTCTTTTCTCATGGAATACCAGGCAATGCAAGAAAGCATCGAATTAGAAATTACCTCTTAGATGCGCTTACACATTGGTAAGATTTTTGTTATTTTAACTTCTCATTTAAAAGGTATAATTTTCCTCTAATTTCGAAGAGTATTTTATAGAGAATACCACTTTCTATCGAATCAATATGACAAATACTTCCGCTAGAATAAAACTGAACCTCCATTTGGCATTACCAAGGATCAGTAGATCTATAGGGTGATCCAAGTAAAGGTACTTTTTTCAATATCCTCTTTTTAACAGACCACGGGTGAGTCGTGTCAAGCTGTCATGTTATTTTTGTTCAGCATTGTTTGGCATTTCATCCTGGAAAGACTTACGCCTGAACAACGTTTACAAATCGTTAAAATTAATTACGAAAATTCACGTTCTGTAAAGAATGGAATTCGCGCTCTTCGCTCAACTTATAGTCAACATAATGCGTATGAAAGCGTACAAATTACAACTTGTACAAGAACTGAAGCCGCTCGACTTTCCCAAATGACATCACTTCGGTCCTGAATAGTTCCAAGAAGATCCGACGTTTTGGAGCCAAATTTTGTTCTGCGATGAGGCCCATTTCTGGCTCAACGGGTATGTAAACAAGCAAAATTGCTGCATTTGGGACGAAGAGCCACCTGAAGTGATTCAAGAGCTGCCCTTTTATCCAGGAAAAACAACGGTTTGGTGTAGTTTGTGGGACGGTAGAATCATCGGTCCATATTTCTTCAAAAAAGATGCCGGTGAGAACGCAACCGTCAATGGCGACCCTTATCGCGCCATGATAACCGGCTATTTGGTGTCTGAAATCGAAGCTCGTGATATCGACGGCATTTAGTTTCAGTAAGACGACCCCACTTCTCACACATCGCAGCAATCAACGAATTTATTGAGAGAACACTTCGGTTAGCAGATAATTTCACGTTTTGAGCCGTTCGATTGGCCACTAGAATCGTGTGATATCACACCGTTACATTTTTTCTTTGGGGTTATGTAAAGTATGATGTCTATGCGGACAATCCTGGCAATTCAGGTCTGGGAGCAAAACTTCACGCGTGCCATTCGCTAGTTATCAGTCGATATGCTCGAACGAATCATCGGAAATTGGGTTCAACGGATGGATCATCTGAGACGTAGCCACGGCCAACAATGTAAAGAGAAAATCTCAAAAAAAAAAGTGCCAAAGAATGTTCTTTCGAATGAAAATAAGCAATTTCCATAAAATTTAAAGTTTCTTTGTTTTTTTTTTAAGTAGGCAACTAGGAAATGGATCACCCTTTATATGTATGTATATAGGTATATTTTATAGGGTCACCGAAATTTCTTTTTAGGTTTTACAAACTTCTTGACAAACTTATTATACTCCGTTCAGGGTATAATAAAATGCAAGCTTTTATTTTAAAATTGTATACTCTTATTCAATTAACAATGAGTTATTACTTGGCCGCACCTACTGGTTACTTATATGTGCCTAAATATGTACACATTAACAAGTGTAATTAATAACAAATAAATTTCTTTTGGCGTACTTTTATTGCTTCCTTTTTACAAAAACTTTGACAAAAGCCTCACTAACTGGCAATTAACTTGCAGCCACTTGAACACATATGTACATACATACATATATGTGTAAATAATTATTAATATATACATATGTATATATATAAGTGCCTTTACTTATCTACCCATTATTACTCACTTATTGATACGCGTTGAGTAACCTTGACAATGAAAGGCAAATTTCGACAGGCCAAATATTTTCTTGCGCAAAAATTCATTTACACAGCAGATTAAATCAGCACTCGGCACACAGCAATTTCAATTGTTTGCCAATACTTTTAGTAGCATTCATACATATACATATGTATATTCATTTATGTATGTACTATACAAATATACTTCAATGTATCACAGTTGCTACTCAGTTGTTGTGTGACTACATACATATGTACATACATATATAAATATATAGAATTTAAATGAGCTTCTAAGTGCGTTTATAAGCAGATCCTTAGCTCGTTGCGCCATCTGCTGAGACTCCCAATTGATTTATATAGTATCGAATGTGCGAAGAAAATTATCGAAATTAAGCTACAACAAAATCTAAGTATAAATAAATATTTATTTTCGCCGAAACAATCAACCAGTGTATGTTGGCCAAGCCAAGGTAATAAAAATTATTTTTCTCCGCAAAAATTGTGCAAATTTGTATAGCAAAGTGTTATTTACACTGCCAGTGCGAAATTATATAGTGTAGTACATACATACAGACTTATATATGCACATACATTATGGTAAATTAATATTGACACAAACTAAATATATTGACGAGTATATATTTTGCAGATTGTTTGTGGATATTTTTGGTAGCCCAAAATAAAAATATCGCGATATTTGCATTCGTTGAAGTATTTATATATGTAATACATACATATGTATGTATGTACATCTTGACGTTCGCAAAAACCGGCAGCAGTGGCAAGCAATATAAACTATATCGTGCGAGTCAACTAATCAACACTTGTGCAGCGCCGATCGTTTGCGCCGCCGGCCCGGCCTCTGTGCTTGCGATTGCGTATCGATTTAATTACCACAAATGCCGTTTAGAAGCCGAAAAATGACGAGTGTAAATTTAATGAATTCACTGTTATGATATAAATAAGCAAATATTTAATTTGCAATTTCACCAAATATTTTATTATTAGTTTTATTTTACATTAGACAATTGTGTTGGCAATTTGAGAAATTATTTTCAATCCTCTAAGCAGTTGAGTATGGCTAATAATAATTTTTTGTTGACGACATAATAGATATTTGTGTAGCCATATGTACATACATACTTATGTATCTCACACACACAGCCATGCATGAGTTATATACATATACTAGAGTATGGATGGTGTGGCAGGCGATGTATTTTAATACAAAATTAGCGTATTTTTAGACATAATAGTTGGTGGCGTGTATTTGCGCCAGTGTATACATCCAATGGCGTGAAACTATGCGTGGGCGTGCACGTCTTCCGTTGGCAATAAATTGTTGTTATTTTTGTGAATACGTATTTTTTCAAGGATCGGAAGATTTGTGCGAAAGTTATAACATTTTTGTATTTTTTCATCTTAATTATTGTTTTTGTTTTCATATTTTTTTTACAATAATTTATCAACATCAAAGTCTTTGTGGCCTAGGTCAAATTTTGTCGCTTAATTAATGAACATAAGCATTATGCGTTATACTTTTGTGTGTATTTGCCTTTAATAATAAAAAGTACCTAAATAAATAATATTTTTTTAATTTTAAAGAGATAAATGCTACAATATTTTTTCTGGTAACTTTTAGACGAATCGAGTTTTTTAATTTTTTTTATGAAATGCTTCAAATAATTTATATTATAGAGAATACATAATTTTGTTTTAAAATATATGAAGCAATTTCTTTACACATTCCACTGAGGAGTTTGAACCGAATATTTTAAGTTTTACTGATGACTAGTAGCACAGAGGCAGTCAAACAGTAAAGGGATTACATGGGATTCAAAAAATCGTTATTTTTTGTCTTATTTAGAATCAAATTGCGAAAAGAAGAAACGACTGGCGCGCTGTTGTTAACTAGACTATAACTCGGGTCTACACCGGTAAGGAAGAAGAATAATAGTTTGGAGTTACAGCCTTAAAAAGTACCGCGCTCTAGATCAGCTGTGCAGTCACTTAAAACCTTAAACGCGTTTTCCTCGAAATTATGTTTTCAAGTCGGTCGTCAAGACCTATGTGATATAATTTACAATGTCTTAAACGAAGGATTTTTTTCAATTACAGTTATTAAAAAAACGTCGAGAAATTTTCACTAAAATCTGCATATTTTTGTAAATAAAAGTTTGCAAAAAATGTAACTTTCATTTTTTCTTCGTCCACTACATAGTTTATGGCCTTAAAAACCGACGGATTTTTTTACTTCAGATGATCTTGTAAGAAGTTCTTCCTTCTTTCCGGGGAAAAGGAAAATTTCTGTGAAGCAGTTGGATCGATTAGCTTAAACTTTTTACACGAAATTCTGAAGAATACTTCAGGTAATACAACTTTACGCCACTGCGATGTTAGAGGCTGTTTCTTGCTAATTTTTGGTTACTAAAATCGAAAATGAAATTTCCTAACATGGAGGATTTTTTGTGTAGTGTCAAAAAAACTACAAAAATAGGTCTACGTGATGGAAAATTTTGGAAGTCATATTCGTAACCAGGACACCTCAAATACGCCATAGACCTTTTAACACAGCAGTCGCAAAGTTTTTCCATCAGATTTCTTGAGTAGTGTAATCAAAGAAAGAAGATTTTTGATATTTTTTCTCAAATTTTTTATCATTCTGAAATATAATTTTTTTTTAACACAAAAACTACTAATTTGGGAGCTGCAATTTTTTCTAAAACCAAATTTCGACTAGCCGATTATTACCTGAACGCATCAATAATAATAATACATTTCTTTGGGTTTTGCACTCTAGATAAGTTTAAGTAGAAAAATCTCCTGAACTGAGCGCTAAGCTCAGAAGTAATATACACAAACATAAATGCATAACAATTTACACTTAGGGACAAAAAACTGGGTTTGAGATCTAACGAAAATTATATATTTGAACTAAAAACAAGAAAAAAGTTAGCTGCGATACTTTTCACAGGTTCTCTCATAGCAGAAAACGTATAAACTGAGCTCTATCTCGATTTTGATCGGTCAGTTTGTATTGCATCTATATGCTATAGAGATCCGAACTGAACAATATGTTCGAAGATTATAACCTTGACTTTGACAATACTCGGTACCAAACTTCGTGAAAATATCTTTTCAAATATAAAATTTTTCCCAACCGAAGTTGATTCGGTCAACTTTAATGACAACTGTATGGTCTGAATAATAGCCTAATGCCTGGTCAGTGCTTAGGTGCCTGTCACGCCGCGATGTGATTTGTTTTAGTCATCACAACGCGACATCAAGTGAAGCTGGCTGCCAACTGGCTCTATATAAGTAAGGCAGGCACCATGCCTGGTCAGTGCTTAGGTGCCTGTCAGGCAGCGATGTGATTTGTTTTAGTCGTCACAACGGACATCAAGTGAAGCTGGCTGCCAACTGGCTCTATATAAGTAAGGCAGGCACCGTGCCTGATCAGCGCTTAGGTGCCTGTCAGGCAGCGATGTGATTTGTTTTAGTCGTCACAACGCGACATCAAGTGAAGCTGGCTGCCAACTGGCTCTATATAAGTGAGGCAGGCACCATGCCTGGTCAGTGCTTAGGTGCCTGTCAGGCAGCGATGTGATTTGTTTTAGTCGTCACAACGCGACATCAAGTGAAGCTGGCTGCCTGCTGGCTGCCAACTGGCTCTATATAAGTAAGGCAGGCACCGTGCCTGATCAGCGCTTAGGTGCCTGTCACGCCGCGATGTGATTTGTTTTAGTCGTCACAACGCGACATCAAGTGAAGCTGGCTGCCAGCTGGCTATATGTATATAAGTAAAGCAGGCACCGTGCCTGATCAGCGCTTAGGTGCCTGTCACGCCGCGATGTGATTTGTTTTACTCATCACAACGCGACATCAAGTGAAGCTGGCTGCCTGCTGGCTCTATATAAGTAAAGCAGGCACCATGCCTGGTCAGTGCTTAGGTGCCTGTCAGGCAGCGATGTGATTTGTTTTAGTCGTCACAACGCGACATCAAGTGAAGCTGGCTGCCTGCTGGCTCTATATAAGTAAAGCAGGCACCATGCCTGGTCAGTGCTTAGGTGCCTGTCAGGCAGCGATGTGATTTGTTTTAGTCGTCACAACGCGACATCAAGTGAAGCTGGCTGCCAACTGGCTCTATATAAGTAAAGCAGGCACCGTGCCTGGTCAGTGCTTAGGTGACTGTCACGCCGCGATGTGATTTGTTTTACTCATCACAACGCGACATCAAGTGAAGCTGGCTGCCTGCTTTCTCTATATAAGTAAAGCAGGCACCATGCCTGGTCAGTGCTTAGGTGCCTGTCACGCCGCGATGTGATTTGTTTTAGTCGTCACAACGCGACATCAAGTGAAGCTGGCTGCCTGCTGGCTCTATATAAGTAAGGCAGGCACCATGCCTGGTCAGTGCTTAGGTGCCTGTCACGTCGCGATGTGATTTGTTTTAGTCGTCGTATTAAGTTTGCTACGATATTTGTAACATCCAGAAAGAAACGTCGGAGAGCCTTTACAATGAGTATACTATGTAAATGATCAGGGTAAAAAGCTGAGTCGATTTAGCACGGGCGTAGCATATATGCGAACTAGTCCCACAGTTTTTGAGATATCGATCTAAAATTTTGCAAAAAGTCTTTTCTCTGCTGAAGTTACGCATTTGTCAACATAACAAATCGGACTACTAAAACATAAATCTCTCACGCAAACTGAACAATCGGAATCAAGTACTTGTATGGACAATTTTTAAATTTGGCGAGGTACCTTCACGATATTTAACATGCGCTACAATCTCCGAATATATTATTCAAATCAGACTACTATAGAATATAGCTCAAATTTACCGTTTTTTCATTAATTTGGTATGGACAGGGTCTTCTCCAATCAGTTACTAGATTTTTCAGGAACAGTAGAATAGCAGAGAGCAATCGAGATTTTCGATTTCTTTATTATAAAAAAATGGACTTATCAAAAAAAACTTTAAAGTAAGGCGATGATAACATTCACTAGAGGAAGGAACCTAGCTTAAAGTTAGATAGCAATATAAAATGAAAATTTGCTATAAAAATCTATTTTTCAATTTTCTAAAAATCGATACTAAAAAGTGGAATTTTTTTATCCAAAAATCGATCTAATTTGTAGCCTAAATATTAATGGGCTTATAGAAACAGGTTTACGAATATTATATTATATTAAAACTAGTGGAAAGAACCCAGCTTGAGGTTACTGACAAAGGAATATAAAATATGGGTTAGAATTAGTAGTCTTTATTTTTTATTTTAAAATTTCACTTCGTACAGTATAAACATTGTATTACAAAGTATGCTGAAATGATATTTTTGATTCAGAAAATAACAACCAGACTAACATAGAATCATAAACAAAAGAGCATAATAAATAAATTTGTCATGTGCATATACCTTTTTTGCCAGATTACCACATTCGCATATTTTTCAAACAAAAATTTATATTATTATTTAATTTTAAAGTGCATTTCAAAAAATTCAAAAAAAAATTTAATTCAAAAAACGTGTACAACTTATCTAAATTCGTTGTAATTTATAAACATGAATATATGTATTTATATGTTTACGGTTATGACCTTAATTTAAGGTAAATTATTTTATTCCCTTTGTTCTTTGTCTAAACTAAAATAAATTAAAATTTAATAATCTTATTTGTGTAAAATTTGTGTTTTATTTGGCAGTATGCTGGCGACATAAGAAAGAAAGCATGACATAATGTCGCAATCGGACTTAAATGCTTTGGCATACAAATGAAATTTTGTGAAAATTTGGCAGGGATCAAAATTGCATCATTACCTAGCGCCTGTGAATAACAACAAGTTCGCCAACAAGCACTAGCATTTATACATACATATGTACATATAACTACTCGTAAGTACTTCCTAGGCATTGAGTATTGGTGGACGCGTACTTACACGAGCATTGTCTATTCGTCAGCAATTTTAATGGGCAAAACCAACTGAATGTCAGCGCTGAATGCAAATCACCAATGACGATAAAACAATACGTTAAAATAACGCTTAGAAATACACATACACAATAGTGGCACACACCTACAAATTACTGTTATCGCATTAAAAATCTTTATTTACTCTGTGGCAACTATAAATTTTGCTCCCACCCAACGGTGGGGTACCGAGCGTCCGAAATTCATTGAAAACGAAATTACTGCGCGCAATTATACATAGTTTAATTTAAAAATAGCTGAATTTATGTGAAGAGTGAGTAAAAAAATGGAAAAAGCAACAATTGACAGTGCATAAATAGTTCGCAAACAATTGCAACTTTTCACCGTGTTCAGTGCAAAAGGCTTCTTCCCCTTTGACAGTTAATTGACGGCACATGCTCAACGCATATTGTTCGATTGATTTCTGGACAACAATGGACAAGCATTGAGTTCACCTAAAGGCATACACACCGTTAGATATACATACGAACATACATGTGTGTGCGTTACGTTTTGCTTTTTCGCAAAATCATTTTGTTTTTCTGCAGCGATGATCGCATTTGTCTATGAATGGCGAGGATATTGGCGGTTGGTGGCAGCGGGGAGGAGCGCCTGGGCAGGATAGACGCGGCGTGTGTTCATGGCCGATGATTAACAAACGGAATGAGATCATTATTTTGAAATTAAAAATTTTCAATTTCGCAAATGTTAAAAAAATTCTGTTTACTCAAAGTTATGTGCTGGTCAGCATACCAACAAATCGGTACATATGTATGTATGTATGTAAGTATGTATTTTTTGAGCTATTTATTTTTGCAAATAAAGTGATTTTCGGAATTTTAAGTGTGCGGATGACTTAATATCTGCTGACATAAGTCATTAAAAATATTTGCTTATAGGCAGCGTTGTAAGATTGATTTCAAAAATAGCAGCAAATATATCTAAATATACACGAAATATATCGAAAATAATTATTTTGAATAAATTGCAGCTTAAATATTGACAGGTTTACGTATTTATTGAATAAAAAATTTTTTATTAAAAATTTGATTAGAAACAGATTTAAAATTTTTTATATTAAAAATTTTCGAAAAAAAATTTGTTTTATATTTTTTTTAAATTTCCGATTTTAAAAGTTGAAAATTTATTTTTTAATTAGAAAATCGGAATAATTTGTAGTCTAAAGATTAATGGGCTTATTTGAAACAGGTTTGCGAATTTATTGAATAAAAAGTTTATTAGAAACAGGTTTTCAAATTTTTTTTTACAAATTTGCTACGAAAGGCTATTTTTCAATTTTCTCAAAATCGGAATTAAAAATTGAAAATTTATTACTTTTTTAATCCGAAAATCGGAATATTTCGTAGTCTAAAAATTTATATGGGCTTATAGAAACAGTTTAACGAATATTATATTAAAAAATTAAGAATTGGAAATTTCATTTTTATCCCATTTAAATTAAAATTTTCGAAAACAAAATTTAAAAAAATATTATTTTATTTATAAATTGTAGTAATAAATAATATATATTTAAATAATGTTAAGATAAGCCCCACTTCCCTCATCTTGGCTTCATAAAAATCAAAAAAAAAATTAAAAATTATTTTCCAAAATTTAAATTTTTTAATCCGAAATTAGAAATTAAAAATTGGAAATATATGTTTTAATCGCAAAAACAGAGTTGAAATTAAAAATAAAAAATATTTTTTTTTTTAAATTGGTATAAGAAATAAAAAAACTTTTCAAAGCAAAAGGTTGAATGAGAAAGGATAAAAAACTATTTTCATTTCTATACCGAACTGAAACTAATCCGATTTTTATTATAAAAAATATGCTTTGGAATTTTCAATCCATTACTTAACATTAGAAAATTTTTAATTTTTTAACTCCATTATGTTTTGAATGTATTTTTTGCAACCCTGTTTAGAAATAGGTTTTCACGATCTAATTAAAGAAAAGATAAGCCCTAGATTTTGAAATATAACACATGTTGGATTCATAAAAAATCAAAAAAAAAAAATCCCAAAATCTAAACTAAAAATTGGATATTTTTTTAATCCGAAAACCTAATTTAAAATTGGAAATTTCTTTTTAAATCAAAATTTTCAAAACCAAAATTAAAAATTAAAAAAAAAATGTATTTTTTTATTTTGGAATAGCATATAAAATAAATTAAAAAGTGAATCGATTAGTCCTAGAATTTAAAATTTCATTCCTTTTAGTTTCAAAAAAATTCAATCAAGAAATTAAAAAAAAATCCAAAATTTGAAATTCATTAAATCCGAAAGTTGGATTAAAAATTGAAAATTTAGTTTTTAATCACAAAACCATAATTAATTATTGGAAAAAATATTTTTTTATTTAAAAATTAGAGTAACAATTTTTTTTTAATTTTTCCATAATAGGAATAGAATTGGAGATTTCGTAACTAATTCCAAAATCAAATTTTAAAATTAAAAAAATATATATATTTATTGTATATTAAAATTGAAATATTAATTAAAACTAAAAAGTTTTTTTTTTTGTTCTGAGCAAATTTCTAACACTGTAATGTAACATACATACATATACATATATATTTTTTATACCATCCAGAACTATAGATTTCAACAAATATAAAGCTTATTGACATACAAAAAAAAACAAAATCTGAAGTTTACACTCGAGAATTTTTGATATTTTAATTCGAAATAATATATATATATATATACATATTTTTAACTATTAATATTTTAAATCAAAACAGTGTATTTGTTACATAAGAATGTAAGTTAACCTTCAAATTTCTTGAGAGAAAAAAAATTTTAAGAGATGAAAATGAAAAACCCAAAAACTTGAGTATTTGAATATTTGAAATTTTCACATAAATTTTGAGATTATGTCCAAACGGTATCAATAAAGAGTTGTAGATCTTTCTATTTTCTACAACTTTCTCATATGAATTTTGTTCTATAGGGCTCATAGTTTTGCCGAAAATTGAGTTAAACGATTTTAACCATCAAAAATTCACACAGAACATATCGCTCGTTAATTATTTTCTAATATGAAAAAAAAATTTAACTCCGTAATAAAATATTCAAAATCAACTGCATATTGGTTTTAGAAAAACTTAATTTTTTTTATTTTCAAAATTAATTTTCCTCATTTTTTTATAAAAAATAATTTCTTTTGGCATTATTTTGTACTTGTAAAAATAAAATTTTTAATGAATTTCAATGCAAAAATAATTTAAAAACAATTAAAATATATTTAAAAAAATTTTAATTCTAAACTAATTATATTTAGAAAATTATATAATTTACAATGATTCCAGACTTTTTTTGCATAGTAAATTAATTTTAACACTCGCATATGCAATTAATTTTCAAAAATAATAATTTAATTTAGAAGAAAAATTGCAATGAATTATTTTTTGAAAAAATTGCGACATACAACCAAGTAATTCTTAATTTTTTTTTAATACTTTCACATGTAGTTGTTAAGTGCTTAAAACATAATCGTAATGACTTACGAATGCCACCGCCAAATGGCGCTTTTTAACATTTTTGGCAACGAGCCGAAAACTTTCGATACATTCTTACAGAACCACACCGATACATACATACATACACACATACATAAATACATATAAATTTACAATATTATAATGTGCGCGTGTGTGTACATTCATTCAGACGACAAATACAACCGACAACCTGGTGAATGATTGAAGTGTGGTCGGCGAGCGGGTGTTTCGTTCGTCTGGGTCAAGTGCGAACACTTCACTGTAATGCGGCGTTTTTCGAATTGGCTAAATTCTCAGCTAAGTGAAATTAGTCGAAAGTAAAAGATATAAATGTACGCGCTTTTATTTACTTTTCCGTCGACTATTCTCCTATACCCGCTTAAAATGTGCAATGTAACGCATTAATTGTGCGCGAAAAATGGCGTCGTTTAATTTTAAATAGCACTAATTTTAACTAAGTAAATAAGTGAATAATTGCTAATGAATCATTTGAACTGAATCGATTGTAAGAACTCGCAATCAGCCATGAAATGTTTAGAAAATTTGCCAAAATTGTTCTAAATTGAGCAATGTGTGCAAATATTAGACAATATTCTATGGTTTTGAAAAACATTTTTAAAATGCAATATGAAGCATGAAGCAAATCACCCAGCGTTTATCTTATAGAATATTTAAAATAAAATAAAAAACTTTTTAAAATTTGTTTTTCAATTCAATGCAATAACCAGATTCACTCAGGACAACTTCCTTAAGCACCCCTACTGACACCGACATCGGATAATAACCTCGCCCACTTCCCATGTAGTTGTTTCAGAGGAACAGAGACATTAAATTTTACACCCAAGATGTAGTACCAGAGAGCTTTATAGGAGCCTGGTTGAAAATAATAAAATGGTCGTGGCACCACATTTTGGTGAAACCCCTAGATCTCAAAATCTACTCGACCGATTTCAGCCAAATTTGGCAGGTAATATTACCCTGACATTCTTACATTTCAGTTTGAAAATGGACGAAATCGAATTACAATCACACCACTTCCCAAAGAACACAGTTTTAAATTCCATCTGATTCTCTCATTTCCCAGTATATACTAAATCAAGTGACAAACAATGTATTCGGATAAAATTTATACGAAAAGTGCTTTTAAGGTGTGCAGCCAAATTATCAAAGTCGGATAAAAACTATTCAAACTTCCATATACCGAATATGTGGACCGGAGTGCAGTATGAACTTATTATCGAAAATATCGATCAATCTGTCAGATATACTATCGAAATTCGAAAAAAAAATTCTCGGCTTTGATCCTTGAAAGTTCGGACAAATTTTCGGTTACATGCGATCTTAGCACTTTCTTTCTTATCTCCTTTCTACTTCACACTATCCTTCAAGAAGTTCTGTTGTCAAAGACACCACTTTTCCGAGAGACTTACGGAAAGAACTTCGTAATGGCCGTGTTTTGAATATTTTTCTAGAGAATAGAATTCAGCTTTGCATCGCGACCTAATGTCTATTGGGCCTCTCCTCTACCACATATATTCAGAAAGCCCAGCACTCTTATGAAGGTTAGGAACTTGCTGAACGCTATTGAGGTAATGTCATCCTAATAACATATTGTATATGAATCTAGGAGCCTTGAACCTACGTCTAAAGATTGCTGCGCAATCTAGCATCAGGTGCTCAGGAGTTTCCGGTTCCATGTCGCAAAATCGGCAGATTGCACAATAAGCCATGCCCGTGTTGAACAGGTCTTTCTTGTTCCTACAGAGCTCAGTATAGATTGCGACAACTGGATGAAATTTGTCTACCCACTCTCGCCTCCGTGCGGAGACAGCTGCTTTATGGTGTGGGACCCCACCGCAATATAAGGTTCAGTTCCCATCGTAATAGAAAACGCAGCAGAGCAGCCTCCTATCTCATACCCCGGCACGCAGATAAAGGTATTTCCCTTTAAAAAGTTCACAAAATCTTTGTAAAATATGTGACTTTGAAATAATAAAAAGTTTGAATAAAATATTTTGTGCTCGAAGAAAGCCATGTAAGCTCTTAAAAAGGCAATGCCACAATCACTATAGATGGATATACATAAGTATATCAAGATAGAGAACTTTGTATATCTTTCATGCTATAGAAATGCGACTGTGAAGGGTATTATAGCTACGAAGTGAACGTTCGTTTGCTTTAATATAATACTAAATAGTTAACAAAAATATACCTGAAATATAATGTCATAAACGAAAACTTATTGAAACAATTATTTAAATTTTTTCTTTCAAGACTTGACAGACTCTGTACACAAGACTTACCTTGCAACTGCAGAATGGTCAGCTGATATTCGGCCAACTTCTCATCGACATAATCTTGGGATTGATTCGCTATGATTTCCGCTGTCGACGGGCCGAACTCCTCTTCATCATCATAAACTACATACGATTTAGGATGCGGAGGCTCCAGTGGCACACCGACATAGTCGTATTGATTCGGTGTTGGCTGTTGTCGCGGATATTGCTGCTGCTGTTGTTGCTGCTGCTGCTGTTGATAGTGATGTTGCTGCTGTTGCTGTAGATGTTGTTGTGGTGTTTCGTACGTTTGCGATAACGGTGTTTGACGATTACTATACATAAATTCCGAATTTGGTGTTTGGCAAACAATCGGCGATGGTGTCGGTGACAATTGGAAGGAACTCGTCGGCCCAACGCCATACGAATTCTGATGCTGTAATGGCACATGCGCCATGGGACGGAACGGTTTCGGGCCGGTTGGCGATTGCGCCACTTTAGGCGGCAGTTGTGGCGATTGTACAGCCGATTGTTGATTGGGATAGAAAGTCGGCTGGAAAGTGGGTGGCTGGTATGGTGCCGGCGAATGATTGCCCGCTACGTGTTGCGGCCATTGCGGACGCGGATGCGGTATGCTATTCGTGCCGCGTGTACCACGGCCCGGTGCCGGCGACATGGCGTGCGCAAACGGCGTGGGACTCATCGGTGCCGGCGATTGCATGGAAGGATAACGCGGACCCGAAATGATTGGTGGCGGGCTGGGCGCAACCGGTGTCCATGGCGACGGCGGACGGTACATGAACGACGATGGTGACGGTGAGGCGGGATTATGCGCACGTGGATTCCAACCACGCGGCCCTCCAAAGGGCGGTGGCGGTTGACCAGACATATTACCGCGCGAGCACGACTAAATTGAGTTTATTTGCACTTAAGGTCCGTATGATATACTTTTATATTAATATTATTTTTTTTTGCAGCTTAATTAGTTCCTTTGTTGGCGAATTTTTATAGGTTTTTTTCTTTACTTTTTATCAGTTAATTTATTACGCTTTCAGTCAATTTAATGTTTAATTGTGTGGTCCAATTTTTAAAAACTATTTAAGGAACACTTGACGGTATCATAATACACTAAAAAAAGTTAAGTCAAAAATTATCAAAAAAAATGTGCTGTGACAAAATTTCTCATTTAATTGACATATTTACCTTCAAAAAGTGCGCGAAATTCGTAACACATTATTGAGAGCGCCAAAAAAAAAAGAAAATCTTGAGATGACAGCAGCTGCTAGTCACAAAAAATACATAATTTTCTAATAACTACACTACCAATGTCTATAAAGTCAACTCTTGTCCTAGAAAGTGGTAAAAACTTGTCACATTTTCGCAAAAAACAAAAACAATTCGCTAACCCACTAGCCTAATTGAGTCTAATGATGCTCACAGTAAGTGGCGCACAACAACAATGCAACACAATCTTCCTGGCGATCGCACTATTTTTCACTCAAACCACGTAAATACAAGTAGTTTGTGCCCACCAATGATTAAAAATGGCGCTGACGACATTTTGAAAGCGAAAGCATTTACTCTGTGTGAAAACACATTTATCAGCGCTTTATGAGTGGTGGCTGGCATGAGGTGATCGGCGCACATATTGGCGCATGTTTTCGTGGTCCAAATACACGGAAACATCATGATATACAAGCAAAATTACTTTTGTTTGCTGGCAGCAATGACAGTTTTTAGACATTTTCCGGGTTAATTTATTATATAGCAACGCTTAAGCACATCATTATTCATAAAAGAAAACTTTAGTTTATTGTTAGGGATTAAGTAGTCGCTTTTAGCACAAACAAAAGTATTACTGTTGTTGTGTTGTTTACAGACCTTGGCAGATGGCGTGCGTAATCTTAGAATATATGCGGTGTTACATTCTGACTGGATTTCGACTAAATGATCTTGAAACGGATACGGAGATTGTAATTTTAAAATGGCTTATGATAAAAATTAATTGCGCTGTGAAATATTTTCGTTGGAATATTTTGTTTTTTTTAGATATAGTACATTCATACTATACTATAAATAATAAATTTTGCTTTGCCATTGTAGAAGCAGTTCTACATACATATTTAACGCTTATAAGAAGGATATTGTAAAATTTGTAAAATTGTAGAAAGTCTAACATGAAACCAATATCCAGCTAAATATGTATGTAGGCATCTGAGCTGAGTCAATTTAGCTAAGTCGTTTGTCCCTCATTTTACAAGATATCGTTCAGAAATTTTGCACACTTCCTTTTTTCACCAAGAAGCTGCTTATTTGTCGGAACCATTGATATCGGATCACTAGAGCATACATATAGCTGTCATACGAACTGAACAATCGTATTCAAGTTCGTGTATGAAAAACTTTTTTATTTGACTAGATATCTTCACAAAATTTGTCATGTCTTATTGTCCAAAGCAATGGTATAATCTCTGAAGAAATTCTTTAGAACGAACCGTTATAACATATAGCTTCCATACAAACTGAACAATCAAAATCCCGTCATTGTATGGGAAACTTTTTCATTTGATGAGATATCTTGACAAGGTTTCATATGGATTATCGTCCAAGATAAGGGTACAATCTCCGTAGAAATTGTTCAGATCAGAACACTGTAGCATATAACTACCATACAAACGGACTGATCAGAATCAAGTTCTGATATGAAATCTTCCATTTCTCTACATAAAAATCGTAACTTAATGTAGTAAATATGTATGTGTTCATATACATTTGTACGAGTATATATACCCACAATCCTTATGATGAACATGTGTTTGTGCTACAATTCATGTTCAAATCGAATTTCTGGACTTTGTGCTATTTAAAGCATCAAACAGACGCATGTTTCCTGTGGAGAAAACTTTAATTTTTGTTTATACGAGCATTTATACACTATAAAGTGATATACAGTATGGTGAATTTATGCAAAAAGCCAATATTTGAGGAGCTATGTAAAAAACGGTAGAGTTGATTATCAAAAGCCCAAACACAAACTTTGTACACTGCGAAAAAAATGTGTAGACAAACTGCGGAACATTGAGTACTAAGGCTGAATAAAATAGAAAATAAAATAAAAAATTCAATAATATACTCAATACTGGCCTCAAATATATCCTTTATACAACTTTGAGTGTCATTTAGAACTGATTTAGAGATTTACTTTGAAACGGCTATGAAGCAAACGTAATGCTTTAATATTTAGAGCCTAAGAATCCCACAATTTGGAGATAGAAATCCCAAGATTTTTTTATATTATGTAAATATTTTCTTATAATAACAAAAAACAGTGTTCCGTTATCTAGTAAGTCAAAGATAACCGTTAAACATATTAGCAATATTACTAACCATTTTATAGGTTATCTTCCTACTTCAGCTTAATAATGAAAGCTTATTTTGCCGGAACCCAAACTTTAAAAACTGCTAAATAAATTTATAACAGCAACTGGTGTAGAACCACGAAAGTGGTTATATAGTCTACTAAAGTCTAGACTATATAATTTTATTATTATTACTGAATTCGTAATTCATAAAGTTTAAGATGTTTTCTATAAAAATAAAGTGACATATTTACTATTACATATTTATTCTCAAAACTTTTTAAATTATTATATTACTGACAGTTACAACGCTTTCTTCCTGAACGACAAAAATTATTTACAGTGTAGTCACTTATACTTGGGCCCTGCAAGGTTGTGCGGCGCTATGGGCTAGCCAACCGCATGCAGCCACACACACACACGCATACATACACAGCTGCAGCGATGGCCATAATCACACACATAGTCGGCCATCACCAACAGTAGCATCCAAATCATCAGCAAAATCAACAGCAACAACAATAGCAAGAAGAGTTCCCATTCTCACTGCCACAGCACACTTTGTGGCCAATTCGTTAAATGAAATGAAGTAAAAGAAAAATTAGGAAAATTATTTCGTATTTCAAAAATAGAAATGAACTCAGTTCGTTAAACTTGTTCAACCGAATTTCTGCTGCGTGTTCTACTGTCGCTGCCTGCTAGTGCTGGCGCTAGTGCTCGCGTTGTTGCTGTTGCTATTGCTGTAGGCGATATTACTGCAACTGATGGAACACTTTTACTGACAGTGACCACACTCAACTACACATTTCCACCGACCAATTTCTGATTTTCACTTTGGTTTCGAATAGTTTCACTACTACACATGCACACACATATTTGCGTACGTGTGTATGTCTTTTATGATTTTTATGTACTCAAATGTAATAATTACAAATAGTGCCACTCAATTTGGTCTTTCGTTTTTTTTAACACATTTTTACACTGTTCGATAAATATGTGTGAGCTTAATTTTAATAAAAAAATATGGGTTTAACGTTAAGCAAAAAATAAGTATGTGTGTATTTTTGCTTGTTATGTAACTTTGCTGAATATTTCCGGTAAGCAGAGAGGCGAAGGATTTCGCGATTTTCTGATCGATTGTGAAATGTGACTAGTTTAGCGCGTTACTAACCATAAACTCTGGACACGTTAGGATCCAAAAAACACAAATTAGTCGTACACTTAACGGTACACAAATGTAAAAGTTGCGGTTTTCCCCCGATTGAATTGTCAAAAAGTAAAACTATTTAATTCAAAGTGCCGCGACACATATACTGTATGTATGTATATGTGTGTATAAATTAAATAAATAAAACTTATTTTAGATGAGAAACGGAAAATCTTCTGAGGAAGAAACCGAGAACAACACTCGACGAGTACGAAACACCAACTGAAAGAATTTTCAACTCGCAATAACGATGGCTGCCAAGAGTTCCCATTGCGGATAATATGTACCGTTAATACGCATAGTACTGTAAGTGTATGGATGTGAATGATGCTGATGCTGATTCGAAGGCGATATGTGTTTTTGCTCTGGTTTCTAGCATTGTGTTGGTGAATCGCGCATGCCTATTTACCTAGGATATGCTCACCGAAATACGCGCGTATAGATATTATGAAGACGACGAGACGACAACTAGTGTCGCGTGCGATCGTGTCATAGACCAATAGTCAGGAAAATGTACATATGCGTTTGCCGGCAAAGAGAAGAGCGCAATAAATTCATTCAGTTTGAAAGCTGTGCGCCCCATGGAAAAGCATCACCCAATTATTGTGTGTATGTAAGTTTGGATGATTAGACCAAGCGTCCGTGGGGCATAGCATTATCTGACCGGCTTATTCTTTGCATTACTTCGCTGAAGTGATACGATCATTCCTAATGGCAATATTTATCGCGATTTTCTCGTTATGTATTTTAATTATTCCTTTTCTTCTATAACAACAGATGTGATCGCCACAGTATTTACACTTCTAACCTTTCAATGTATGTATATAATAATATGCAGCTGTTAACGCAAAGGTTATTATTTTTTTTTGTTTGTTTTTAAGTTTACTTGCCGCAAAGGTGATGATTAAAATGCATAAATAAATAAAAGATTCATTGACTTTTTCCTTTAAATGCTGATGTATACAGAAAGAGAAGTGAACGCGGTTTACGGATTCTTTACTTTTTAGAAATATGTACTGTTTAAAAAATATTTAAAACCAAGCAAATGTAAATTTTTTAGAGCTAAATAACGCAATGATTCAAGAAACGGTGCATGTCCTTGTATCTTGACAAAATTTGGTAGGGATTATTGACCAAGGCAACGGATATACATACATATATTTATGTATATATATATATATGTATGAGTAAATATACGTAATTTATAATATATATGTACATTAATATTATGAAGTGACCAAAAATATCTTTTTAGATATTTTAATCTATGAGAACTGCACCTGTGAAAGATATTATAGCTACGGTGCAGGCGGAGTTAGCGTTCTTCTTCGTTTTAGCTCTATAAAACTAAGCCACCTGCTAGCGTTAAGTTTAAGCAAAGTTCTGTCGTATTAAAAGTGAATCAATTTTTACTTGGTATTGCTTGGGAGAGGACTGCTCGATTTACTGCCCTATAATGTATAGTTTACTAAAAAGTAGCTATTAGTAATAACGATATCTGACCTTATCTATTCCAATTTTTTCTCCTATAACAAAAACAAGATAAATCGAGGTTTGTAATAATTATATAATGTAAATGTTACAATAATAGTCACTTACCTTCAATATATTGCAAACATTTGCCCTCGGTCGTCTGAAAGGCTGGTTATGTTCGTGGTCATTAGTTCCATTCCATAATTTGCATGCAGTCAAAGACGTTGCTCACCGGAAACACTAAATCACAAATAAAGCTTTTATAGAATACCCTGCATTTACCATTTATGCGTTTCTATTATGCAACAACGCTCGTAACATTATGATTAACTTAAATGTTGATTCACTAAACAATTACTTATTTGTAAAAGAATTTTATATTTTCGAATAAAAATGCCACTTTTCCGCTTTTTTAGTTCCTTCGAGGCGGCAAATTACATGACTAAAGTTGGTTGCACTTATTCTTCTTCTTGAATTAGCTAAATCATTTTCGAGTTTTACTACGTACTGTACTGATTGGAAAGAATAGTGAAAAGAAAAATGTAAAGAATGTCAACAAAGTGAATGTCAAACGTAAAATGAAATGCCAAAAAACAATCGGCGAGTTTTGCTAGTGCTTTATCAGAATTTTCAGCATTTTTCAGCGCAATTTTTATTTTGCATTACAATTTTCTAAATCAAATTGGAACATAAACAAACTTTTTCTAGCAGTGCGGGTGTGAAGTGCAAGGCTATGTATAATTTTCAAATATTGTCTGCAGAATATTTTTTGTGTTGAATTATTGAGCGCGTGTCAAATAAAAGCAATTAACAGCCGCAAGCAATCGACGGTCTTTTGGTGACATTATTTTCGGTGAATAAAGTTTTTGTAGCTAATTATATGGCTGCTGTAGAAATCTATGCCATCGTTACCTTTTATAAATAATTACTTATAAAACAAGTTAGAAGTGTTACAAACTGTTTATAAACGCTTTTCGACCATTGATCGCCGGTTGTTAGCGCCATCGATTTTGCAACAGCCTCTCTAAGCCAATAACAACAAAACATATGAAGAAAACAATAAATATATACATATAAATAGTTTGTAGCGAATATGGGACATTAAATTGCCGAGTGTCATTATCACTTTATTTGCATCTGCTTAGTGTTTTACCAAACCATTCTATCAATTGTGTTTATTGATGTTTTCTGTAGTCAGCGGCAGCTTAAGTGGTGGTAGCGGTGTTGGTGAAGAGAAGCGTCTTGACGCAATGAACGCTGTTTGTGTTTATGTTTCTACAGCGCAACTAGTGTTGCAATTTGATACCACTGATAGTAACGGTCTTGGTGAGCAACGCATGCTTGACCTTAGCCGACTGTTTGGGCAACTAAGACAACTGCTTTCTTGTGCTGTTTGTGCCCGCCTTCTAAATGATCCGTACGAGCCTTTGAATAATGCGCGTTGCCAACACAATGTGTGTCGATTATGTGTTCGTGGACGAAAAGCACTGCGCCCCTTATGCATCAATTGCAAGGATCTGCAGGATTTTAAAACATATACTGAAAATAAAACTATGCGTTGCCTTCTGCTTTGTTATAAAAGCCTGTGTGAGCATTTATTGTCTTCGAATTTTTACACGCATCTCAGCCGTCAAAAGGCTCACCAAGCGCTGACTTGTAGTGGAGAGAATGTTTTCGGTGTTGCGCCAATGCCACACATGACTACTTGTGGGGATATTATTCAGGAGGGTGCCCGATATGATGATATATTAAACGCTTTTAATGCTGATTTACCACAAATGGGGCCTACAATTAAGTTACAAAATACGCTTCTAACAATACCAGCGGCGGTGACAAGTGTACCGAATCAGTCAACACCAAGTGTTAGTGCTGTAACGCCGTTGGCACCTTTATTAGTGCCTCAAAAAAGGGTTCAAACTCATACCGCTCCTCGGCTATCAACTTCTCCAATAACACCCGCGGCGACATCCAGCAACTCCATAACCTTGTTACCTACACACACTGCTATCATCAAACGGGAACAAACAAACAACCAAGGAAACTCTTCTACACCAAGCAATGCCCACATTCTAATGACATCGAAAGTTAATGTAACAAACCAACAACAGCAGCAGCAACAGGCACACGGTCAATCACATATGTTATATGTTAGGAATATAAAAACAAGCGCCAGTGAATCTAATAATATACAAACACCACATTTATGCGCTACCCAATCAATTGTGGGAACCAGCCATAGTAGCATTGCTTCACTGTCGGCGCCTCCCACGATTACATACGTTGGTCCAAACACACCCGGTATTGTTGTACCGATTGTATCTTCATCCGCCACCACCACTGCACCTTTGACGATAGCGTCAGCTAAGCTACAATCGCTTAAACGTCAACTTGCCCAAGCGCAAGCACGCGGCGGTGCACCAATCAGCATAGCTTCAGCGGTAAAAGCAGCCGGCATTACAAACTCGGATACGAACGCGTCTGTTACTTTTAAAGTATCTGCGGCAGGTATAACCACGACCTCTTCTCTAATCTCTTCGGCAAGCACAGGTGCAGTAGCGTCTCCCACATCGGTTACCAGCTCAACTGCAACTACAACCACTGCCACTATTACATCACAACAAATACGTAATCCACCTTCCATAAAAACGGTTTCCAATGGTTCAGCCATGTACTCTGTTTTATATACCGGCGTCGGGAATAAGATTACTATTAAAAGAAAAACAGACGGTGATGAGGAAAATGGGCAGAGAGTAAGTTTTAATTTTAAATTGTAAGTAAAACACGGTTTTATCAAAATTCATTTGTTTACAGAAGACTGTTGCAACAGCAAACTCGCCTGTATCAACAAGTACATCAGCACCAGCGGCAATTAGCAACTCAGTGGTTACAACACAGCAACAATCTCAAGCGAACAAATTAAACGCGAAGCGAAGAGGTTGCCGATGTGGCAATGCTACCCCAACGCCTGGTAAACTGACATGTTGCGGTCAACGTTGTCCCTGCTATGTGGATTCTAAGTCATGCATTGGTTGCAAATGTCGTGGCTGCCGAAATCCTCATCGACCGGATGGTGGTAAAGTGCGTCCTGTAATACCAGAACTGGCATGTTATGAAATTCAAGTGGCAGATGAAACCCCAAGGTTGAGCCCAAGTGAGTTGCAAGTAGGCACGACGTTGACCACACGTCCGCGCAACACTTCGACGGCAACAACAACATCACCGCAACAACACCCAACTCATCAACAGGCCATAACAATTGTGTCTGAGCAGCAAAGCACTTCATCAAGCGCATTATCGTCACCATCACCATCCATAGCAACGGTAACCTCACAACTGCATTTGACGCCGAATTCCTCATCACCGTCTTCCAAAGGAGCAACGCTAATACCATTCATTAGTTTGCATCCCATTTCGTCGCAGCAGCAACAACAACAACAAACGCAAACGGTCACCACCATCAGTGGTAACCAACACCAAACCAATATGTTGCCTATGGAATCTGTTCTCATACAAAATGCTGAGGGTAAATACCAAGGTGAGCCTAACCCAGCAGCTTGGAAAATTCAATTTGAAAATTGATTTTTATGTCATTTCTTCTTCCTCTTTTCTTCAAATATTAGTTGTAAATGTCGTAACTACGGGACAAGCACACCACCAACACAGCAATTCCAACATCCAGCGAATTCATAGTATACCTCAACTGCAGGTAACTTCATCCGCCAACGGCAATAGTAACCATAGTAACACTTTATTGAGCAACTTGACAACAGTAAATATTCTAACCAACACAAGTACCAGCAATACAACAACATCGCCGTCTACGGCAACGACTAAAAGCTCACACCAAAGTGTGCTACTGCAACAACAGCCACACTTACAGCAGCACCGCGTACAACAACAGCAAACAACAGAAGCATCATCAGCAACAAATACACGGACAACGGCTTGTTTCGTCGCATTTAATCACCACATCCGCCAATAATATGCCAGCATCTGTGACAAGTGGCAAATGTGTAGCAGCCACTTCGTTGCCGCTGCAACTACAACATCATCATCATCAACAGCAACAACAGCAGCCACAAATGCACAATAACACACATACACAAAATCAACAAGTAAAACAAAATATTGTTACAATGCGCCCAGCAACGATCAGCAACAACAATATGCACCATACACAAACACTAACCCCAATATTATCATCCTCTGCTACAACAATAACGCTGTCACCAATTATTGTCTCCTCCTCACCTAACACCTTCAAAGCGGAAATGTTTTCTGATTCCATGGAATCAGAATATTTGAACTTCACCACAGGCGCTGTCACGTCAACGACCATGGTGAATAGTGGTAGTAATAACACAAATATGTTATCCACAATTTATAGCCACAGTGGTCTGTCAAATGCGACAACAAGCACCCGCATAACGTCTGTGCCGTCACTGAGTAGTGGCAGTACGGGTAGCGGCAGTGGCAGCGGTAGTCGCATGAGTCTGGGCATGAATATGAATATCACCGGTGCGGGATCACACATAACACCCGCTTTAGTAGAAGTAATAGAAGCGAGTGATATGTAGTTTGACAATAATAACAAAGTAGGCAACTAACTTGGTGAGCGCCCTGATTATAACATAAAGAGTTATAATCTAAAGCAAACTATTAATGAGTAAAACAGGTAACTTCAAGTGTATGAGAGCTTAAATGGCTTAATCTTGTCTAAACGGACCAAAAAGTAAATAATACTGGAAACTTATATACTTGAAAATATTAAAAGCTCAGGCAAATCAAAAACTGGAAGCTATAAAATTTTCATAAAATGTTTTTTTTTTTAATGATGAATGAAAGAAATTTTATTTTGCCAACGTATTTCGAAATATTTTTATAGGGATTTCATGCGCCGTTTTGTCTCAAAAGCGGCTTCTTTAGTGCAATTAGTTATTATGCGTAAATAAATCAAAATCAACTCTTTAATTAGATTGGTGAACGCCACTTTATCAATACGGCTAAAATGTATATTTAGTACAAAACATTTTTTTAATTAGCTTCCCCATTTCCAGTGAAATGTAAAAGTGTCTTTCAACTCGCATGAGTATAAAAAAGGAATTATTTATAAAGATAATTGGAAATTTTAATGCGCAGTGAATTGGTTTGGTGGGACTCGATCAAGTATGTGCAACTAGGCCAAAGCTGTAAGCGAAAAATTATAATTATAACATGCAGTTGTTGTTGTATATATTTATTTATTATTCTTATTTTAATCTTACACTAATATTTCATATTTGAAGTCTGAATCTAGGCAAATTTTTTAATTTGTACTTGTATTGTTAGTAATAGTTCATCAAAAGTTGGGAATCGGGTCAACAAATAGCTTAATTTTTTTTGCCAACAAAAATACTCTTTAATATATTTATGCAGTTTAGGTTTCACACATGCAAAATTAGTTTAAAAACTTTTACAGAAATTGCCAAATCTCAGTTTAAAGCACTGCTAGAATTAGTTTTTCATTTTTCATTTTTAATTTATATATTTTTATTTTTCAAAAACATTATACTTGTTATAATGTGAGAGCTCCTAAATCGTTTTGGGCTGCTTCCAACACCAGCTACGTGTCTGTATTTCTGCCTAATTTTAGGCATTGCTTTATGCTTGCAAACAAAACATAAGCAAATAAGCTAGTTGCAATATATTTTATATAAGATGATGATAATGTTGTTGTATTATATACATACATATATCTATATATACATATACATATATAGGTATATATAAAGTTTTATATTGAATTAGTTCTAAATGGTTTCGAACAAATTGTAAAATAATTTGAATTTTTTGATTATAAATTTGCATAGTTGTAAGTGTAGCGGTAAAAAAAATTATAGGAATCGTAATTAATGTTAAAATAATTTGAATGTTTTAAGGAAACTTCATTGTTTTAATTGTGGAGCATTTTTAATACATTTGTAGTTGGCAGCGGTAATTTTAAATTTGAAAGAAACTCGAAGCATTTTTGAAATGTTAAAATTAAGTTAAAGGTGTATTTAACCAAATCTATCACAGCATTAAACACAAAGCACATACACACACACACATGTATACACATTAAAAAAGATATTTATATATGTAGGAATAAATGCATACAATATACATATTAATTAGTATGTAATAGTATGTTTGTATGTTAAAATTGATTGTATACTTTTAAATTGAAGTAATTAAGTTTTAAAATGAATCTAAATCGAATTGGGTAATAAATGTAATAAATTATTAAACAAAAACGAATTTATATTATTCAAACGCTGTTAACGGTCAGGTGTCACAGACATGAAAAAATTATAATAAAAAAATATTTTTTGTCAGTTGTTGTTGTAGAACTCTGACAGTCTTTGACCGGATAAAAAATCTAGATCCGTTCCGGTTACGTAGACCCGACTGTCTTGGTAATGGAATTTTTTGCCAATAAATTACACCGCTCAACAAGAAAGAATTTTTGATTTTTGTGCTCATGCTCCAATGCTGATTTTAGACATCGAAAAATACTGGAAATTTTATATTTAGCTCTTACAAGTTTGTTTTCGCCTGACACGAATGGCCCATTTGCCCATATGAATATAAAAGGAATATGAAAAAAGTTTTCTACAAAAGCAAACTTTAATAAAAAAGTTTGCTTTCTCTTATTTTTGGTGTATCAGAAACTGAAATTTAATATGGAGAAGAGCAACCAAAAATCGTGTCGACCGCTGTTATTGTAAAAGTAAAAACATAGCATCATTAATAAGGTTTCGACTTGAAAGAAATTTGAAAAAAATAAACATTTTAAAAGCTAAAAGGCTATTGATCTAGTTCCAACCGCAGCTCCTTTGGCCATCACTAATCGTTGGAGATGTTTCCATGTCCCAGAACAATATACTTCAATATTTTTAAGAGCAGCTCGAATTATGAATTTATTTATAGTAATCACATTTTGCACGCTGCTATCTTAAACTGAAGCATCTCTTGTTGTTAATCAAAGTTCTTAATCTTAATCTCAGAGCTGAGCTCAAAGCCGCTTCGTTTTCGCTCACTTTCTACACTACCACACAAGTGCATCTCTAAACGATTCCTCCCTCAGGCTACTATTGATACATGACGCCATTTGTGTACGGAACGTCGTGGCGCGAACAACTCGGCACCTAAACGCCGTTGCCGTTAGAGTGTAATCCATATTATCAGTATTCAAAGACTTGTATGAATAAGTGAATATTCCTATTTTCGTGGATGCTGTTAAATTTTACTGATAATTTGTTGTTGTTTTCAATTCATAACTAACATGCTTATGAGGCACGCATGGGTCGCGTTATCTTTCGCCTTACTTTTTTGCTTGGATCTCAGTGAGGCGCTTATACGCGATGAGGATGTTGGTAAATAGGCACTACACATACATATAGTCACCCATACATGTTTAGTATATGTGATTAAAAACGCTTTTGTATACTTCCACAAGGCACAGAAGAGGAGTCCAACACAGATATTGACTTGACCGGTGACGCAAAGGATGACCATAATGTACGCGTAACCGAGAATCGTTTGGCGGCGCAGCTTTTCGCCGTCATAGAGCATTTCAAGCAAGAAGATCCCGTTGGATTTCCAGGAGCGCCAATACCAGATCCCATGGAGGTGCCAGACATGCGCAAAAGTCTCGGTATGGGCACGTTGAGTATGATGCAGGTGAAAGCGTATGGTTTGTCGAAATTTCGTATTGACACGGTGCAAGCGGATCTGAAGGCGATGAAGGTAAATATAAGAATATATTTTTATTTAGAAAGCTTAGGAATTTTCATGAATTATATTAATTTCTAAATTCAAAACAAAATCTAATTTAATTTAGCTGTGAAACGTTCGCCGCCAATGATAAGATCGAAACGCATTTGAAATTCGTTGATTAGAAGGAAAGAAGACAGTATGTAGACTTAAGTGTGTTTGTTGTTGATAACAGTTGTTTTAAAAGTGTGTAGCGAAAGCAGTGATTCAGCGGTCAGAGCTAAGTTCATAATATGACGCGTTCAAACAACAATTTAAAACAAGAAAAATATTAACCTCAGTTGCACAGGAGCTAGGAAACCATTCACTAATAAAAATGACATTGATTTTGATCGGTCAGTCTATATGGCAGCTACATATGTACATCCAAAAATTGCTTCGGAGATTGTATCGTCACCTTGAAAAATAATCCCTATGCCAAATTTCGTGAAGATATCTTGTCAAATAAGAAGTTTTCCATATATGGGCTGGATTTTGAACGGTTAGTTTGTATGGCAACTATGTGCTATAGTTGTCCGATATAAATAATTTCTTCGCAGATTGTACAGTTACCTTGAGTAATAATTGATGTCATAATTTCGGGAAGATATCTCTTCAAATAAAATAGTTTTCCATACAAGAACTTCATTTTAATCTGTAAGTTTGTATGGCAACTACATATGTGCTATAGCGGTCGGATCTAAATAATTTCTTCGGAGATTGTACCGTTACTTTGAAAAATAATCCATGTCAAATTTCCTGAAGATATTTTGCAACATAAAAAAATTTTCCTTATAAAGACTGGATTTTGGTCGATCAGTTTGTATTGCAGCAATATGTTATAGTGATCCGATCTAAATAATTTCTTCGGAGATTATACAGTTAACATGGAAAATATTCTATGCCAAGTTTCGTGAAGATATTTTGCCACATAAAAAAGTTTTCCATATAAGGACTGGATTTTGAACGGTCAGTTTGCAGCTATATGCTGTAGTAGTCCGATCTAAATAATTTCTTCGGAGATTGTACCGTATCTGAAAATAAATAATTAAAGATGAAGATAACTCGTTAAATATATATATTTTTTCCCCTTTAATATTGGTACCTGCAAATTTTATTTAATTTCAGGTCGAAGCCGGTATACAATTGGACAAGATGGACGTCCGCGGCAAGTACACGCTGAGCTCACTGTTTACCCGAGCTAATGGACCGTTCACAGTTGTGCTTAAAAATGTCTACGTGAAGGCGAATGCGGCACTAGCTGTCGAAAGAGATGGACATTTAACCACGGAACGCATAAAAATGGATATCACTTTCGGTGATATGTCTATGGATTTCCAGAATTTAGGTTTAGTTGGCAATTTATTTCAAAGCGTTGTCAACTCTGCGCCCACACTCGTCTTCGATGCCATGAAACCGTTCATGCTATCGGAAGCGGATAAGAAATTACGCGAAGAGATAAATGGAAATCTGGAGAAATTCTTAGGTGACCGACTTTTGCCTAATTCAATATCACCGTTAGATATGGCCATAGCCGAGGGTCGAAAGAAAGTACGTGATATGGGTTACGATCCATATCATTTGCCCGACTATAATCGTACGGCTGGCATATTCACCTTTCAGTTGGTGAACTCTTGGATTTGGGGTGTGTCGAGTTTTTATCGCGTTGGCGACATGTCAGTAGCCATGCAGAATAATACAATTAAATTACATTTCCATGTGGGCACACAGGAGATTGCCGGCGAAAGTCATTGGGAAATCGATTTTACTCTCGGATCTCGTACAGGCGTATTCAAATTTTCCGTTCAATATATTCGTGTGACAGTCGAGTTGAGTCAATCACTAGATACGCGTAAGCGACCACAAATCAATGATCTACAAATCGATTTGGGTAATATACAAATACGAAGTGATGGTGCTGGTACTTTGGATTATATTGCGGAGGCTGCCGTCAATATTTTACCCAATTTATTACGCTATCAAATTATGGATATTCTAGAGAACCCTGTGAAGATGCGTATACAGGAGAAATTCGATTCGATTGATGTAGAGAAAGCGATAAAGGAAAACTTTGAAAAGTTCCAAACTATGGGTGATGACTTCTCATTTGACTTTAAGCTGTAAAAGTTAAAATCTCGTCAACCCAGAATGTTCGAATTCTTTAATAAATTTATATGTACATATATAACAAGTGCAACCGTATATTTTATGGTAATAAAATGTTGAATATAAAAAAATATATTGTGTGATCTGATCGATCAGTTTGTGTAGCAGCTACATATACATATGCTAATATCCTATCTCAACAATTTCTTTTGAGATCAGAGCCTTGCATAATATATCCTAAATTTCGTTAAAATATCTCGTCAAAAAAGTTTTCCATACCAGGTCTGGATTCTTATCGATCAGGTTGTATGCAGGATATATACTATAGTGGTCCGATCTGAACAATTTCTTTAGAGATAGTTCGTTGCTTTGGACAATAATCCTTGTTCAATTTTGAGAAAATATCTCGTTAAATACAAAAGTTTTCCATACAAGGATTAGATTTTGTTTGTTCACTTTGCATGGCAACTACATGCTATAGTGGTCTGATCTGATAAATTTCTGCTGAAAATGTACCACTACCTCATACAATAATCCATGTCAAATTTCGTGAAGATATCTCGTCAAATAAACAAGTTTTTCATACTACGACTGAATTCTTATCGACCAGTTTGTATGCCAGATATATGCTATAGTGGTCCGATCTGAACTACTTCTTTGGAGATTGTACCATTACCTTGGAAAATAATCCATGCTAAATTTTGTGAAGATATGTCGACAAATAAAAAAGTCTTCCATACAAGTATTACATTTCAATTGTTCACTTTGTATGGCAGCTACATGCTATAGGGATCCGATCTGTACATCTGTAGCGTTGCCTTGGAAAGTAATCCTTGTCAAGTTTTGTGAAGATATATCGTCCAATAAAAAGTTTCTCATATTAGGACTAAATTTTGATCGTTCAGTTTGAATGGCTGCTATATTGTTATAATTCCATAGAGTTGTAAGAAATTTTTTCTGAATACTATATATGTATATTACGTTTATGCATTTAAGACATTTGTTTCGAATTGGAATAAATATTTAAATAACCATAACGGTAATTAATATCAATACAAGTAAATACCTTAAGATTAAATATTATGCTATTTCGTAGTCACTACGAAATTTATGGATCCTTGACTGAAAAGCACATCAACTGCAGTTTCATGCACGTCTTAACACGTTCCAATATTTCGTCGCTCTTACGCAATTGCTCCGCATTAAGTGGTGGTTTTATAGCCTCCAAGGCTTCGAGGAAATAATTTCTGAAAATTGCAAACAAACAAAATTGAGCAAGAACTCAAAGCAATATGAAACAGCAGTAAAAAAAAAAACTTACTTTGCCGTTTCGTTTGTATAAAACTTCAAGGCGTCCCTTATCAAGCGTATATCCACATTAGCTTGAATGGCGCCAGTATAGCTAAATTCTTGCACGCAACTCATTAAGCGCGCCAACTCCTCCGAAACGGTAAGCACAATCGGTTCAAGTATGGGACGCAACAATGCCGGCGATATGGTGTATATTTCGGAATAAACACCTACCAAGTTGTCACAGCATTCATGTGCGTATGGACGCAACTTGCCGATCTCCATTTCGTTATCCCATTGAAAGCGCCCCAAATACATTGATGGCTCTATTGTGCCGACCAATGGGTCCACTTTGTGTTCCACATATGCATCCAAGAGATTTGTAAACAACTGATTAACGGAATAACGCGACGTTTCAATTGCCAGCGTCGGCAAGGGGTAACCATATCTAAAATAGAATAATGAAATTATTTGAAATATAGCTTTTGGTTTATTTTTAATGTGTTTGTTACTTGACAAATATATCGCCCACGTGTGGAAAGAAACTCTTGTTGCAATATGCGCAATTGGCGAGACAACAAAGCATACGCTGCTCCCAGGTTATAACACTGGAATTCCAAAAACGTCCAGACATTAATGCGCTCTGCTGTACATTTGGATAGCCAATGAGTTGAGACACGTTGTGAGTTGGTGTCTCTTCGTCGTGTGACTGGTATGCCAACTCTTCAATAACACCACAGAAGGTGGATAAGAATTCTTGCAAGCGTTGTGAAACTTCCCGCTGACCATCCGATTGTGGTTCCAATAAGTTACCCTCTCTAAAAAATTAAAAAATATATAAAAAAAAATTTAAGAAAATAAAAAAAAATTAAAACAACAAGAGAAAATTTAATAAATTAAAAAAATAACATAAAATAAAATAAATACATATAAATACAAAAATTAAAAATAAAAAAATATTTTATTAAAATTAATTTAAAAAAATAATAAAAATATAAAAAAATAAATAAAAATACAAAAAAATGAAAAAAATTAAATAAAAAATATATAAATTAAAAATTAATTTAATTTCAAAAATATTTTTTTTAGAACTTACCTTATTTCTGGATTCATACAAGCAGTTTGCGCCTCATCTAGCGTCTCCAACAGCAGTTTTTCCAAACAATTGGGCAACATTGTAGCGCCTGGAAAGTCTTCTACGTCCATTTCCCAAGTTTCTTCTTCACCCAACTTCTTACAGCGGTCACTAGCCCGTTTGAACGTTATTGAAAAGCAGAAAATACGTATTTCATCGATTAATTTTTGTATGATGTCCAGCGCCTCAGATGGCAGATCTAAACGTATTAGAGTGGCGTAGGTGATGCGCGTATAACGCAAGCACTGCGATATCCATGGTAGAAACTGATGCGTGGCCGATGATGAACCGATGGGCCAAGCCAAACCTGTCGTTTGACGCAGCGCACGCAAATCTGAAGCAATTAGCACGGCGACACGCAAGTAGGCGCAGAATTTTTCAATGGCATTTAAAATCATACGCTGCAGAATAAATGTATAAATTCAAACGTATGCTATTAAAATCACTTTAGTATACCTTGAAATCACCTGGCTTAGGATCGTGTGCACCACGTAGCTCTCCAGTAAAATATAACTGCCCTAAGCGCCATAAATCGGGTAATTGCGATGCTGCGATATCACAAATTTCTTCACAGAACAGCACACGGCTATGTGGCTGATTGGAACTATCGCGGTTCTTAGATTCTAAAATAATCAATATATTAAATAAGCGCATTTAACAGTTAATTAAATAGCTTACTTTCTTGTCCACCGGCGTCCTTAGATGCATACTGTTCAAAAGTTTGCTTAAATGTGTATTCCAAATACTTTGCACGCGCTTCAATGGCATCCCAAGCGGGATCAACATTACGTATGCGGTCACCAATACTCGTACCGCTTTGTTGTACCTGACGATGATTATACTTAAGTCATTATTAACAAATTATATAAATATTGCTTGCTTACCTCAAGACTGGTTAATGCCTTTATTAGTTTCTTTTGCTGTTCCACACTTTGTGGCATCTTGACTACTTTTTCATGCAACTGTTTTCGTATCTGTAGAATGCGCTGATCCACCTCCTCAAGTACACGTCGAAACATCTGAAAATGGCAACATAATAAATATGTTAAACAGTATAAAAGTAAAATATTTATCACAGCTTACTGGTATTTCGGTTTTTCCAAACAAATTCTTAGCGCGTGCATAATCATTTACAACAATATCATATTCGCCAGCCTCTGCACGTCGTTCAACCGAATTCGGTAAGCAAAATAAAAATTTATGACGCGATAGCGCAAAGAGAACTGCGCGGGTGGAATCTGCTTTTTCCTTGCGCAGTAGTACTTCCGTGAAGATATTTTTTGATTCAGATATGGAATCTATCGAATTCCAATTAGAAGTATTATTATGTTCCATTCCAAATAAAAAATATGTGAAAAGTCAATACTTACTCTCTATTGAGTTCTCCAGCACATTTAGCGGCTCTGTACCGAAAATTCGTGTGTCCTCTTGCAACTTGTCTTTTATATTCATCAGTGTATCTAATTGATCAATCACAGAGCCCGCATTTGATTTTAAAAATGATAACTGACCCTCTTTTTGACTCTCCACTTTTCGCTTTAAATATGCTAGACCAGCTTTTAAGTCCTCAAAAGAGGTAGCCAAGTGGTTTTCGAGCAAAAACCATGATGGTGAAAAGTTCTCTTGCGATAAGTCACCACTTGCTTCAGGAAATAAGTCACGCAAGTCTTCTGGTATTTTTTGTTCATTGCCTTCAATGGATAAACCCAGTGGGTCTTCTTGCGTCAACACCGATTGTGCCAGAGTACGACGACCCCATGCAAAATTTTGCGATGGTGATTCTTCTATCCATACTGCCGACTCTTTCAAAGGACCTATCGTTTCGTGATAAGCGCGAAATTGCACTGTGGATGAGCCTTCACCACCACTAATTGTTGTGACAATAATGTCCCCTTTGCCCTTTGCGGGGCCTGTGCGTGCAATTATTTTATTTGCCGATTTCCATTCGGCTGACAGCAAGCAATCAGATCCGCAAATCTTCAGACCTTAGATATAGGGCGTTAACAAAAATGGATATTACACGTAGCATGGTGTAACTTACCTATGAGATCAGTAGCTCTGGTGCCCAAGAACTCTCCACGTATTATAACACGAGTTCCTGGAGGACCCTCCTTTGGTGAAAGACCAGTTACGACCGGTTGAGGAGCCATTCAAAATCTCAGAGGCCTAAATATTATTAAATGAATTGTTAATTGAGTATAGTAATTTTCAAATGTCAGCCAAAAACTTCACAACGTAAACAAATGATATCGGCAATGTTGCAACTTCTATACAAATTATACCCTTGTTTAATTACTATATAAAAATTATTTAAATACTTTTAGAGTAATATTGATTCACATTAATTATTTAAAAAAATGAAGTCTACACTCCAAGTGGCAGGTTTAAATTACAAACAGAATACTTTAGTTTTTAATTTATTCAAAAAACAAAAAACACAAAAAATTATAAAGTCGATATAAAAATTTCGATTGATACTTTGTTTCTAAACATCTCTATACTTTTGACATTAGTTCAGGTGCGCGAAACAAACAGAAAAGATAAAAAGAAAAATACAAGCAACTATTTGCCAGCAATTCTTATTCGGATGAAATGGATGACGTTGCCGTGGTCCAGAGTGAAAATGAAAATTTACGAAAAGTACGGACGAGATTGCTTCAATGGGAGTCAAGTAGTGACGCACTTGCTCCTTTAAATTCCTTACAGTTGGAATGTTTAGATGTGATAACTAACCAGTGCCGAAACTTCAAAGAGGTAATTACCACCCCACCCTTATAAATAGCAACTGATGAGCGATTTTTCATGTGCAGTCGGAGTCTACATCCATTGCAAGCGCTGCAGATACCATAATCAAAGATGACATAAAAAATATTAAAAGTTCACTTAGTGCCAGCGCACAAGAATTGCAGGCTTTGCCAGCTCCTGGTATTAATAATACCAGAGACTTTCTCCTTTGGTACGATCGTGTCAACGAGGAAATTACCAGGCATACAGATGCGCAATATTATCAATACTTGCAACAATTGGAACAGCGGGATGCAGAATGTGGAGAAATTTTAGAACAGATCAACTCGGCAATGCAGCAGTTGAACACCTTAAAAAATGAATATGAGACGGTGTCGCAAAAAACTAGTGCTTTAAATACAGCCAGCGAGCAATTGACGGAGGAACAGCAGCGTTTACATAAGCTTGGGGAAGAAATACAACGACGATTACACTACTTTAGTCAAGTAGAACTGCTGCATCAGCGACTGCAGAGTCCTACACTATCAGTGGCAAGCGAGGCATTTCGTGAATGTTTGGATCGTATCGACGAGTGCCTTGAATATATGAGAGCAAATGTAAAGTACAAAAACATAAACATTTGTAATTACAGACTAACAAAATTTGTATATATTTTTAGCCTAAGTTCAAGGATGCTGGTTCTTATACAGTTAAATACAAACACTGTCTGGCCAAAGCGGTGACTTTAATAAAAAATTATACATCCGTTATTATGTCGCAAGCTACCGCTGCTACGCTACATCCAAAACAAGCGCACTTAACTACCCTGCAAAGCGCAACTGCAAACATTTCGGACACTGACAAGAAAAATAGTGCAACTATAACAAACAGTTCGCCGGATGCCGCATTCGCTTTATATTATGGCAAATACCAAACAGCTGCCGTAAAGATTAAACGTGTAGCGCAGTTAGTTGAGTCTCGTCTAGAACGCAGCGCCGAATATGAGCAGTTGCTGGGTGAAATGCATCAAAACTATCTAAACGAACGGGCACTCATTATGTCACCCGCTGTTAATAAGGCAATATTGGAATTGAAAGCCGCACATAAAGGCGACCATTGCGCGCTAACCCGTAGCGCTTGCGCATTTCTAGTGCATGTTTGCCAGGACGAACAGCGGCTATTCTTTCAATTTTTCGCATTAGGCAGCGAACAGTTGACGTAAGTAACAATCTTAGAGTATTTTTATTATTATTTTTTTTTTTTTGCAATTTCTATTTCTTTTTAGTTATTTATTTTTTTTTATTATTTTACTTGTTCTACTTCATTATATGAAAAATTTGTACTTTTTAGCACTTATTTGGAGGGACTTTGCACCATATTGTATGACACAATGCGACCCTTCATTATACACATTAACCACTTGGAAACTTTGGCGGAAATTTGTTCCATTTTACGCATAGAAATGCTCGAGGAGCACGTACAACAAAATCGTAAGCTATTTACCATACTTCAGACATTGTTTGAAAAATTTACTAAAAAAAAATTATTTTCGAAAAAGCTGGCGCACTCGAAGCATTTGCGAACACTGCAAATCAGCTACTTCAGGATGTTCAAGAGCGTTTGGTGTTTCGTGCGCATCTTTATTTGCAATCGGACATTTTGAATTATAATCCATCAGCTGGGGATCTGGCTTACCCAGATAAGCTGGAAATGATGGAGAGCATCGCATTGTCTCTACAGGATACACAGCATATGCGACGTTATGATTCGCGTTCATCGCTCAATTCGAGCATTTCAAGTGCAATAGAAACGGAAAGCGTCGACACTGCAAATCGACAACGAAACATAAGTAAATTAACAAAGTCAAACGTGTAAGGTGCATAATTTGCTAATATTATATAATACACATTTGACAGACTCTTCTCCTGCCGACCTCCATGGCATGTGGTATCCAACCGTACGCCGCACATTAGTGTGTCTTTCACGCCTGTACCGTTGCGTAGATCGTCCCATATTTCAAGGACTCTCTCAGGAGGCACTGAAACTCTGCATTCAAAGTGTCTCCGCTGCAGCAACGAAAATTTCCGCAGCGAAAGTATGCAAGATTTTTATATACATATATTCTAACTCTATACTAATGTCTCTTACAACTAAACCATAGACCCCAATAGACGGCGAACTTTTCGAAATAAAGCATCTCCTTATTTTGCGCGAGCAAATAGCGCCTTTTCGCGTAGATTTCACCATCAAAGAGACTTCGTTGGACTTTAGCAAAGTGAAGACAGCAGCATTTGGCCTGCTGCAAAAGCGCAAACAGCTTTTCTCAATGGGCAGCAATAATGCGCTACTCGAGTTTTTGCTTGAAGGCACGCCACAAATTAAGGAACATCTGTTGGACTCGCGTAAAGAAGTCGATCGTCATCTGAAAATGGTCTGCGAACAATTTATAAAGGATGCGGTGCAAATGCTTGTTTCGCCCATTTTAAAATTTCTAGACAAAGCGCAAACGCTCTTACAAACTAAGGACAACAAAGGCGGTGGAAATGAAAAGGACGGAACAGCTGCGACCAAAGTGAACTATGCTTTAAGACAGAGCGCGTGGGCGAGCCCACAGCAAATTAGCAGTATCATTCAAGAGACACAGCGTCTAATAAAGAATAAATTGTCGTCACTACAACGTTCCATGCAACTCTACTTAAGCAATCGCGATACAGAGTTTATAATCTTTCGTCCGATTCGTGTAAGTATTGGTTTACTGAATCGCTAACCATATAACATATTTAACCTTACATTTCTGCAGAATAACATCATTCAAACATTCGTTAAATTGGAGCAACTGCTCTCCACAAATGGTTACAATAACGACGATATGATCATCACCGGTTGTCCAACGGCCGAGCAGGTGTCTATATTATTGTCCAGCGCAAGCATTCTGGCCACAGAAGGTATTGTGAACTTCTCAGCGGCGACGCGAAAGACCAGCACCTCTTCCAACGAGGAATCGGCGCAAGCGAGACGCATAAGTTTCGAGAAGCGTGTGTCGTTTGAAGGCGGTGTTACGCCGCTAGCGACCATGGAAAATCTACCCGAAATGCCCGAATCCGGTTCCTCAGCAGCTTCGCCTGCGCCGACAACGCTTTCAGAGCCAAATGATAATGACACAACTGCAACAGCGGAAACGGAGGGGAAGCTATTGTGTAGCTGATTTCGTAAGCGTTCAAACCGTTAGTTACATAGTATGCTGTATATGCTGAAGGGACTTTGAGCGAATAACACATGCAAAAGGAATGCGAAACAAAATCTTGATTTATTTTTACTATTACTTAGCTCACATATGTTGTTGCCTACCTTTAATCTTAAAGCAAAATTATATTCCATGTGTCACCCACTTATATGTATTAATAAAATAATAATATACCTATAGTGAAATGTATCCATGTATAACATAGACTATCATTAAGAGGTTATATCCACTGCAACTCAGAAAAAACTCTTTGATACGGTTTCGGGATCAAGACGATCTTTTCAAGGATATACGAACCGTTTCAACAACAGTCGGATCTACGAAACCGAAGCACCGTCGACTCGACAGAATACTGTCGCTACAACAACAACAAACACATGATCTTAGCGCCATTTCCACGTCAGTCGGATCTACGAAGCCGGAAAGGTTTTTATACGACATAACACTGTTGACTCGACAGAAATCTGTCGCTACAACAACAACAGCTCTTTGAAAGAATTCCCACAACGCTCGGTTCTACGTTACCGGTATTGACCCTGATTTTATCCATATAAAAACTGTTATTTGGCGGATCTAATAATAAGAATCTTTGAAACAAGGTGTCTGGCGACCTTAAAATTATCTCATATCCAACAAAAAAGAAATTCAAATAGACGGATGCAAGTAATGTTTGAAAACAAGTTAAAATTTTTATTTTTGGAAAATGGCGGCTTCCAAAAAAAACATTTTTTTATACTTCAGATGTCTAAAAAAAACGACATCTTATCAAAAATTGTTCTAGCCGCTTCGGAAAAAGTTCCCTTATAGACTCGGAGAACTGCGTTACGAGAAAAATTAGTTAAAAATTTTTAGAGCCGATCACACTAAGTTAAAAAAATCCTACTTTGATATCTCCGAAACTTTTTGTCGAAATTTTGAAATTCACTCGGGCTTATAATTCCTTAACTTGAATAGGGATGGTAACCCACTGTTCCTAAAATCGAAGATATGTACTTGCTGTGTAATGTTATCGGATAGCTAAAAGAAAGCCCTATATAATGGAGTCTCAGGAAACAAGCTATTTAGATGAAAGAGTTCAGGAAGTCTCGCGAATGATGAGGGTATGCAATAATCAGAGCGAACACTGAGAAGCAGAGCTTAGAGGCTCCGTTATATATTTAAGATGTGTTCCGATAACAAAGTGATACATCACGGGACGTCAACGGACAAGTCTGAATCTTGTTGTTGTTGTTGTTTTAACGGGGATTCAATCCCCGTTGGGATGGTAAATATCATTTGTGTTGTCGTCGAGGTCATCTAACGGTAGGCCCAAGAAACGTGCTGTTTCGACGGGGTCGGACCAAAGGGAGGAGGGTGTTAGATGGGTAGGGTTTGTGGGGCATGCAAAGAGGTGGTCAGTGTTATGCGGAGACTCGTTGCATGCAGGACATACATCGAGTATGTCAGGGTCTATTCTGGATAAGTAGGAGTTTAACCTGCTACAGTATCCAGAACGAAGATGCGCAGATGCGTTTCTCGCGGCAGCTGGAGCTCTTCGTCTGCGATGGGTGGTGGTTTAACTCCAAGAACGCCATTCACGGGAACGCCACGGGAAAGGTGTTGATGGCTCCGCTGTGAATGGCGGTCAAGTCTGAATCTTCTTCAGTAGTGAATCTTCTTCAGTAGTGTTATGTTAGTTTCCGGAAACAGTTAGGTGTTGCGCCAGTTTAGTTCTTTGCCTCCTAAGCAAATGTAAATACAACAGCAATAGTTCTAGGAGATAGGCGTTCGCTTTTGTGCAAATGCCATCAATTCCATTGGTTTTGGAAGTACCAAAATACAGGTTTCAGAAGTGGGCGCACCTTCCGATTTTCCGCACCACACATCGGGTATGTAAAGGCTGGTCAATGACAAATTGCAGGCCTTGGTGAAATAGGCTTACTCTCGTCGAGCCTGTGTGTTTAAGCATCGGTATATTTATTCCTTCTGGCTTGATGTATTTCCATGCCCTTGATTTCTTGAGGACACTCTGAACTTCTTCGTCAGTGAACACATCTTTTCGCCTTGTCCACCGAAGAGTGCAGTATAACTTGCCGGCTAAAGTAGCTAGCGCAGTTCTTCAAGTCCGAGGAGGCACGACCGTCGAATTTAATTTCGACAGGGTTATCGTTGTCTCATTTCGTCCGAATGCAGCGAGCAGTAGCTCGTTATTACTCGAGAGTTTACGCAGAAACCTGCAAGTCACCCGCTTGAAACGAAACCGCTTCCTTGGAACAACAAAAAAAGGGTACTCTAACACTTCGATGAACTATCGACTACATTTCGGACGCGATTAATTTCCAACAGGCACTGAACACCATTCACACAACAAAAAATATATTTTTTTTTTTTTCTAATATTAGTGAAAAAAGTTCAATTTTTATTTATTCATTCGATTTTTCACATAAAAAGGACGGATACAATTATCGCTTATAAAACATGTCTTATAAAAGCTTTTCGTTTGCAAATTGCTTGCTTAACATTTCTTTGTATGTAGTAGTGTGTGTATATGGTATTAAATTACATATACTTTTTACAATGTCAACTTAACGTCGGTTTATTAGTTATACATACATACATATGTATGTATATGTAAGTTTTATGCAGTTATATGTTTATAAGACTATGTACGTTACGTAACTTATTGCTACTGTAGATTTCATACTTCTTTGTTTTCAACAATACAAACTTCAATATAAAAAAGGCAGTTAATCGAATAAAATTGATTAACCATTTATGAATTTAGTACAAAAAATACACTTTTCATTTCAATAATATGCGCTAAGACACTTTAGTAATCGAGATTTGCTGCAAATGCTATTGGGGATATGTTTATATGATACGAGTATCAGCTATTTTAGCTTTGTACATGTGAGATTTTCGGTTTTTTACTTAACATACAATAATTATTGGTTTCATTTCATGCGTTTTAATCATATTTAAGACTTTCAACTAAAGTAAATCGTAGTTTAAAAATGCACTACACTAACATAAACAAAAAGTTTCTAATATATAGTTAATTGGTTGCAAAATAAAAGACGGCGCCACAGTGTTGGACGGAATACGTTTGCTGAGCTCTGCGCTGGCAATTAAGCTGCATCAAAAAAAAAAAAAATAAAACTTATATCGACTCGGTAACTCACAAATAAATTAGATTCGAGGGTACAATAAGGCTAATTGAGCCAATCTATTATACATACATATTTGTCTTTTCTAGCTTAACTATGTATTTACTCATGTATGTATGTAATTTGTGAACACATTAAAAAATAAAATTAAAATACGATTGCGGAAAATTTCAAGAATACGTTCTAAACTAAAATTTTCAAAATTCAAATTCAAATTGTGGAAGTAAAAGTTTAAAGAGAAGGCACAAAAGTGTTTGTTGTGATTTTTTGTTGTTTTCGAATATGGCATATGCGCACTAGGTGAGTAAATGGAGGCAATTCAAAACGATATGCATTCGACTGCGCATCAGATAAATAAATACGCTGAAGAACACTAGTGACACGGACATCGTGGCGCGCCAGCCCATATTGTAAATCGAACAGTAGGGGCATTGCGAACTGCCGCACACCTCGCAGATGTTCAGCAAATATGTAGGCAAGGCGTCGAATATGGACTCGTTGAAACGCTCTGAAAAGCACCAAAAAAAAGAAAAACACATTTTAACCGATACTTAGATGTCAGAGAAATAGTTAGCATGCTATATAAAACATTTTAGCTATTGCTTACCGGGCGCATAATAATCATAGACGCGTATGGGCAGGTAGCGCGACATATTCGCCACTGGGTACCAGCGTTCGATGGTGAAGTTGACGCAAATGTCTTCCTGGTCGAGCTGTGTGTAGTTAAGTAAAACATATTCAATTAATATATCCATAAACTTGTGGAGTATAAACACTTACGTAGTCAAAGTAGAAGATGACTTTCTGATGCGAATATTTAGCGCGGCGCAAATTGCGCACGCGATTGCTCAGCACATAGTGATCGAGTCGCTGCTGCTGTATCCAATAGCCGGTGGGAATGGCGACATCCAGCACTGCCATGCCAGAACGTTCCGATTCGCGTGTGTTGATCCAACTAAAAAGTGAATTAAGATTGTTGCAGGCATAAAATCAAGAAATTTCGTTTATGGTCTTACTTTTGACAAGCAATGTAGGATATGTGCGACTGATTTCTGCCGTGGAAAATGGCGCGGGTGTGCAGACCGAAGGCTGGCACTGGCGGTTTCGTTTGGAATTTCTCAATATCCACGTTGTACTGCACATGCATTTGTAATATCGCATAACCAGCGCCTTTAGCTTGCACTTTAACTGTGCCCCAGGATTCCGGTATCTGTTACGAAAAGAGGTTAATTTAGTTAAAACAAGAAAAAACGTTAACTTCGGCTGCACTGAAGCTAGAATATCCTTTATAATGAGAATATCCTTTGTAATGAGAAAGTTTCCATACAAGAACTTAATTTGGAACGTTCGGTTTATATGACAGTTTTGCTTTATACTAGTCCGATCTGAAAATTTTCTTGGGATATCGTAATGCTGTCTTTGATAAAAATCATGTGAAGATGTTTTTAATACAAGAACTTGTTTTGGATCGTTAAATTTGTATGACAGCTATTTGCTATAGCACTCCGATCTCGAAAATTTCTTATGCCATCATAGCGTTGACTTGGAAAACTATCCATGCCAAATTACATCAAGATATCTCAACAGAAAAAAGGTTTTTCATGCAAGAACTTAATTTACTTCAATCAGTTTGTAAAGAAGCTATATTCTATAACCGTCCGTTCTGAAAACTTTCTTTGGATATCGTAATGCTGTCTTAGAAAATAATACATGTAAAATTTCGTGAAGATATCTCGATAAATAAAAATGTTTTCCATATAGGAACTTAATTTTGATCGTTCACTTTGTGTGGCAGCTATATGCTATAGTAGTCCGATCTGAAAAATCTCTTCGGATATCGTAATGTTGCCCTAGAAAAAAATACAGGTTAAATTTCATGCAGATATCTCGATAAATAAAAATGTTTTCCATATAAGAACTTAATTTCGGACGCTCGGTTTGTATGAAAACTATACGAATATGCTATAGTGGTCCGATCTGGAAAGTTTCTTTGAATGCAGAAACGCTGCTATGTCAAATTTCATGAAGAAGACACAGAGCAAAAAATATCTATAATTTGCGGGCAATAACGCACCTCAATGGACTGCAGTTGCGCCAAATTTGTATCATCGATGTGGAGCGCTTGTATTTTGCCACCTTGCGACGAAGCCTCGACCTCAACAGTCAGCGAGGATACTTCACGTATACGCGAATGCACGGTGTACTCAACTAGGGCACGCAAAGCTGCACTGGTGTCTTGTGTGGACGCCCAGCCACCATCGTTCAGACGTTGAGCATTTAACCAGCGCACGATCGGATCCACTATGAATTCACGACGCGACACATAAACCAACAAAGCATACGCTGTCGTTTCGATATTCAAAGCGTCAAACTCGTACGGAAGGCGTGGCAGTGAGAACCATTTTTGATTTTCCAATTTCTTTGGCGGTTGCGGCACCTCTTTGCTACCCCAGTACATGAAATCGCCAATTACGCGTGCATGTCGACGCAATATGGAAAATACATGCTCGGCCATTGGTGATTTGCAGAGTAAGAGCGCATATGCGGTGATGGCTACGTCATATGGTTCATCAGTGTCTTCCAAAAATTGCATGTTACGCTCGATCCACGATATGGCGCGTTGTTGGGCCAGAGCAACGCGTGCACCCAACGAACCAGAAAGATCTTTAACCGAAGCCAGTGTGATTAGCACATGCGATGTTAGTGTGATATTGCGGTTTTGTAGACTGGTATTATTCGCGAAATTCGTGCGATTCATTTTGCGATCGGGCAACCAAGTGACTTCGTAGAAAGCGCCTTCCGGTGTTTGATGTTGCAACAGCCAGCGCATATTTTTATCAATAATGGTCGAATCAATCCAAATAAAGTTTTCCCATTCATAAAATGAAGCTTCCTGTTAGTCGGATTAGACAAATATTTTCGATTCAGTTAATCGGTTAAAATATATTGAGACTGATAATAAAGCAATGATGGCACTCACCTGGAACACGCGCACGCAGTACGCTGTCAACCACACCGAAGATGCCGAGTTGTTCCAATCCGAACGAAAAAGCGAGAAAGAACCGTCCGCACGCATGAAACTCAACTGTCGCTGATAAGCAATATTCATGTGATAGAAAGCGTGTTTCTCCGTCGTTTTGTTACGTTGATTAATCAAACGCATGTACATGATAGTGTACAGATTGGCCGCGAACGAGAAGGCGTTCTGTTCCGCAGATTCCATTGGTAAGTAAAGCAGCGAGGTTGCATTCACCGGCATTGTGGGGAAGATCGGACCCACAACATCGCCCACAACGGATATACGTGCACGATTTGAGCCGTAAACAAAGTAACGGTCTACTTGATAAGGAATTTCCGGCGTTTGTGTTATGTTCACATGCATATATTCCAGCACATAGGCGCGATTCGATAGATCAAGCAGTATGGATTGATGACGGTACTGAGGCAAGCCGTCCGATTCGACATGAAGACGACGTGTGATGGTATCAGTGCCGAGCAGCGTGGCAACATGCAATGTAACATCAACGTCGCCCAATTTCTGCGGCACCACCGGTACATAGACAATGGTAGTGCCCTGTGCCTCCAAATAGATAAAGAATTGGTGCTCGCCAAATGATGTGCGTGGATTGTAGGAACGCACTATGCCGTTTTCCTCAACATGCACAAACTTGTAATCTTTGCTGCCGTGCAACACTACAGTCGCCTCAATGGGTGTGGTCATGTAATTGAAGACTGTCACACGTATGCCAACCTGTTCGCCTTGCCTGCAATGTTCTGGCATTTCGACATTGATGAAGAACGGCTGCACGCCCACATACTCGATTGCTTTATTCAACATGCCGAAACCTTTGGATGGACTAACACTGAATGCGCTCACCATCCAGTAGGCCGGTCGATCTGGTACCTCAACATTGAAGATATAACGGCCGTGTGGACCAATATTTACATCTTTCCACAGCCAAACATTCTCATAGTGCCGCAAAATGCGATTGAAGCGATATTTGCGATAATTTAAAAGCTCGGTGTCATTGCGCACGCGACAGCCGATCTCATCGGTGCCGTCGTCACAGTCGAACAGACCGTCACATTGCTTATTCAGCGAATAGCAACGTCCCGAAAGGCATTCGCCATAGCCGAGTGTGCGATTACAGGTGTCGAAACGACGTGGTACATAGCCGTCGGTAAATACGATTAGGCCGCTGTAGGCAAACGTGCGATTCGCGTCAATACCGAACGAGGAGGCCGGGAAGTATACAAGCTCATCAGGTGTGCCAGCATGTGTATGCCAGACATGTTTGTAAGTGCCATTGGTTTGCTCATCGAATGAAGACATTTTCGTAACTATTTTGGCATAGGTCAACTCGTTGCCCGCTTGCATTGTGTAAAAAGCGCTGTCGATGCCTGAAAGTCCAACATATGAACCGGGTTCACCGAATATAGCCACCTCCACTTTTTCACCAGTTCGCGCCTTACGATTGTTGATGTACACGGTGAAATTATTACGAGATATGCCGTTAACTGGGAATGTGAGCGAGTCCGCAACTATTTGCCCGGCAAGTGTAATCTTCCAAACGACAATTGTAGCCATTGGCGCCATCTCGGCGCTCAACACAACCGCAATGGTGCGTATACCCTCGGTTATTGTTTCACGATCATTCATTAGGATCACACCCTTCGACATAATTAAATAGTTAAAGTCTTCCAGGTAGAAATTCGTGCGTATGTGGAAGATGATATATTCTCCAACGACAGGCGTGTCCGTGCTCGTAGAAACTTTGATATGTTGATTCCGAGGTGAATAATGTGAGACCATGAGAAGTTCTGTTTGAGCACGTTCTCCACGTGGATCAACAAAACTCGCCTGTAATCGCATACGTTCAACACCATTTAGAAAATCACGTGACTGTGGGCGATCATCCAGTTGTAAATCGTTGCGTATATCCACTTTCACCGCCCAAATGCCTGGGCTGGAGGCAGACATTTGTAGACGCGTGGCAGGCCATTCGCGTCGACCGCCGCTTTTGCTTTCTACAAACCCGGTCACATCCATAACGGCTGCTCTAAGCAGATTCTCATCAATTGGTGAACCATCATGATATTCCACAGCCAAATATGCGGTGAACGGCATAGCTGGTTTGAAAACCTGTGGAGATTCGCCTAAAAAGGCCACACGTATGCTGGAATTATAGATGCGAGCAATGGCGTAACCCGATATCACTTCATCATAGAATTTCTCGCCAACTGTAGCTGTGATCAATACTTCCATACCTGTATTGTGAAAATAAAAACGAGACATTGTAATGGAGTGCAATTTAAAAAAAAAAAAAAAAAATTGTGAAAATGAAAATGAAAAGCATCTCACCCGCCAAATTGGGTACCAAAACTTCCAATTCCCGTATTGGCCACTTGAAGTCGAATGTTCCATTAAAATAACGCAAAAACGGTAGAGTTTTCCTATAACTATTAGTCCAGGAGTCATATGTCTCCGCCACGTCCGGCTTGCGCACCCAGAATGGCCACTCTTCCTCAAATTCATAGTGACGTTCAACCACATATTGATTGCGATAGAGCATATCCTGATTACGATTAACATCCTCTGGTGTCGGTACTGGACTATATTGATTATAATACATTTGTTGCTGGTGTTGTATGTGCCGTGCAGCTTCCTCGGTGGGCGAACGACCCAGACGGAACTTTTCATTCAAAACCTGATTACTGAAGTAGCCTATAGGCCGAATAGTAGCTTTCAACGTAAGATTGCCACGTACTGGATGACCACTAGTGAAATTGGCCATAACACGACCGTGTATAAAGGGATCGGTGGTGAAGAAAAATGCCGGCATTGTTACATTAACTTCAAATCGGGTCTGATAATATTCTTCCACACTGAAATGTCCTTCTTCCACCTGTCCTTGTGCAATAACACGTACGGTCCATTCACCGAAAGTCGGCTGATCAGAAAGTTTGTATTCCAAAGAAACAGAGCCAAGATTTGATTGTCTGTAATATAGAAAAAAAAATATTATTATAAAGTAAAATTGCAATTTGAATATTTTTTATACCGTGATATCCAGCGTCGCACAATGTGTCTGTTTGGATCCATCATGTAAACATCAACCGCACTATCGAAACCTTTCAACTCGGTAGTAATCGGTATTGTACGGAAACGCACCGTTTCGCCTTGCATGTATAACGGTTTATCTGTTTGTATGAATATACTCATCGAGCGTTGTGAGAAATCCAAGCGTGTTTCATTCAGGAATGCCAGACCACCAAAAATGTCCTGGTAAAAGCCCTCTACTCGCAGCTTATATTCTCCAGCCACGCTTGTTGGCGGCACACGCATAAGCATAGTTTCAGGCACGCCCACTTTCACATCCTTGGAATCGCCACTTATTTGCACACCATCGCACGAAATACTAGCATGCACCGTAACTGGGTACTGAGCACGCAATATAGATACGGCCACTTTATAGATAAGACCGGGTCGTACCATACGCGATGATACAATGAAATAAGTCGGCTCTCGTGAGTGGAAAGATTCAAGGAAAGTGGCCTTAACATTGTATGACGTTTTACCACGGCCGAAATTCAAGTCTTCATCAGCGCCGTAGCTGGTGTTTGGACGCTCATCATTTGGCAAATCATTGAAGTTATCTGTGCGGTAACGAGTATTTGTATTTTGATTGAGATTAGGGTTATAGGCATCAGTATTGAAGCGTTGATTCGTATCGTCGTAGCCTTGAGAACCTGGGAAGGAATTTTGTGGATTGTTTTGGTTGAAAGTCTGTGATTGCTGTTGTTGTTGGGTGTTGTAATAAGTATCCTGCTGCGCAGCGACTGTGCTTGAATTCCACAAAAGCGTAAGAAACACAGCCGTAAAGACACATTGTTTAAGTGACAGCAAAAAGTACATGTCGCATAGCGATATCCCCTTGGGACTCATTGAGATTTCTCTATAGTTTTCTGCAAGTGAAAGAATTAGGATTATAAATTAAGTTTAATAATATTATGCTTGAACGGTTAAACACCACTCACTTATGTGAATAACGACGACTAAAAAATAATTTTAAATATTTAGTGTAGTGCAAGCGTACAAATCGAACTGCACCGTGTTATATGTACATATGAACATGTTCAAAAACGACATGTACAGTGGAACACAAACATGTGAACAGTAAAAAAAAATACGGGTAAAATTTAGAATACCATCCCCGGATTTCGGGGATAAAATGGGTATCAATGGAAAGGAGATCACGAAAATATATACATTTAGTTGCCGCTGACTTATAGTTTTAAAGATATTTGCATTTAAAGTTGAAAAATTAACAATTTTACATTGATACAACATACAAATTATCAAGTTAAAAGTAGTGAATTTTTTAACATTAAATGCAAATATCTTAAAAACTATAAGTCAGCGGCAACTATATATATATATATATTTTCGTGATCTGGAGAACGTCACCTTTCCAGTGATACCCATTTCATTCCCGAAAACCGGTGATGCTATTCTAAATCCCAGCCAAAAATACATTTCGTACAAACGAAATACAATGTTAATTTCAGCCAACACAAAAATATTTTAAAAAATCATATACATATTTTAATATTATTTAAACTTAGTAAAAAAATAAGCAAAGAACAATGATCGTTGAGTTAACATGAAATTCGAGTTTCTGAGTTTTTTAAATCCAATTAATCAGTCGCGTAAATAAACAGAACAAGTTTACCAAATGATTTGCTGTTTCCGAAACACTGCGTCGTATAGCCTCAAATCCAACATACTCTAAAATTAGTGCGTGTCGATGCCAAATTCTCTATAGGCTGATACGTGTTAGGCGCGTTGATACGAACAACTGGATGCCTTTGGATAATAGCTGTGTTTCCCCGTCGTAAGATAAAAAAAACCTATTGGGAAATCAGAACATTTTGTGTATTTTTAGAGTTCATTTCAGCGGACGGAAAGTCAATGGACTAATGATTTACGTAATATGGGCTTTAAGAATTGAGAAAGCGCAACCACAACAATACTGATTGATTAATACAAATACACAAATATTGTAAGTATATGTTCTGTGTATTTATTCTGTCAGACGTTGTTTAAAAGCGGATAATCAAATTTCCATGTAGACCAAACAATCAAATTTTATTTTGAGAAGTAATAAAACATGTAAGTGTACCTGCTATTTTTTGATTTATACATACATATGTATGTACATAAACTATTAATCAATAATTTTGTAGTTTTTTCATGAACGACCTAATTTGTTAGTTTTGGGGTTATCGATTGATACTTTTAGGGTTATCAGTACGCATTTTTAGTATATCAAGTTACATTTCACATTTTCCAATAAATGTAAACCGAAATGCAAATGATTTTTTTTTTAATAGCGGTGTTAGGTAACTTTTGAAAGCCGACGGATTAAATTTCAAAATAATGCGGCTGCAGCCACTATCTATTTCAATACGGATGTTGTTTACGCACCACTACATTTATACACATAAAGTTATATGCATACAAAGATTATCAGATGCATTTCATGTGCTCTATGACACTTGACTAGCTATCTCAGCTAGTTGCGAGTGTTGCAATAGTTACACATGCAACCAAAATTACTGCATGGCAAACAGAAACTGCTGTCGCGTGCGCATTCAAGCGATCGCCGTGGATATATAATTACTGCATATTTGCAATACTATATATGTATAGGAAGAACTTACTGCTTCCTATTATTTACATAAATTCATTCAATATTTTTTGTTGTAGCACCTACCGCTATTCATACATATGTATGTATATAGTGCATACTTTTCACCCCTTTTATATGAATCATAATATGAATTAATTAATGAAGGGCGCACGTCCAGGGGCCAAAGCGTAATGACCAAACTGGTTGGCTGGTAGGTGAAGTGGAAATGTAATTTGCAAACCTTTTCATTTTAATATTCGAATTAACTAAGGGGATAATGTAAAAAATGTGGGTATATGTACATATATATTAGATATGTACACAAACCGAAGCCATGAATTGCCAATATAATTCCACGAATTTCCCTCTGATGGTGGTGATCACTGACACCTGCTACCACTTTTGCAGCATTCCTTTTCATATTTGCAAAATTTTTTCATTAGTATTAGGCGATTTTTCATAAATATCTTATTGAATTTGAGTGTTTCAAACATAATAACAAATTTCAATTTTTGGTCAACGCCCATATACCAACAACAAAGCTTACAATTACAATAGCACTAACCAAAGGTATTTGTCAAGCCTGTCTTCGCCCGGGCGTTGTCAACAGCAATGGTTTTTAACTTAATTGCACTTACCTTATAATAATATATCCGTTGATTTAATAAGGTAATTACTTTCCCCACATTATTTGTAAACGAATTAATAACTAATATAAACCAAATTAATCGTAAAACAAATCAAAAATAACACACATTAAATTCACAACGAACTACCGTGATGACAAACTAATGAATGCTATTTTCCCTCCCCCAACACAATCTAGTACAAATTTATCAGTCTACTACATAAACAGTGTTACCATTATCCCCATTTATTTTGATTAAAACAGGTGGAATGCCTCAATGTCCAATTGGTATTCATTTCTCTCCAAACATGAGATTTCCAAAAAGAGCATTTATTTTATATATTTTCTATAGATTATCCAGGATTTGTAACTGAGCGCTTATTAAATGTAGTATTTTAGCACAAAACCGCCCAAATAAAAATGTCGTATATTTTGCTATCATAATGTCGTTCCATCACTCAAATATAAGATTTATTTATAATATTTTGCAAACACAATACTAAATTGATTTCTTCATCAATTCTTGTTGATATTCCGACATTTGATTTGGCTTGATAAAAGAAATTAGTTTATTACAGGTTCTTGAAGACTTATTTGAATTAATAGCAACTCTTTAATGAACAGTGTTGCCGTCACTTCGGCTATTTACAACAGTACTCGTTACATAAAATCCAGACGTTTCACTGCAATCGGTACATGGTTGATTTTGACAGTTAAATTATTACAACCCTGCGCACATCTAAGGTCACTCGCTGACTGAAGTGCGAGCGAAGTGAAAAATTCATCATCAATGGAAGAATAGAAGAAAATAAAATTCTGTATTCTGTGCTTAGGTAAATTCATAAAATAATTATAAAGTGCGAGGTGTATTGACGACGAATAGTTTGCCATAATGCAATAATTATGAACAACAGCGGGAAAAAAAGAGTGCAGTGATGAGTTTAAGAAAAAAATGTGAAAAAATTTCTCGTCGAGAAAAAATCGAAAAGTGAAAAGGCGAAGTGAATTGGAATTGAACGTGGATAGAAAAAAGAGGAACGTGGAAGGAAGGAAGCATTCGTAAAAAAGGATAAAGAGTAAGGTGAACGCATGAAAATGGCTATGAAATAAAATCATATTGAACAGGAGAGGATTAAGTAAAATTTGATTCGGATGATGAACAAGAAAATGAAATTTCTATGAAGAAAGAACCACTACCATTCTGCAAATCCTCTTCTACCACTACAATCCACACTATACACTCTAGTACTCATACACCTGTACTAACCATACTACGAAAAATACCAACACAAAACGGAAAATCTGCTAAAGCAGGAAAACATAAGGGAACGGCAAAGAATTTCGTCATTGCCGTCCGTGGCCATCGGAGGAATTTTTTGCCCGTTCTCGTGTATCATCATTTTTCGTTTTCATCGTGGGGTTTGTGCCATTTTCCTTCGAAAGAAAAAAATCATTTCGTATGTTGTTCTTAACTTAGTTGCTGTTGTTGTACGATTATTGCATAAATGAGAATTGGGTATATCCCGTAAGGTAAAACAGAGTGTTTGTGCATGTGTTTGTATATTTGGTTTACTACAGCCGACACATAAGATTGAAAGTAAGGTGGAGCTGATCTGTAAATTTTTAGGTGCTCCCCTTAATGGCCAAAATTGACCGCTATGGTTCTTTGCAAACGCTGCGTCCATAAACTAGCCCGGAGCACCTCGATTCTATTTTTGTTTTTGCCTGCGAGTTTAGTGAACAATTGGTTGTTCACAATTCGTTCTTTTTATTCTCCAAAGAAATAAAATACAATATAGGTGAAGAAAATGCAACTGAAATATGAGTGTAAGTGTTCTGTACAGAAATTGATCAATAGAAAGATTGAAGTATCATCACCGATTTCTTCGCTACCAATGACTAGCTCTTCTCCTGAGACGTTAACTCGTGATTTGATTCACCGTTTAGTAATAGCTAACCAGCACATGCACACGCAAAATTTACTTGACACCCAAACGTATAAAATGACTGCATACATACATAAACATTTAATACATAGTAACATATTGGCATCCGTCATCATCGCCTCACCCACAAATGCTGTCATTTGTGGCGCTCCTAGCTCGCCTGCATTTGTTTCTACATTTATTACTTTTTATTGGAATGCAGTTTAATCTTGCATAGAAATGTGTATAGAAAATGTAGTGCATTGTCGGAGGCTGAATGGCTGGCTGACTTCATTTAAGCTTTAAGCTTGGTGATGGTACAACCTATTGTAGCACTGCAACATTGTATTAGTTGAGTTGTGCCAAAGTACCAAGGAGCCAACAGCTAACCTCATCTCTTATTGTTTCATCTCGTTTTTCGCTTCAATCGCGTTGTCGTCAGTAGTTTACACTCGTGTCCAGCAAAAATAACGTCATCCATCTCGTATTCAGCAGTCATCAGTACAATGTAATGTGCCGAATGAGTGTATTGGTATATATATGTATGTCACGTATGTGTCAATATGTGTTATTAGTCAGTGTTTTGAAGTTTTGTCATCAACAAATCATGGATTGTGCTTTCGGAGTTGGTTTAATGTGATAGAATCCGGTTTAAATATTGGGTATTTGTACGCTGTGCGATTGAAATTCCAATATTTTAAACAACAACGGTACATTCATATTGTACATAGCAATCCCTGCCTTACAATTTTCAATGAAGTGGACTTTATAATATAGACAACCAAACATTACTATACGCAATGTAAAAAAAAATTGATAACGGTTTTGTGGAACCAGAAATTGTTTCCTCTGCTATTTTTAGATATTCCGATATATCAATTACACTAAAATCAATGTTATTATTGAAAGTTATTTTCAAGTAGTGCAAAGTTCTACCGTGTAAATTTCACAGTAAAATAAATATTAACAAATCATGTACATACGTATACAATTTTTCCCTTAAACAATCATGAGCTAGGGATAAAATCACTTACTCAAACATAGACGACCCTCTGAAGAATGAATGCAAATAAGTATGTGATGTTAGTTCAACGGCACTGACCGTAAATTTTCGCGCACCGAATTAAAGTTTGCCATACATGAAACATTCTTGGCGCCGACGCCTTTCGTCGTTATTGTCTACATCAGACACATGTATATATGGAGTTTAGAATAGGTGGACACGTGCCTGTTTATTGCGTTAAGGTTTATTCCAAAGTAGTTGTTGCTGTAGTGTGTGGTGACCGGTCAACTAGTTATTTGTTCTTATATGTGCCGTCCTATAAACGCGACAAATTTCTCATTTCGATTTCAATTACGTTGCCGGTGATAATGTAAAAGCTTTGTAATGATCCAAACTGATAATTAATTGAAAGAAACAACCGTCAAATTAATTAAAGAAATAAATTTTGTAGTTAACTAAATTTAGATAATAACGGTGTTTAACAGAGTAGAGTAAAAACACATATTTAAGACAAATATGTAAATACCGCACTGCGCAGCTCGGGTTATAATGACAAAGTTCTGGCATTTCTCTTGCTTTCCATCAGCCGATCCCCAATGAGTACATTGCGGATTATTTGCTCTTTACCTTGCTTGTTCGCTTTTCTGTGTTCTACCTTTGGTGCTCGCTAATCACTTGCAAGTCCGAGCTCGTGGCCTCTACGCCAGCCACTGCTAGCAGTTAGTGGCAACATGTGAGTATCGAACTGCTAGCAGTTAGTGGCAACATGTGAGTATCGATGGCTGCTCACTACATAGCGTTTTTGGTCTTGATTAGTCGCTTTTTTGTGGTCGTTCGCGAATGTTGTGCTCGCAGCCGCTACCGTCATTGTCACCGCTGCAATTAGTTTTGGTTTCAGTTAGTCATCGTGTCGCGACGTTATTTCTGTTTTTATAAAAAATTCTTGTTGGTGTAATATAAAATTTCTTGTAACATATTTACCGATAAAACAATCATAGCTTTATTTATCGCCATTCCATTTGCGTTATCGCTTCGCCGTCTTGTATAAATAATCGACATAGAGGTATTTTTATGTGGCTACTACTTGTAATTTTCATTGTCGTTGCTGATTTCAATTCCTTGTTGTCGTGTAGCGATTTTCAATTTGTGAAAACATTCTGTCAGTACTGTGCTCGTCATTGTCGTGTCCGCCTGCTTTTTCGCTTATACTGGTACGGTTTCGTTTACTCGTGCTTCCAAAAGCAAAAAAGTACATGCGTACATACATACGATATATAAATATATATACAAATTTAAATAAAAAAATTGAAATATGCCTATGTAGCATACGAAATCAGTGTGAACTGTGTAATCCAAGCAAAATTATAACATACAGTGCGTGAATATTAGCCTCTAGAGAGCTTTCACCTCGCGTTTCCACTCAACGCGCCATTTTTTCTTTCGTTCTGTACTTTAAGGTGACTGACGGTCAACAAATAGTGTCTGTGCCTTTCCATTCACATTGTTTCTGTTTGTTATTTTGCGATCATACCGTGCATTTTTGCCATCTGCCTGCTTGTTCGATATTTTAGGCTGATTTTGGCCTTAAATGTGCGATCTGTTGGTCATCCAGTGTTACTGTAATATATTGATTTGGTTGATAAAGAGATAGAAAGAATGTACGAAATATACTTATATATGAATGCAATTCAAATCATGAAATTTTAAATAAAAATTATAAAATCTACAGGACTCGAGAAAAACAAATGCTTCCTTATAGCAGTATCATCACTGCCGTTAAAATACGGCGTTATTTTGGCAGTATTTGATTAATTGTGTGGTTTATTTTTCTATTTTTGCCTATTACCAGCCATCTTAAGGTCGTACAGTAAATATTTCGATTCTAAGATTTCCCCAAAGGATATTAAATCATTAACTATAATGAAATATATGTATATTATATATCACACACAAACACATGAAAAGAAAATAAGAAAATGAGTATTTTTAAATGAATATAAAATGTTTCTTTTAAATAATATGCGCATTGTCTTTAGAGCAAAGGTTAAACATTTCATGTGTTCTTCTTTTCTTTCTTTTAATTCTTTCGCGCCCTGACATTACTGTCATCATTGGCGACAAACGCCTACATATCTATATTGTATATATGTATCTTGACCGATCGTCGTCATTCCCGCTGTTGCTGTTACCGTCGTCCTCGTCATTGCCGTCACTATTCGATTAACGATTCTTTGTTCTCATGAAATGCATTATTTGTTCTTTTTCAAATGTATTTACATATGTACAAATGCAGCTCGTTAAATTGCGACGACGATTATTACGAAGACGACGATCAACTTTGGATTAAATATAGCAAATTAAGCGTTAATGTAATGCATCAATACAACGGTTAACCAACGTTTGATAACAAAATTAAAGCAAATACACGAAAGAGTTAAAAATTTAATCACATAAAAATTAAATAAAAGAAATTGAAATTTAGAATTATATGCATCGTAGCAAGAAAATTAAAGCTGATAGTTAATTAAACTTACAATACAGGTCATCACTAATGCAAGAAAAGTAAATAACACGGATTATCTTACGACTATATAGCAACAACAGCAACAACATAAACAAGAAGATTATCTCGACAACTTTTAGCAAGAGTCAAAACAATAATTAAATTAAACAACAACAAAAATTAAAAAAAAAATCACAAAAATCACCAACAGACGTGGCAGCAATATTTTCTAAAGCAAAAAGAATAACGAGCAAATCACAACAGCAACATAAACATCAACACCAGCTGCAGCAAGCAACCAATCAACATCAACAATAGTAGTTTAAAAGAATTGTAAAAATCACAATTGTTATAATTACAATAATAAGCGCAAAAGTACAAACCACGGATCAATACCAAAGATGGAGGCGAAATTCTTGGCAAGCGTTATTTCATTCCTCTCGATATTTTTAGCGATTTATGCTGGTGAGTACTGTTTGTCAAATTTACACACTATCTAACCAATTAATTCGCATATAAAAAATATTGTTATTTTTATTTCAACAAAAAATACGTTTATTAATATTTTATACGTACATATATGTATGTTTTTTTTTATCTGTATTATATTTTAACATGTCTATATATTTTGACTATTCTTACTGTATACAAGTAAATACCTATATATTTAATATATTATTATTATTTAAGTACAACAAATTTACAAAAGTAATACTACATAGCAAATTGTCTTTAACCAAATACTTTTCAACACAACACAACACAACTGTAAAGTGCAATAAGAAATAACACAACCACAATAAAAGTACAACCAATATACAGAACAGTTTCTATGTTTTACAGTATCCCTTTCTCTCAATCTCTCTATTTGTCTGTCGCATTTCTTATGTGTTCACCTTGTTTCTTTTGTTTTTTTTTATTTATTTTAGTTTATTTTTTTATTAACTGAGTGTTTCCTAGTTCCATTACATGTCTACATTTCCTTGAATTTTCTGTTTTTATTTTGTATACAGTTTGTGTCATTGTTGTGTACAATTACATACGTTTACATACATATGTATGTCGTATTCACATTCAATTATTCGTTTTAAATATACCGTAATGTTATTTTAATTTGAGTTTCACTTTCATTTGCACTTTCCCTAAACGTGTTAATACTCAAGTGTATTTGCCTGCGTCAATGCGCACAAAGCCACAAAGAGGAAAACACGAAGACACTTGTTTTATCACCTAACCTTACATTACCGTTATATGTCATCTTATTTCAATCACTTTCAATGTTAGTTGCTCGTCACCAATTGTTCGCGTTTCAACTGTCAAGCCGTGTTTACATTTTTAAATATTGCATTCATATTGACAAATGCTCATATACAGTTATGAAATTCTAGTTGCAGGCGAAATATATTAAATTGAGGTTAATTCGTGCAAGAGCAGGCCTGTTTTCATGAATTTTTTGTGACGACACAGTTAAATTCTTTCTTATTGAAACAAATAGTACGTTAAAGTATGACTTTCTTAGAATGATGTATAAAAATTTCACGAAGAAGTATGTATTAAAAATAAGGTGATAGTATCATGTTTTGCTAAAAAATAGAATTGAGGAGCCCTCCATAACTTGATGCCGAACAAACCGAAATCATAAATTCAAGAAGCATTCGTTAGTCTTCTTGTTTTCCACAGATTACGCCGTGAGGTTTTTTCGAAATTCGAATCTTAAAATTTTTTGCAAAACTTTGTGTGGAAAATGCGATTTTTTGCGAAAAGATCGGGCAATTTATTATTGTAAGATATAAATTATTTACAAAATTTCAGGTAATTTTGGAAGTGCCTTAGAAAAGCCAATTCATATTTTTACCATATTTTTTTCTTAGTTATTTATTAACATTGCAAGAATACAAGAAAAATCAAAACATAAAAAAATTAAAAATTTCACAAATTTTTCCAATAGACCCTGAGAAATCGTTGATGTCACTTTTTTGACTTTTTGAATTTTTTAAAAATAGTAAAAATTTAAACTAACTAAACAGCCAATTTTTGACTGTTTCGAATTTTTTTAAAATAGTAGAAATTTTAATTTAGTGATATGGATAATACCAGATATAAACAAGTCTATAAAAAAGATTAAAAAGATCTAAAAATTTAAGATAAATTAGTCTAGTAGAATCTTAGAAATCGTGGATGCCACTTTTTTGACCGGTGCGAAATTTGTTAAAAAAGTAAAAACTTAAACTTTTAGATATGGATGGTTTCAGATGTAGACAAGTCTCTAAAATAAGGCTAAAAAGATCTAAAAATATCAGGAAAATGGGTCCAGTAAGAACCTTAGAAATTTTGAGTATCGTTTTGTCAGTTTCTAGAAAATTTTTGCTTTAATGAATACCCCTAAAGTATTGAACACTAAAAAAATCCGATCGCGTTCAGGTAAAAATTTGAAACAATATTCTTTAAATATCCAATTAAAAAAAAACATATAAAATAAATTTTTTTTGTAAATTTCAACATACATATTTCCAATCTGTTTAATTATAATGAAATACAAAAAATAAAAATTGTTTAAAGCCTTACTGTCTTCTTTTTAATGAGCTACATATATGTTTACATAAGTAATTGCAAGAAATATCAATAATTATTGTTTTCCATTAATTTTATATATTTAGGCATAATTTGTTATTTATATTTGTTGTTTTATATACACATATTTTTTAATTTTAGTTAAATGTACTTTTAATTAATTTCTATATTTAAGTATAATTTATTGTTTATGTATGTTAAATATTTATTTTTTTTATGTACTAACCCCAAAACCTTAAGTAGTCTTATTCTCCTCGTATTAGTTTTTATCTTGTTAACGGTTCTTTCTGCATTTCATTTGTTCGTTGCATTGCATTTGGCCATTTTCTCATTCAATCAGGTTTAGAATTATTTCAAATATTTACATTTCATCTTCCACACGCACAAAAAAGGTAATTACACAGTGTTTACATACATACGTACATGCCATTATGTCAGTTTTGCAATCGCATACGTATTTTAGTTCATAAAGCAATGAGTGCATTTGATTTTTTACTTTATGTACAATACATTTCGTTTATTATTCCACACGCATACGCACATATGTATGACCATATAGATATACATACATATATGTTTGTAGCTATATATATTTAAGTGTTTATCGCGTTGAAGGTGCATAAAAATGTTTTATGTTTGATTTTCTGTTTTGTAAATCACAAAAAATTTGTTTCAAACCAATTTTCATTGTGTGCGCTCGGTACAGTATACTATGCATACATAAATAGTATATAAATATTTTAAAATTTATATTCATAACGTCTGCAGTACACAAACAACTGCATACATACATATGTATAGCAACTTGAAAGGGTGTATGTATACTTGTGAATTTTTTGTGCACATTCATATATGAAATTTCACGGCATTTGCGATTTTTTTTTTCGTTTTTCGTTTAGTTTAATTTTATTTCACTTTATTTCATTGTTTTTTTTTTTTTGTTTTTTTAACTGGCTGTCTTTATGGTATAAAAATAAATCGCGTTTCTAGACAACCAACGACGTCAAAACAATCGTGTGAATAAATATAATATAATTCGAATGTGCTATATATTTTATGTGAGTGTGTGAGTAGTGTCGAAAAATTTGCCAGACATACCAAAGATTCGTATGCTCCTTTTTCGTTTCGGTTTTTTTCCAATGTCTGGGACATTTTTCGAATATATTCATATAATATTTCGAGTTTCGCCACTTTTCTAGAGCTACATACACACATATTACAGCGTGATCTTGAAGACAGCAGCGCATAATTATTTTTATTAGCGAGCTGCGAACGCCATATCTAATAAGTTATAAGATGCGTTTCCTTAGCGATAAAATCTGAAAAATTTTCCTTGTTATACAATGCTAACGGTAGAGAATATAAAATTCAAATGTTATTGTGATTTAAGAGTTATTCAGCACATTACCGTCATGTAAGCTATTCAATTATATGTGATTTGTTGACTGGCAATTACAAGATCACAGCTGGTGCTTTAGTGCTGGTGTCGCACACATAATTTGTTGTTACAATAATACCCTTCACAGTTGCCTTTCTTACAGTTAAATTTCGTGAAGCGAACTTGCCAAATAAAAAAGTTTTCCATACATAAACTTGATTTTTGTCAGTCAGTTTGTAGGGTAGCTATATGCTACAGTGGTCCGATATCGGTTGTTCTGACAAATGAGCAGCTTTCTGATGATTAAAAGGCGTGTGCGAAATTTCAAGTCTATATCTCAAACACTGAGGGACTAGTTCGCGTAAATATAGTTAAATCAATGGACATGGCTAAATAGACTCAGTTTCGGTGCTGCCTTTAGGGTGCTCGACCCTGTTAAGGTTATAAAAACGCAACTTTTCTCTTCATGACACCTCTGCTTGTCTTTAGCTGCCCTTAAAGAACGTGACACAGAAACTTTTCTAATGTATACATATTCTTCTCTAATAATTGTGCTTCGGAGACATTTTTTCGATTGCTGTTCACTTCAACGCTTCAATGGTTAATTTTTTAATTGTCATGTACTCTAAATGTGTTATTGATTTTTAAAACCAAGTCCGCATAAATGCACCTACATTGTATGTATGTATTTGCATCCACGTGCAATTGCTTTGTGCTGTCTGCAAATACAATCAGAGCCGCTTCGATCCAATTTAAGCGGTTTGCACTGGTCTATGTTCAAGATTATCACTATTCAATTGTTTATGTTATGCCAGTAAGCAACTATTTTTTTTAATTTGAATTGCATGACGTGTGACGCATTGCGACATTTCATTATCATATCTTATCAGCGAGATAAATGCGCGCACCGGCAAAAATACATTAATTACGAGAACATACTATTGCCGCAAATATCACTGCCGTCACAACTAAGTAATGTATTAAGTAACAGCAAATATGCGAAAACTAGTTTGCTTACAAGATTTATAACCGTTTTTGCTAGAGAAATTTATAACCCCATTTTTGGTGTGCTAAGTCATAGGCACTATTAGGAATGTGGCTACACAAGGGAATTACTCACTGATGCAAAGATAAAATAAAAAAATGAAATTACACCTATGATTTTTGATATAAAAAAAGCATGAAAATTTAATTAATTAAAAAAAATAAAAAATTCTTTTTTTTTTTAATTTTGTCTCAAATTAGGCACATTTCATTAATTTTTTTTTTTCAAAATATTATTGATTCGTAATTTATTGGTAAATCTAAAACCTTTTCGGGTACATAAAAATAAGCCTGTCCTAATAACATTTCGGTCAGTTCGTATCCAAAGCTATTGGTACGACGTGTGGTATGAGTAACATTTTGGTTTGACAGGTCGTATAAGTAATATCCAAAGATCAGCATGTCGTATAAGTAATCTGCCAGCGTCCGATTTTTATATGTAAGAAATATGTAATATTGAACTGAGTTTTAAATTTTATTTTTTTTCAGTAGCTCACTATGCGCAAATAAATACAAACATATATATATTTTTTAATTTGTTTATGATTTAACAGCTGTTTTTCTTCTATTAGACCAGGGCAGCTACATAATTTTTGTAAACAAAAAAATCATAGTGACAAACAGTAGAGGAAAAATTATTTACGTGCGATGTGACGTCGATAAAAGCAAGGAGATGAGTGTGGCTGAATGTTTAAGGGTCAAGAACGGCTTATCTCGATTTCCGGCAAAATTACAAGTCTTTTAAAAAAAGTTACATGACAATGTTGTAGATAATGAAAAGATCTACAACTTTTGTGTACTGGCTTTTTTCATATAACCTCCATTTTTTTGTGAAAAATTCACATAACCTACTTTCTATCTTTTTTCCTGTATAACAGCTTTTTCTGTAACAAAATTTTGTGTAAATTTACCTTCCTTCTGTATATTTTTTATTAAAATTATTTATCTTTTCTCCTTTTATTGACCTAGAATCGGAAAAGTCGTAACTTTTCAAACAAAAAACCTCTTGTCAAAATTTCAGATTTTGTAAAATGTGTGTAGGTCTTATGATTGCTGAAATCTCTGCTTTCTGTTGGTATTAAAAAAAAGTTATTAAGAAAACGCAAAAAAAATAAATAAATGACAATAAATAGCATGATCACCAAGTGGTTAATTGGTTACTTTTTTGTATGTACTATGTCTTCCACTCGTAATTACTTCCTTACATCCTTACTATATGCTTGATATTGAATACCAAGCCTCTTCAACTCTAACCCACAAGTCATAAATTTTTTTAGCAGGAAAAATCCTTGCTATTTATATCTTAACTTCTTTCAATAGAATTTCTGTTGGATTGGTCTAGAGTCTGCGCAGACCGATCCAATATACTAATTTTTTTTTGTACCGAAATAAAAATGTTTAAATTGTAAAAAAAGATCCTCCATTGTAGCAGTGATTCCGGCCTTCTCAGTGGTTAGAATCTAAAAATAAAAAAATTCGTTAAACTAGAAGATATTCTTCGTACAATGACTTACGATAAAAGAAATAAACGATAAAACACTTTTCGATCTCTTATTCAGAATTTGTCTGCTTTTAGTTTGCCCGCAATGTCTTTATTGTCAAATTTGTATTAAACAATCATTCCCTTGTGTAATCTCAACACATTCGATATAATTAAAACCATTTGGTTATTACCATACCAACGACAGAACTAACCTGAAATTCGCACTGTAACCGAAGTACCGTACCTGTGCCGCATTTCAAATGTCAACCTTTCTAAATGAAATTGATAGTCCAACTGTATAGGTACGCAGATGGCATTATCTACAGAAATACAATCAGTTATTTACTCCTTGCCACTTTACATGTCTACCTATATTTACTTGTTTTATTATTAACCACACTTATCAGTGTCTCCCACGAGTAGTGTCTCCTTTACATGTTTTTTTTTTTTGCTTATTTGACATTTCTGCTGCACCGCTTTATTTGTTTGTCATATGTCTATGTAGTACAACCGAGTTTACATTTAGTTGGCATTTATTCTGCTCTTTCTCATTCGTCGCCTATGCCTCGGCTGTGACTGTGGCTGCTCTCTCCGAAATCTATTAATGTGCCGATGCACGCGACCATAACGTCGTGGTCGTCGCTGAAATAGGCAACCTTCTTCTACCACGACCTCTATCAACCAAACGCGCCGTTGGCACCACTGCGTCCAACTGCTCACTTTTTGCCTCGCTAACATGCCCCTCCAACATTTGTACATACCAGCACACGTTAAGTCATACATACATATGTAGTATGTACATATGTATATACACTTATATTATGTATTGTTTACAATGTTTTGACATTCGACAATGAAACGTTCTCCTCGTCTGTTACTATTATTACCAAACAAAGCCACTTGTGCCGCGCTACGAGAGTGGCCTTTCACAGCCGCCGCTGCGCCGTTGCAGTTGCCCACCAGCATATGGACATAAGTTACGTTCAGTTCACGTGCCAGCGAATGCACTTCATTATTCATTCAAGCTTCCTAGTCGCATCACCTTTGTGCGCATCCTTTTGTTGAACTCGAAACACACACACACACATTCATGCATGCATGCATATATAAATATGTACCTGTGTGTGTAGGTGTTGGTTTATTCGTGTGTGGTGTCCTGCGCGCGACTGCGCTGCCATCACAGCACGCTGCAAAAATGCAAGTATCTACATACATATACATACATACGTATGTTTGCTTTTCAGACTATATACATACATATGTATGTATATGTGTGTGTTTCTCTAGATATGAAAGGTATCACAATCAACTTGTGAACTTTCATATCGTGCTCATCATGATATGATTGAATTACTACTTTTTTATACAGCGCAAATTATAACGAACACCAACACTGTCAACACTGAGCGGTAATAGTGGCGGCCAATGTGGATGAATGTTAAATGCCAGCAAACACACGCGCTTACATAACTATCTGCAAACATAGATGCATATATAAACATATCATACATACATATGTATGTACATAGTATATACGTGCCTGTGTAGACGAACTACACACATACATACGCACATGCAAGGCTACATTAGTTTAAGCGTCAAGTCTTTCATTGCTTGTAGGAAATGAAATTCTGAAATGTATTTAAAACGAATACAACTGTGTTCTAAATGAGTGCTATAGCTGGTGCGCAGGAAGCCCGGCGCTCACCTCTGCGTCTAACATTGTCCATGAAAGGGTTTTCAGCGTCAACGCAAATATACAATTTTCATGTGTGTGTATAGGTGTGTGTCAGTTTGTTTATGTAATTGTCTTAAATCGTTGCTGGCAATCGTTCAGTCATTCAACTAGGCCACAGTCAGTCCATTCGATTTATTTATTATTTCTTTGTTATTAATCTCATTTACTTGTGCCTTTAAGGAAATCTTTATACATATCCGTTATAACTCATATATAAATGCTATACACATATATGTGTATATACACTGGCATATGTTTGTTGTTCTGCGTTGACACTCGCATGTGTACAAACGGCCAATAAAGTCCAGCGCGTCTTTCGACCTCAAAAGACGCCGATAAAAAATAAAATGGCAATGACACAAAGAATTTTACATATTAAACCGGTATAAATGATAAAATGTACTTAAATATATTCTTATCATTACATAAAGGACTTTTAATTTTGAGCGCAAAGTTCAAGATTTTCAAAAATTACTGCTGTTCATTGGCATGAAAGTTATTTTCAATTCCAGTGTAAAGAAAGCTGAAATATGAAAATACATACATACATATGTACATAGGTATAGGTATGTTTGTGAGAATCTCCGCGGTGATTTACGATAGAACTCAATACCTGTGACCGAGCATATATTTGAAAACTTGATAGCTTTTGGGCGGATCTAATCAAGTGTGACCCGCACTGACAAAAAATACATATGTATTCATGTATTTTTATACAGGGTGTCCAAAACTTAACGCAATATTTAAATTTGCGGCCATTTCGAATGGTCATTGTCTTCAGCGAATGTTGATTTTTCCGGTTTCAGTTAGTTTTTGCAGCGTCATTCGTTAGATTGTTGAATAGTTTCGCTGTCATATTCATAAATCCTCGTCTCGGCTTCGGTATTGGTGCGTTTGATGAATGTAGGGTTCTCAGCTACGACGTTGTTTTCGCAAAAGATTCAGGTCCTTCGGTTCTAGCATATTATTAACCAAAATGTTTAGAGTCGATCTATAAGGGATGTTGAGATCCTCTACTATCTCTAACGCTACCACAGTGATTTTCAAGCACTGCTGTGTGTTCTTTTTTGATGTTAGCTGGTTGAACGACTCGCAAGAGCCATGATGACTTCGCAAAATGTTGCTATTAAATTGACCTTTGTCACAAAAAAAATTTACAAAATGGTGTCGATTTGAATAAAAATTTACTCCCTTTTTGATCTTTTCGAATTTTTCAGAAATACTGAAAATTAATATTTTCCAAAATCTGAGGCAGGCGCGATAGAGATATGTTTAAAAAAGATTTGTATCAAATTTTAATGGAATCGGTTAAGTTGAACTTTAGATATGTGAACCACCTCAAAAAAGTAGTTTCGAAAAAAAACGCGTTTCAAATGTTACTTTAACGTTTATCGAACCGAAAATAATTTTAATTTCGAATTTCGGAAATAATTTTAATTTGAAAATTCTTTTAGGGATATATTTTGGAAATACATATGTACATTATAATCAAATTATGAAAAAAAACAATTTAATTTTATTTTTTAAGCAAAACAATAGGGTATTATTTATAAAATAATTTATAAAAATTATTTTTTGTATAAATATTTTTTTTTTTTTTGTAAAACATATTTTTTTTTATAAACGTTTTTTTGTATCAAATATATATTTTTTTATTTTTCTTATTATTATTATGTGTATTTTAAAATAAATAACTGCCAAGCAACATTTTAATAAATCAGTTTAATTGGCGTTTATGACATTGCTGAAATTTTTCATATAATTTTAAAATGCTAATTGAAACTCATAATTTTCAAAATGTTCCATTTTAATTAAAATTCATAATTTAAAACATATACGATTAGAAAAGTTTTTGAAAATATTCTATAAATTATATTTCTCAATAAAAATATAACGTGCGGGTATAATTTTGAATTATAAATATTTACATAGCATAATCTATAGATATTTCTATCATAAAACATTTAACGCCACCATCTGGTTCACGCTGTGTGTAGTCCAAGATCTCTTTGCCTCACCTTCTCACTCTTGAGATGCCTGCGCCCTATCCACTGGTAATCTCAAAATTATTTAAGTACATTGTACTGCTATTTGGCACTCATTAACCCATTAGCAACAAATCGATACAAAGAAATGTTATAAACCATTTCGTCTCTAAATAGAAATTCATTTCTCACCTCATTCATGTGCGCATTTACACCTCGGCGGTGTGTTCAATTCCTTCCCTCACAATATTTTTGTTTTGATCGAACGTTGGTAATAATATTTGCTATGAATTTACACTTTGTTTTACGCACACAATAAATATTTGCACGGCTTTTAGTGACTGGTGCCGCCTGCCCCTCCTGCCACCCCTTTTCTGATATAGAGACGGCGTTGCAAAGTTCATTGCAAATTACTTATATCTATAATACTAGAGAAATAATAAAACCTGAAGTCCAACGCACAAAATTAGTAACATACTTATGTATCTAAGTATGTTTGTATGTATATTTGTGTGTACACATTTATATTTGGAATATTGTTTGCAGGCATTTTATCGTGTTTCATAAAGTCGTTTTGCCTGTTGCGCAAACCTACATACATTTATTAGAAATATTGAAGTACACACATACATACATATGTATATATGTATGTATGTGTTTATTGTTTTATGATTGCTTATTTTCTGAAATTCTATCACATCAAATGATAAACTAAACACAAACAATGTGTCCAACAAATAATCTGCTTCCATACGTACATGTGTATGTGTATGTATGAGTACATTTATCCACACAAATACTGTTGTTGTTGCTTTTGAAGTGCTGGAGCTAGCATTTCCGTTGCAGCGTAGCGAGCTTTAATTGTGAATTTCACTGCAAATCAATTGAATTGAATAAACAAATAAATGATCACTTTACATAAAGGTTTCATTGTGACTACACACACGTGTTTCTCATAAGTACAAGTCAATTGATCATTTGTGTATATAATATACATATGTATATTTTTGATTTATAAAATTTATTTTTTTGGTATTCCCTTTGTTATTAATTTGTTTTTAACAAATTGTTCATTTAATGATATTCATATGTATTTGTATGCGTTATTTTCCACACTTAATTTGTGCACATTAGCAGCGTTGTAAATATACATTTACATGTATGTATACATTCTCCAAATCGGCAAGTATTTTAAGCGGAACAAGCGTTAGATTCACCATTACCGATTTAGGGTAGTTGAGCATGTCTGCGCAATCAAACACGGTCAGTTAATTCAAACGGGTATCTGGTATGCACCATAATTGTGAAGCATGTGTAATCGTCTGATTGGCAAACTCTTGGCAGCCAAAGTGTAAATATGCAAGTTTTTTTAAACCTTCTTGAAATCATTTACTATATCTCTTTACTTGTATGTATAGAAAAAAACTTAGGTTAGGTTAAAAGTTTGATCTTAAAAGGCATCTCAGCTTAGAACGCTGGTCCGTCGTGGTATCTACTGACTCCTTTATACGGGATCAACCTTACAGATCGACAAAGCACTATGGCCAAACAACAATTTGTTGTTTCAGCAATATTTTCTGATTCGCCGAAAGTAAAATTACCGAAATGTTTCAGCCACAGTCTTGCAAAGGCTGGAGGAGAAAGCACCTTCATACAACTTTGACAACCGACAATATTTTTAGCTTAACCGCTTGAAATCCAAGTTTTCAGAAATGCAGTTGAAGGAGGAGAGAATTTCGGCGGGTTCTTTTTCGAACCCTTCATAAACAAAGCTTCTCTGAAGTCTTACTTCGGAGTAATACAGGTGCCGACAATGTCCACAGGTAGTATGTTTAAAATGGCATTAAGTGCTATTGTTGGTGTAGTGAACCGGAGATGCCGATGAGAGCCGCTCTCTGGACGCGTTCAAGCTTTATAGCAAGTCTAGTCTTTTCAAGAGCCCTTCACCAGACAAATATACCATAGAAAACTTTTGGCTTGACTGTGGATTTTTAGAGTCAAACCACTATCTTTGGGGAGCTTTTTGATGCAGAAGAAAGAATTTCTTCACCAAAGAATGAATCGCCAATAATATCCCAAGCGTCAGCAGACATGTTACCTAGCTCAGGGTTTCACAAAGTATGCTGTCTGTTTGCTTAAATATCTGGTATAATTTGTTCGATTCGCTCATCTCCAACGTTTGGCAAATCGAAGACAGCTAGTGCATTTTCAAAAGTTTTTAAAATTATATAGTCAAAAGACCTACCAAATCTTCATACAAGGATAATATATCAAGTTCAAAAGCAGGTTCAAGAGTTGTGAATCGAACAAGCAACTGGCATAAATTCAAAAGACTGGTATAATCAAACAGCGACAGACTTTTCAGTTATAAATCTCGTGAGAGAGGGCACTTAAAGCAGTGTGGTGAATCGAACCAACAACTGGTATAAATCCAAAAACTGGTATAAAAGAACAGTGATAAACCCTTCAGTTATAAATTTCGTAAAAGAGCTACACCTATAGCAGTGTGGTGAATCGAACCATCAACTGGTATAAGTTCAAAAGACTAATATAATCCAAAAGCGATAGACCCTTCAGTAATAAATTTTGTAAGAGAAAGCTACAACTATAGCGCGCAGGGAAGTAGTAAATCGCCTACAGATTTTCATATCACTCCACCATTTACATTACTATTCGCTATCCCATTTGGAGTGCCAAGCAAATTGTGGCCTGCAAAAGCATTTATTTAATCAACGAGCCAATGAATGAAGTAATGAACTCCAACTCAAACTTATAAATATGCATTAAGCATTGCGCTTGCAAATGCGGGTATACCTACATTGGAAATAAGTGGCATATACATATATGTATGTATGTATATTTGTAACATTTTTTTGCAACTCACATTCGAAATGCTCAAACCGGTCTTTCTATATTCGCCAAACATTTGGAATTTTTGCACTCTCATATTTGCCGGTTTTACTTCATTTCATGTGTTCATAATGTATATTTTGAAATGCGTATGTGTATTTTTATTATGTACATACATATATACAAATGAAGTCGTTCTTTACAGTTTTATGTTAATGAACTTGTACTTGTTTGCATTTTTTTGGTTTTTTATTGCTGTAATTGCGCTTTTTGCGCTGATTTTTAAATATTATTTATTATTTTTACTTGTTTCCTCGCGTCGGGCGTTGAGGTTATCGTATGTAAATATTTTACTTGAATTATGATGGTATTTTCAATTTTTAGTATATGAACGCACAAACACATATACGTTATTTTATTGTGGGGATTTTAAAGAAAATGAATAAATATTTAAAATTTAGGTAAGATATTTTGTGCAAACTCAATCTGCACTTTAATGACGCAGAAATAACGAAATTAAATTACTTACGTGCTGGCAACAACGTAAAGGAAAGTTTGGGCACTAATGCTGAATGCACAGAGTTGTATTTGCGCTCATCGCCAATCTTATGACGTGCATTTGCAAGTTTTTAATTTTATTGAATTCTTGACCTGTCAATTTCGCTCGAACATCTCAATGACGCTTTAATGCTTTCTGCTCTTCTTGCTTACTTTTATGTACTCGAAGGCGCTAGTGTGCCAGTTCTATATTTCAATAATTCCTTTATGCAGCTGTCGAACAATGACTATATATCGCCAGTATGCCATAGATCCCTACAAGACTTAAATGTTTGCATGCTATTTAATCAGCGGACTTAGTGTGGAGCAGTCGGCATAAACTACACATGAAAACAAGTGGAGAGGTTAATTTCGGCCGCAGCTGGAATATCCTGCACAGCAGTGCATTTCTTATAGCACGAAGAAGAGAAATAGATCTTTCTTTAATTCAATTTTACCATTCACAGGCGCATTTCTTATAGCATAAAAGGGTATAAATAGCTCTCTAACTTAATTTTGATAGGTCAGTTTGTATGGCAGCTAGATGCTATAGTGGACCGATATGTACTATTTTTTCGGAAATTTTTGCGTTGTCTTGGCTAATAATCTGCGCCAAATTTCGTAATGATATCTTGTCAAATAAAGAAGTTTTTCATACGAAGACTTCAGTTTGATTGGCCAGTTTGTATGACATCTACATATACATACATATACTATAGTGGTCCGATCTGAACAATTTTTCGGGAGTTAGTAGGAATACGTTAAATAATAATTGAAACCTAATTTCGTGAAGATATCTTTTTAAATAAAAAAGTTTTCCATATAAGGGTTCGATTTTGACCGATCAACTTGTATGACAAATATATCTTATAGTGATTCCCTACCATTTGGCTAACTAATGCAATTTATTTGATCCACTTAGGCCGAATACTTTAGCCGCTAGAGCGTTTACAAAATTAAAAAAAATGTGATTTTTTTCAAAAACTACATTTTTGTGAACACTATTGCCACGCCCCTGGTAGAGTTCAGAGAAAAATAAGCAGATTAGTGGATAGAAAAAGACATTTGCAAAAATTTCAGAATGACGGACAGATGGATAAGGCTTGTATTACAAATCGTGGCAAACTTAATATATGTAAGTACGTAGGTTTTCTTCTATATTTCGGGATTAGAGAAATAATAATCGTCGAAAATCACTTTAACAATGCGTTTGATTATCTATATCGAGGCCAAATTTCGTGAAGATATTGTCAGATAACAATTTTTCCCGTACAAGTACCTGATTTTGAACGATCAGTTTTTACGGCAGACATATGTTATAGTAGACCTTTTTGAACAGTCAGAGATTCTAGCTTTGGCTTCGACAGTTTTCTAAGCCGACTTTCGTAAGGATATATTGTCAAATCAAATTTTTGACTCACAAGTACTTAGTTTGGATTGGTCCGTTTGTATGGCAGTGAAGCGTTATAGTGGTTCGATATCGGCCGTTTCGACAAATGAGAAAGGACATGTGCAAAATATGCGAACTATATCTCAGAGACTGAGGGCAGACTAGTTTGATTCTGTATTTGTTTAGCTGAAACTAATCGTCCTCTTTTTGATTTTGCAGAAGGTAAATACAAGTTAGTCTCTTAGTTTAATATCGAATAAGAAGAGGGACATGTCAAAACCGCTTCAGCTCGTTAATTTGGTACCAAATTGATACATACTCTGTTCAGGGTATAAAAATCATTCGCCTGTTTGCATACTGCGGGTCATGCTCAAATTTAATGTATGACAGTTAACATACACACACATGCACTCGCATACAAGCGGCTGTCCGCAATGAAATCAGCGGGCGCCCACATCTCTGTTAATATGAAATCAAATCATAGCACTGTCATAGCTGACCAACGTGCACGACGACGACGACGACGACGTCAATTTGCTAGTTTATCGTACCATATATTTACCTTAGTTTTCGGTTGCTATGTAATTTGTTGTTCGTTCGTGTTAATGCGCGACGCCCCAACCTTTGTTGAATGTACACAGAAAAATTGTTTACATCAATTTATTGTATACAAATTTATACATATTTGCGGCTTATTTGAAATTAAATCGCGTCCATGCAAAGGTGTTAACTAAATTGAATTTGCCTGCTCTTCACATTTCGCCGCGAATTAATGTGTGAGGCATGCGCATTTTGTTCTAAAATCTCAATAAACTTATTTTCGGCTTTCTGCTGCTATTATTTGCTATTTGCCAGCGAAATTAGCTGCAATCGGCTGACTGTATGCCTTACAATGTCTGTATATGTTTACAATTGTACTCGTATATGTGTGTGTGTCTACCTGTGCTGTGCGCGCACACACACATAGACATAAGCGCTGCGTTTAACCCTCGTGGTAGCACTTGGCGTACATGTGATGGCTGGATGCGTGTTGCATGCTAATAATACTGTAAACAACTTGTGGAAAAATTCACACATACAAACACTTTTTTGTATTTATATATGTATGTACAGGTATGTATATGCAATGTTTTGATCGCTGCAGCGCAAACAACAACCACAACTGTAAGTGTTTTTTTCGACGTTTGCAATTCCAGATTGCCTGCTTGCTCCTCACACACACACACATACCCACACACAAACGGTGAAATATTTCACTTTTGTTTTTGTTGCTAAATTGAGTTTCCATGTTGCACTTGCCAACCTGTTGCGTTGTTTACTCGCTAAATAAACATTTAGTTGCTTCTGTTTAACACATTTCATAAGCGCATAATGCACTGTGCACATATGACTCACACACGCATACATACTTATGCATTTGTATTTATTGTTTTCAAGCACATAATATAATATATTAAACTCGATTTATTTAAAGTTGTTTTTCGCTCTAATTTACTCGCGGCTTATCAGGCGCAAACCAGTGTTGTGTACACATGCATATACATCACAAGTGCACATACATACACATTTACATGGTGCTAAGCAGATATGAACTTGCATTGACGCAGTTGCTTTATTTCATTGTCGATTCAATTATAGGTTCTGTACACATTGCTATCTTTTTTAGCCAGTTCAATAGGCTTTATAAGCATCGTTTCAGTTTGTTTATGTAATGTCTATATGATTACGGTTATCGCTTAAATATGGCAATATATTGAACGACAGTGCCGACACATGTAAAGCTATAATTAATTTATTACTTGCATATATGTACATACATATGGTTATCGCTTATTGCCGTGTATTACACTTGAAAAAACGTCTGGCCTTACAAATTTATTTCTTTGCTAGCTCATATGCGGAAAAACATTTTCGAAATTGCTGTAAAATATTGGTGCATTAAATAATTTGAGAAATCTTCTAAATTTTTTTAGTATTTTGTACTAGAAATTGCTTTCCAGCTACAGTAAAATTATTCAAGTCTATAAAAACTAGTTCGTTTTTCAGATAATTTAAAGTACAGTGGAAAACTATACTACTTTTATGTTCTCAAAAGCGTATCGCCTACTTGTATTATAGTACATTTGTCCTTTGTCAAGGGCTCACATGGGTTTCTTGGGTTAAAATACAGCATTTTTCCAACAATTTTTTTCTCATAAAAAATGAAGAATTTTTTATTGTTAAAAACGTACACTACATATTAAGAAAGAAATTCTGAAATTTTTGGAAAAAAATATTTTAAACTCGGCCATTGCGACGCCATTTCCGGTGACCACTCGGAAAAAAGCTGCGCCTGCATTGGCAGGATAACTCCTTACAGGATCATCTAAAGTGCAAAGGTACATGTTTTAGTTAAAACCTTAGCTTAGAACTTGAAGGAAGGAAAAAACTGAAAATTGGATATTTGACAGACATTTTTACAAAAAAAAGAAGAAAATTTCGAGACATTTTTTTTTCCAAATTTTTGTAATTGAAAAAAAAAAATCCTTCGTCCAAGTCTTTAAGAATTGTATCTCAAAGACCAAATTTCATGAAGATCGGTGGAGTGGTTCTCGAGAAATCTTGCCAACCGACTTCAAAAACACAGTTTCGAAAACAAGAAAAAACATTAAGTTCGGAGCTATATCATCCTTCGTATGTGCACTTCTTAAAGCATTTATATTCTAAAAAGGTTTTTCTCTTGATTTTCATCGTTTACTTTGTATGGCAGCTATATGCTATAATAGTTCGATCTCAATAATGTTTTCGCAGATTGTAGCGATGCCCGAGATAATAATCTATCTCAAATTACGTCGTGATAGCTAGTCAAAGAATTTAAAATAATTTTCCAAAAAACTACCTATTTTGATCGGTTAATTTGTATGAAAGCTACATATATGCTATAGTGGTCCGATCTGAACAATTTGTTTGGAGATTATTCCGTCGGCTTAGACATGGATTATTGTCAAATTTTGTGTAAGTATGTATATTGTCAAATAAAAAGGCTTTCCATACAAGGGTTGCATTTTTATCGCTCAGTTTGTATGGCAACTATATCCTATATTGTTTCAATATGTGCGGTTCCGACGAATGACCAGCTTTTTACTAAGAAAAGGACATGGGGAAAATTTTAAATCGTTATCTCAAAAGATGAGGGACTAGTTCGAATATAAGTATACATACGGACAAAGTGATGGACTGGGCTAAATACACTCAGTAGTCATGCCGATGATTTATGTCTATATGTAGGATCCCCTGAGTTTTCTTACCAACTTGGCGGCAAATTTAGTATACTTCATTCATGGTATCCACGTTTTTGAATATATTTATTCCTCATTCGCATATTGTGTTGTCGACATTTCGTAAAATTTTCTACGCGTTTTTAAATTATTATTTTTAAGTGTCTTATAGAGACTAAAAGCATTTTTCAGACAATCCACTTGGGCTTTAGTGCATCACGGAACATATTTACAGTTATAATTGTTGGGCGTGCAGTATGCTACTAAATTGATTCAATTAAACAATTTACTAAACCAACAATTAAGCCAGCATAAATGGCCGACCGAAAGCCACCCAAACCATTGATTGATTGATCCATTTAATTGATTTGTGTTTTACGTAAATGCGCGCAATTTTTTTTTAAATTATAAATTTCGATTTGGAGATAATTTAGAAGCACATTTGTATACACATACTAGAATGCATAAATAATTATTAAAGCAAAAAAAAAAGAAAAGATAAAATCAGCATGGATACAAAGATTGTCCATAATGTATTTTACGGAGTAAAACCTGGAGTGGGGCGTTTTGCAAGTGGTAGGCGATCGTATATCACCAACGCCAATCAAGTAATCTTTTGACTTTATCAATGCGATTATGAGTATGGTGCGCGAGCGGTAAGTTAATTAGCGAAGCGGGTGGAAACCAGCGACGAAACGAACACACACATGCTAGCATAAACACGCTTTACGAAGCGGAAGTCATGCATATGTATATGTGTATGAACATATTTACAACCATGTACAAATGTATGCGCCAATATAACGGTAAAATTACGCAGGTGCTTGACTGGTGTGTGCCGTTGAAATCACCTTGTAATGCTTTGATAAAATTTATCACTTTATTTGTCTATAGCTACTCGCTTGTTCTTAGTGCATTTACTATGTATGTATGTAAATACATATGTCCATACATATGTACATATGTGCTTAAGTGTATGGTACTTGTGTAAATCTGCTTGTACGCGGGTAAACACAGGTATGCGCTATAAATTCGTGTGCCGCTACAACGCTCGTGTTTACCTCTGCAGCGACTGCGTCTTCAATGTGTCATATCGAGAGTCACTTATGAACCGCTCGCGTTTCTCCCACATTGTATGTATGTACTTAGCAGCGTTTTTGCTATTTAGTACCCATGCTTGTTGTCAATCTCAAGTAACGGACCTTATTTATTATTTATGTGTTTTTTTTGTTTGCTTCCTCTTGATTGCTCGTATCTTATCATTTTCCTGCTACACAATAATGTTATCGCGAAAAACGCTCAAGTATTTGTCATAATGTTTTGTTGTTATTTTTCTATTTTAAACTGACTTATTACAGATAACATGCGCTCTTAATTATTAGTGCATACATGCTATTGTACGTGTTGTTTTTATTGCCGCTGCATACTGATTAACATTATTATTTACAAATGTCAAGCCATTGTTTGTACAGTGCTGCATGCAGAGGTCCCCTTGCAATTGTGGCTGTTAACCGGCCAGAGCGAGCATTGGCGCGCTCTTTGCTTCGGCTCCAAATAGAGGGAAATTCTTATAATTTTCGACTTGTTTGTGAACTTTTGTTTTTGCCAGCATTAGTTGTCACGAACGAAATTGTCACTAATAATATATAGTGAGACCAACAATCTGTCACTTCAGCATTTTATAATTTTTGCAAACACAATTAAAACAAGTAAGGAAGCGCTAAGTTCGGGTATAACCGAACATTTCATACTCTTGCAACTTGCAGGGATTAAATTTTCTTTTCCGGTACATAAAGCTTGTTAGTTACATATATGCGGTCTAGGGCGAGTTTTCCTCCGATTTTACTCATTCTAAGCACAAATATGCACCCTTATAAGTAAAACTCGCTCTCTCAATTTGATTAAGATAACTGAGATATTGGCCGATGTGTGCGGTATAAAGTCACCCGGAAGTTCGAAAATCTTTATATTAGATAAACAGGGAAGTATTGACCCCATTTAACCCATTTTGGACACACAGACATACTATCTTATCAGAAAAGGACTCTCTCTGAATTTCAATTACGTATTTCACACATTGACCGATATTTTTGGTAAAAAGTCAACTATACGCACTGGATCCTCAAATTCAGTGTCTAAGGGCTTCAGAAGTTTTGGTTCGATTCAGGCAATTTATAGTCATAAGGAGGCAACCTCAAATGAACTATTCGTGCAAAGTCTTATTTTGATATAGTAATTCATTGTACATATACTAGAAAGTGGAAGTTTTAAACGGAATTTTAAATTGTGTTATATGGAAAGTAGGCGCGGCTGTAGTCCGATTTCGCCGATTTTCACACAGTGACATGAAAATGTCATAAGAATGTCACGTACCAAATTCGGTCTACCGGGTGTCGAGATATGTAAGGTGGGCAGTGCCACGCCCATCGACCAATTTTGACCCTGGCTTCTCTAAAATTCTCAAATACCATCTCGGGGGTAATATTTCATGTCTCTGGCGTATTTAGTTATTGATTTATCGCTCTTTTAGAAGATTTTAACTGTACCGTTATATAGAGAGTGACCAGGGTTATCATGCGATTTCATCCATTTTCACGCTGTCAATATTTGCGTTAGGCGAACTAGGTTGTTGTACCTTTAGTGGTGTGGGTGGTGTGTACATTATTTGAGGGCGGGTTCACGTCCTCTTTTTCTAAATTTGCATCCCTGTCGGAAATTCGAGCTTCGAGAGAGGAAATATGACCTAAAGGTTGTAAAGAAGTTTAAGAAGTCATGCAATGATATTTATACTTCTGCAATATGTTGCTACAAAATAAATATTTTTGTTAACCTGGTGGTTTATATCATCTAAAACTAAACGGAATCGACGTTATATGTATAAATCCATACATAAACAAATATTGGATCAGAAAAACCAAATTTGGTATGTCAGGTTATCCAACCCTGCCTACTTCCATAGAACAAACTTTAAATTTTTATCCAGAACCCTTTCTTACTTGTTTTTTTTTTTTTTTCTTGAAAATTTTGATCAGTGGAAATGAGAACCACTACTTTCACTCTGTAATGCAAAATTATCGTCATAAACAGAGTTTTTATGATCTAACGACTATCAGTGAAAGCTTTGTGCCACTCAAATATTTGCATTCTTGATAAGTAATACACCATAAAACAATAGTACCACACATTAAAGGTTATATTTCGCTCATTAATGGTTTATGAGGCCATAGAAATATAAAAAAGACAAAGCAAAACTATTTATGCACTATCTAAAAAAAATTAAGAGTAACTAATTTAGCAGTGTTTTTCCAAAAGGGATATCAATGTGCATTTGTTAACGCATGGTGTCTACTAAATTCCGATTCTTTGCAAGTTTTATTTTTATTTGCTTAGATCATGTTGCCGTTCTTAAATATTTTTGTCACATACTCGTCTTACTCAAAATTTATGGCACATTTTTAACTTACCAAAACAAATATACTTTGAATACAAATTAATGTGGGCCTCTCACCCACAAGAATTATTTCTACATAGTAGCCGAAATTATTAGTATTTCAAATACAGTTCAAATAAAAGCTGTTATTGTATTAAACATCTGTTCTTTGCTGTCGGTTCGACATTTAACCTTTAAAATATGTTTACTAAGTTTAATTAAGGCAAATATTTGCAGACTTTTATGTGTTGTATGACATCAGAATTTGTACTTAAAAATAAATATAAAAAAATAACGTTAAATTCGGTTGTACGAAACCATAATACACTTCAGAAATAAAAAGTTTTGGATTTTAAACGTTCGTTTTGTATGACAGCTATATGTTATTATGATCCGATCTGAAAATTTTTTTTCGGAGATTGCAGCATTGCCCTAGGCTGTAATCCTTGTCAAATTTCGTTAAAATATCTCGTCAAATAAAAAATATTTCCTACGAGGACTTGATTAAATTTGTTCAGTTTGTATGACAGCTATATGCTATAGTGGTCCGAACGCAAACATTTGTTCGGAGATTATTCCGTCGACTTGGACAATAATCCATGCCAAATTTTATGAAGATATCTCGTCAAATAAATAAGTTTTTCATACAAGTGCAGGATTTTGATCGCTGAATTTGTATGGTAGCTATATGCTATATTGGTTCGATCTCAACAATTTCTTTGCAGATTGTATCATTGGCCCAGAAAATAAGCCATGCCAAATTTCGTGAAGATATCTCATCAAATTATAAAGATTTCCATACAAGAATTTATTATGTGCAAAATTTCGGGCCGATATCTCAAAAACTGAGTAACTTGTTCGCGTATATACAGACATTCGTATATGTCTAATTCGACTCAGGCCCTCCTGCTGAACATTTATATATATATTTTATAGGGTATCCGTTCATTTTCCGGGTATTACAAACTTGGGGGGGAAACTTAATATACCCTGTTGAGGGTTTAAAAATGTTTAAAGCAAACTTCCGTTAGCATTTTGAGAAAGTCTTCAAAAAATAACTTTAGAATAATAAAAACAAAATAAGTACAGCTCTCCTGCTTTCGGCTTTTTTAAATAAGAGAGCAACTCATTTTTTATAAACTAAAATAGTTCTAAGCTCACTTTAGTTCTTCTTGTGAAAAAATATTTCCATGTACACTTATTTATATTGTACATATTATATATACTACATATATCGGTACATATGTATGGTTCATGTGCCTATCACCACTCTAATTTTTTTTTTTATCTCGAGTCAGCTATAGGCGTATACTTTTAATTTATAAAATTATAATTTAGATTATTTGGTATCATGCGAAAAGCGGGCTACAATACATATGTACATATCAACACTCATTATGAATATAATGTGTGCTTGCCTGCTGCATAGACAAGTGTACAGTGACACCGAAATTCTCAAGTGTGTGGGAACATTTCAGCGATTTGCTCGCACAGTCAAGTATACGCCTTCACGCCCTTGTCGGAAAACTAATTAGTAGTCGTAGAGAATTGATTTAAAGCAGAGAAAATAATAAAATTTTAAACTGAATAGAAATTCGGGCGCCCAACTTGTCATTATGGTACATAAAATTTGTACAGGCTTTTGCCTTAATATATGTGCATAAATATGTACACATATGTGACCATATTTTTACCAAGTTAATGCGTTACTTGAATACGTAATCATGCAAATTAATCACAATGTGGATATTGGTAGGCAGTGTGCGTTCAAGTAATATGCGCTTCCAGTGCATAATGAATCTGTTTTGTATCGAAATATTGTCAGCGTCTGATTTTCGAATTTGTTTTATATCCAACAACCTTAACAGACCGCTCTCCCCCCCTCCACCTTCTCTATCAGAGAGTAGCACTAAAGAACCAGTGCCACCTCGTATATAAACTTCCAGCATTTTTGCAACGAGTTAAATTAAATGCCCTCACGCGACAAAATTAACTTCTCTTCCACCTCAATTTCCAATATAATTTATAGTTATGCATATTTCTTGTGTGCTGTGAAAAAGAATTGTGGAATTTTGTTTTGGTCCTGTGTGCAAAAAGCGTGTAATTTAAACACACGTGTTCGACAGCTCACTGTGAAATTGCATTAATTTAAGTTTATTATGTTTATTTAAATACATTTTTGAAAAATCATTACATTTATGCCATATACTTAGTAAAAAGCATGTTCACATTATTATTTAAAAAAGCATACTTTTAAACACTTCGTTTAATATCTCTATATACATACAGTGTTGGAAAAAATAATAAAAACAGGTTGTCTTCAAATATTTCGTAAATATCTAAAGTAATATTTATTTAAATTTTGTTTTTTTTTTCAACATAAGATTTTTTTAAATTTTCCGTTAAAAACAATTTTTTTTGCATTTTGAAAGAATAATAGAAACACTTAATACTAATTAAATCTGAATTTTTTTTAATTACATATCTTATTAAAATTCAAATTTAAAAAATTTCTAGTAGTACAAGCTTTATTTGTTGAAAGTGTAGAGCAAACATTTTTTGAAAATGCGGATCACTGATATCTGGCATCGAATTAACCAGATTGGCTTATTATTATTATTTTTAGTGTCCCCCACAGCGATCTAACGGATTTAGGTTAGGGAATTGGGTAGGTCACTCCATTACATAAATTTTTTGGTCCTGCCACCATTTCTAAACAAATTTTGAGGAATGTTTGGGGACATAATCCTACATGAATTTATATTTTAAACAGTGGCGTAGCTACAACTTCGGGCGCCTGGGCCAAGGATGTTCTGCCGCCCCCATTTATCTACCTACCTACAAATTTCATGAGGTGGTTCGAAAAAAAGTGAATTTTTACAAAATATCTTCGATATTAAGTATATAAAATTTAGAAACTAGAAGCCACGCAAATTCTGAAGTTCCAAAATTCTCACAATACGGTTTTTGAGGAATTTGATAGTAAATTTACAAGACATCTTATTAAAAGCCATAAAAAAAACCCATTTTCGCCCTATTCTTGTACACTTTTGACACAATTGGCAGGAATTTTTGCCCGAATTGGAGTTTTAAAAATCAGCGAAGATCGTTTTGCCGCCCCCAAGACGTTGCGGGCGACGGCCCCGATTTTTTTATGTACGAAACAAAAGCTCATCGAATATTTGGGATTCTGGCTGGTTTCAATTTATTTCCTGCTTATACACATGCACGTGGAAAAATCATAAGTTCGCAAATTTTGTTAAAAAATTGCGAAATCGACTAAAAAGGAGATATTAATATCTATTTCATTTATGTATGTATATAATTTTCGTACATAATTACAATTTGGTTTTAAGTACAGGAGTGTATGTTGTTTCTATTATTTTTTCCACAAGTGTATATATGTAGTATTTATATAATAACCATAATTCCGTTTATATTGTAAATATTTACATATAAATTTTGTGTTCCACATTGCCACCTCACCTCACCTCAACGCCGTTAGTGTATTATATTAACACGTTATTTTTAACACAATCGTTACGTTACGTAGACGATTTTTTGTTCTTTTTTTATTATTGAAAATATCTATGATTCTGACTTTTTATAGCACAGCTATTTGTTTGTGCAAATTGCTCAGGAGCATCTACGTCATTTACAACTGCATACATACATACAAACATATTTACAATTTATTATTCATAAATACATTCACAGCTACATTCAACTTGTTGCTGAAATCAACTAAATTTGACAAAAATTCATTATCTAGTGAAACATAATATAAATATGCACTATATTAATTGGTTTATATTAGAAAAGCAAAATTAACAAGCAGCGTTTAATAAAAGAATAAATATTTAAGTGCACATACATACACATGTACATAAGGCATCATTTTGACTTTGAAACTACATTATTATTGACATTTTTAACTTCCCATCACTTGCATATACTATGTATGTATGTATGTATGTACATACCTACATTCACACACGATTTGTTTACAACACGCTCTCCACACAATACCTACATTCATACAAACATACAAATATATGTATGTATGTACCTATCTGCATATGTTTACAATTTGTTTTATAATACATAAACTAATTTAATTATCTCTTCATTAATATTTTCCTTATTTATCTGCCGAGTAAGTGTAGCGTGTGTATCTTTCTTTTCTGTTGTTGTTCTTTACTCCTACTTTATTTTTCACTAGAAGTTTTATGTTCGTTCATTTTCATTTTTTTTTTTTTTATAATTATTTCCTCCAATTTCAACCTTCTGCAAAACGTATAATTAGCCCAACAAATTAAATTGAATTGAATTACAAGTATGTATGTACTGAAATCTGTGTTAAATGCGAATCGTTCATGCAAACATTTGTTGTGGATTATGAAACGATACGAAAACAAAACAAAACGAAACGAAACGAAATGATGTACTAAATGGGAATTTTCTAATGGTGAAACACGCAATATTTTCGCCTTTATATCACATGGCATGCAATGTAACAACAAAAACAACAACAACTACAACTACATATAATACAACAACAATTTCTGTAAATATGCACATGCACACATGACATGTATGCATGCATGCGTGTGTGCGTATGTGCGTTCGAAATGTCAACACAGATTTGGCAGATTTTGACTATGAGACAGCGATTTATTATGGCGATTCAAATGTGAATATTGGCGAGCCATTCTCAATCACATGCATAGTCCCCTTGGCCGAACCCATATTTTGGCTAAAAGATGGCGAGCCAATAACGCGACACAATCTACGCCACGGACGCGATGAGCACTCCTACACGCTGTCGGAGAGTGCCATTGAGGGTGAGTATAACCAAGCTGTGGGTGTTTTAGCAATCAGCAGGCATATTTTTTCGCATACAAATTACTAGTCAAATTAGATGTTGTAGACCGCGAAGCGCCATGCGTGAAAAAAATTCTAAATAATTTCGGTTTTCTTTTTGCATTAACGTTATTCGGCCGATAGAGTTAACTTTTTTTCATAGATCTAGCAAAGTAGTTAATGACATAAAGTTACTAAAGTGCTCTGAGCAGTGTTTACACGATATGTCTGTACTTTAGTATGTGGTTTCAATGTCCTAAAGGTGAATCAAAAACTAGCGAATACTCCCAGCGTAAAAACAATTCCCTGGAAATGCCAAAAATCCTCATACAATCGCCATTTATAAGCAGTTATAAGCGTTAAAAATAAATTATTTCGCGGTTTTATTGTATTTATACTTTTTGCTATATTTTCCTACTGATACATTTTAGTATTTAACTGCTTAAGGGTAAATGCATAACTTTAATAATTGATCGTTAGCAACTCTGCGTTGATTTTTCTAATCTTTTGGTTGTTTAAATAGTACCACCATAAAACATATAAATTAATAAGAAAACATTAAACTTTTAAATTTTACCCATGAGCATAGTCTTCGGACTGAAATTCTTTCAGTTGTCATATAAGATTTTCAATATGTTTTTATACAAACTCTCCATTGAAAATCTATAATGAGTTTTGACAGCTGTTTCAAGCAAATGGCTGTAACTCCTCGGCGGTCTTTATTTTCAGATTCGTATCGTTCATTAATTCGCTCAGAAATTTCTTGCTGTGGATCATTGAAAAATATATGCACCTCCATTTTTATAAGAACTTAATTATACATAAGCCTCGATTTTAATTCTTACCGAACAGTTACTTTTTGATTCACCTGGCACACATTTCCATTTATTTTCTTAGCGAATAAAAATATACCAGCGTAGTTTCTAATTGGGTTTTATACATATTAATGAATAAATTTTCGTTTTATTTCACCAAACAACCCAGTACCCCCCCCTACTACTTTTTGATTTAGTTGTATTCTGTTCTGATAGTTCGGCATAGTTTTAAAAAGAATTTGTGTCTTTGAGTTAGCTGAAACAAAATTGTAGAAAGCAATATCAACAGCAAATTTAAATCTTTATCTAAAACTCCAACTTTCCACTCTCAAGGTGAGAAACACAAAATCGAGGCGCATCTTTCCGTGCGTCACGCGCTTAAGGTGCACGAGGGTCAGTATAAGTGCAACAATTTGCACACAAGCTACCATATGTTGCACGTACGCAGCGCCAATGAAGCGCCAACACACCCACAAACATATACACCATTTGTGGTAACAGCGGGTGGCGTCGGCGGCGGCGGTGACGGTGACGGTGGCCATCTTTCAACGCTCTCGGCATACGAAACGATACACGATCTGACACCCAGTTCGGCTGATGATATTTTCACACGCATATGGGAGCCGCATATGGAGGTGGACGTTTCGCCGGCTATGCCACTGCCAACACAAACTACCACAACAACAACACACCGGCGACAACATCATCACCATCATCAACAGCAACAGCAGCAGCAGCAACAACAAAGGCCCCAACCTAAAACAACGAAACTGGATGAGCAACACAAATTGATTTATATAAACGCCACAAACTTCGATGGTAATCCATCCTTAACGCTGCCGGATAGCAGCAGCGAAGGCGCCAGCATTGGCAGTGAACTGGACACAGGCCTTATCAATCTGGAGTATATAACGCCGCCAAAAAAATATGGCGAAATAACAACGGCGCCTAGTCGCGGTTACGGTGGTAGTGGTGGCGGTGTCGGTGGTGGTGGCGGTGCTAACGCCAAATATCCACCGATGCCGAACTTCCCACCACCACGCACAACAATGCTGTCCACAACAGTAGCGCCAGTCGCGCAATTTTTCACACCTCCACATCATCATTTGGAGCACCACGGTCACGGGATCACTGCCAGCAATAGCAATAACATGTATAACAATCCTTTAACAACACACGGCTATCAATTGGTTGAAACACAATCCACATTTCCGCTGCAAACAGCTGCGCCAAATTATCAGCAACCGACACAAATGTTTACGCCACAACAAATTGGCAGTAGTGGTGTGCAAACGTTGACACCAATGGATGTTTACCAGCAACAACAGCAACAGCAACATCAACAGCAGCGCAATCAACTGCAAACCTATCCACCGCATCAGTTTATAAATCAGCAGCAGCAGCAACGACACCCTATATCTGGTGTGACCGCGGTTACGGCGGGCGGCGTCATGTCGCTCCCCACAGCTTTGTCGCCACAACCCACTCGCATGGCACAAGTGCCAATCCGCAAGGGTGAGCCTTAACCATTTAGCTTTTATCGCTAAAGAACAAAAATAAAAAAAAAATAAAATAAAAAACAAAAATATATAAGTATATAAAAACAAGTTTGAATAAAACTCAGTTAAATGAACGCATCAACGCATTTCAGTCTCAGTCTTCACTTGCTTTCACAAACGTCATCACAACCCCCACCACCACTACCACTACCAAACAGTGCCATCTCTTCGCCCATCGTTCAGTGACCATGGATACGAATTTGAAATTGGTTTTCATCCTTAACACTTTCGTTTTATTCTTTCAACTTTTATATGTATTTAAATTTCTAGATTTTTAATGTGGTTGTTTCTGTATATGCTTTATAAGCCGTTAATTTTTCTTTTTCCTTCGCTATATTGCTTGTGCCTCTATTTTAATTTAATTATAACGCAAACTTACTCTTTCTGATTATCACTCGATTGTTATGAAAACTTAGCAATATTTAAATATTTAGGCAAACAGCATTACGATCATATATCGCAGTTTATTATTAACTTTCAAAATAGCGTATAAAAGCTTTGTAATTATTCGTATAAACATTTGCTTTGCTTAAAACAGACAGTTGTAGAAAATTTGAAAAAAATTATTAATAATTTTATTTGTGTATAAACACTTAAACGATCTCTATTTCAAGTTTCCCGATACACCGATATTTGTATTGAACTTTATAATCTAGTTACCTTAGCCCAAAGGTATTAGAAGCATTACCGATCAAGCGCGGAACATTTATGTCTACTTAAAGCGCTTAAAAAAACAACAGCACTCATTTTATAAATGAACTCAACTTAACCAATACAAAATTCACCATGCTGAAATACATACTAACTGTATATTTATATATATTTTAACTGGATCCGTGCTATTAAATATCAAAGAAGCTTATATTCTTACTCGATCCATCTTTTTTGTTCTTCGATCAATAAATGAAAAAGTTTTGTTATTGACAACAACAAATGTCCAGTTGCAACATTTATAAAATTTAAAAAAATTATAGTTCATTTGTTGTATATTCTACAAAATCAACATGATCAACAATCATCAATTTTTCTTCAACAGAGTTGTACCGGCACCAAATACAACTTGTCTAGAGTTTTGAAGCAAAAAGTTGCAAATAACACTATAGCCTGTACTAACTCGTTACTACAGTGAAATCTCATATAAGTGGAAACTGGCGAGACCAGCCATTTTGTCCGGTTAAAAGAATCGTCCGCTTAATAGATTGTCTTTAATGCACGTTAAAAGATGTTTGGACCGGCTATTGTACACGGTTAAAGGAGCTCTCCGCTTAATAGAGCGCTTGTTTAATAAAAATTTCACTGTAATAGTATTTTCATTAAACAAAATGCCAACATTTTCCGCGCCACGCATCCTTAGTTGATATCATTAGAATATTGATTGCTAGACGAGGAATGCGGCGTGACCTTAGGTCTATTCTGCCTTCTCCTAAATCACCAATACTCACCTAGCCCCGACATATTGACCATTAGAATATGTTACGGACCCAATATATCTACTCAGAGCAATATTATATTTCCTTTTGAGGTTAGCACTAATTTACGGTTGAATCAAAACTTAACCGAAATGTGCTTCACAACTAATAGGCAAAGTTGCACCACCACAACCACCGAGCGGCAACTATTTACACAATTACTAGCTGGTGCCATCAATTGCATGATTAATCGCATACTAATGCGCACAGCTTTGATTAGCCAAAACTATTTAAACAAAATGAAAGTTTATACCCTAATTTTATCACTGACGCCACAAAGTAAAGAAATACTGTCCAAAAACCAAAGCAAAATGTTGACGAATAAACATAAAAAGAATTTCCGAAGTTATATGATTTCAGCTCAAGTTTGAAACAATAAAAGAGTCTTTAAAATTTTGACGTCATGCCGTTATATACAACTATATACATACTTTCACAAATACTTTGTACATAATTTTACATATACACTTGTTGTTACGTATTTATTAGCACCCATTTATACTCAACTTATTCAATAAACTCGAAAATGATATCATCACCATCACCACTATGACATAATGGCGACATACAACAACAGCAATTGCAAGCACAATGCTTACTCATGTTGCATATGTACGTATGTAGTGCGAATAGTGTACCAAAAATATCAATATTTATACATAAATACATACATACATATTTACATACATAAGTATTTGCAAATATCTATGTACATATGTACGTTATAGTATATAGTACAGCACAGATTCATAGGCCAAGTGTAAAACTCGGTATCATCGCCAAAAAATGCTTTAATTTTTTCGTTTACTATGTACATACATACATACATATGTATGTACTTTCTTTTTATTTTGTCAAAATTAAATTACTTGTGTAGTAGTTGGCGCTATTCGCTTACAGAACACACTTCTTTATTATTACACATTTATTCATGTGATAAAACAATATTTTCATATCAACTACTTTCACACACCGTTCTATAATATCATACCCTTCTCGCCGTATGTATGTAAATGTAGCGTTATTTCGCTTTTATTATGTTTTTCCAATACTATTATGTGTAAGATAAAATATTTCTTAAAATACCTTGTACTATTTTATATATTTGCTAGTGCGATTTTATTTTATATTTCAACCGTTTAATTATACTTATGTATATATGGTAATTATTTTGTTTTCTAAGCAAACTACTTATGTATAAAGATAATTTTAATTTATTATTATTATTGTTTTTTACTTTATTTTATTTATAAATCATAACATTTTCTAAGTGAAAATAAAAATTTTAGCACAACATTAAATTCATTAATCATCAGTGAGTTTATGATATATTTATGGATATTTAATGGAAACCCATAATTTATAACTTTTTGTATATACATATATACATACATACATACACACGTATGTAGTTAAATTTATCAATATTTTCATATTCGAACAATTCTTTTACAGATACTGAATTTTTGGTGCCAAACTACGATAATGCAGAACATCAGTTAAAAGTATATGAAATCAGATCACCTCTAGTACTTAGCTGTAACATAACCAAAGCTGGTGATTATGTGCTGAAATGGTAAGTCGAAAGCTTAAAAGCGTTTGTTGTTTGCTTGCCCTCAAATCGTTATCCTTAATTCGTTTGCCATGGTCGTCATCAAAAAAGGGGTCTCTCATCCGAGATAGTTTAAACTTTCACAGCGTCATTGGGGACGCTTTTACGTGGCGGGTCCCAAACCCAGCGCACAACCCTGTGGAGGGGATGTTTCGCCTTCTCACTTTAGCTCGCCTTTTCACTTTAGCTAGCCTTCAAACGGATATTAGGCTACCCAGAGGATACTTGGTCTAGGACCGGAAGTAGTGAGTTGCTTGAGCCATATGTAAAAGAATAGTTTCTGGCCACTCCCAAGTGAATGGCGATCAGAAAACTTTCCTCACTTGTGTGAACTTCTACACATGACTCCATCCTTACATGGGTTTCCTCGGGTAAAAAACAGCCGATTTTCAACAACTTTTTTTTATTTGCGATGCCATTTCCGGCGATCCATAGATTGTATTGGTGTCTGAGATAATAATGAATGTCAAATTTCGTGGCGATACCTTACCAAATTAAAAAGTTATTCATACAAGGATTTGAATTTGATCGGTCAATTTGTATACCAGCTATATGTTATAGTTGTCCGAACTGAACAATTTCTTCGGAGATTATAGCTTTCATTCCTATAGATTTCCTTTATTCCGATCGCTCGGTTTATATGGCAGCTATGCTATATTAAACCGATATCGGCGATTCCGACAAAAGATCAGCTTCTTGACGAGAAAAGTGCATGTACAAAGTTTCAGAGCGTTATCTCAAAAACTGAGGGACTAGTTTGCGTATATACAGTGAGACAGACGGACATGGATAAAACGACTCAACTCGTGACACCTATCATTTAGATATGTATATATTTTATAGGGTCTTTGACGTTTCCTTTTGGGTGTCACAAACATCGTGACAAACTTGTAGTGGTTGTAACGGGTACCTAAATTATAAAAATAGACTGTTCAAGGTATTAAAATGCGTTAACGTTCTTGGCAACTCATTTTCATCGGCGAACTGGCAATCAATATACCAAAAACGATCAAATTTGACCCGGACTGATCTGTTAAAACTGCGCGCGCAACAGCTACGTTTTTTCCCTAGATTAGTACAACTTTTTTTGTTTTTATGTGAAGTTTCATCTCCATATGTCAATTAATGTCTGTTTGACAGCTGTTTATTTACGTTCGCATCGTCTGTGGCGATCTTGAATGCATTATGCATTATTGATCTATGTATGTAATTTTGTTTTCGCATTCCTCCAACATTATGTTAAATTCACCACTAACCATATGAAGAGTTTATGAAACTTACTATATTTATGTTCAAAAGCAAGTTCTAAAATATTTGTTTTGATTAGTATATCCACAGAAGAGTTTAAAACCCAAGAGTGTGTCGGGGTTATGTTTATAAAGTGCCGACCAATTTGAGATCACATTTAATCTGGAAATATGAGTTTCAAATTTCTAGTTAAAGCAGGAAGATAGTACTACAAAACGTGAAATTTAACCATTTTTGAAAATTGAAATTTCACCACCCAAAAAATTGTGTGGTGAGTTCATTAAAAACGAAAACTTAATACAAAATTCAACTTCTGCATAACCTACAATATGGTTCCACTTTGTTAAGGAATTATACCTTACACATCGCCAAAAAGACAAAAACTGTTCTATGCGTGGCTCACGAGCCTACCAGACTAAACTTACCTAACCTATACTCAATACTATAGTCACACTGACTCAATGAAAAAACGTTTATTTTTCTCTATATTTATTCGAGTTTTATCAGAAAAATATGTGAAGTTTTTTTTAACATTATTATAATTTTCTCAAAATATACGTAGATATAGAAACACCGTAGACAATCTTACATAGAGTGGCGAGACACATCAAAATACATAATTTCAAATAATTCATTGATTATTTTTTTTTACCTTTTTTTCTTTGTCAAAAATGGTTTAACGACGACGTCGACGTCGGGAGCCGCGTCGGCTCCGACTGCGACTACGACTTGCCCGTCTTCTGCGCCGCCTACCGCCACGATCCTCCATTTCGCCAGTTTCCTTTATATCATCCTTGTTAGTTTCCACTTCCGGATCACTGCCCTCCCCTCCGGCAATAGTGTCCAAGTCAACAGGTGCCGCATAATATTTACGATTGGCGCGTTGTATGTAGCCATAACGTACGCCTCCATTTAACGTCTCTTGCACCGATTCTTTGACGTCATTGGGATGAACCTGCAACACAAGTTTAGCTCATCAGCACAGAATAAATAAAAACAGTTATGAGTCTACTTACGCCAGCTGTGTCGGCGATATGTGTTACGATTTTCATAACCGTTGCGGGCTCCTCCAGCGTTTGCAACGCTTGCAAAATTAATTGCCCATTTTGATTGGCCATAGCACATTCGATTCGAAATCCCGAATTACCACCGTCGTTTGTTTGTTTTTGTGTTAATCGGTTTTAACAAAATTTTAGCCAATGCAAAAGAATTTTGTGAAAATTTTTTACCACAGCTTTCGATGTGAACGAAAAATTTATATCTTTTGCTCTATTTTATATATGAAAAAGAAAAATCGTTTTGAATATGATGAATTTTTTTTTTCTGAAGTTTTCTGAAATATCGCATACAGTTTACTCGATTCTGCCTTAAGACTTGTAACAGCAATTTATTTTGGTCCAAGTGTTTATGCATGTGTGTACATGTATATACATATGTACGTACATATATGTATATACTACTTTCTTTATATAGCATTTATGCCAGCCAGTAAATTTGTATTTTTGTAAATACTAGCATTTGATTTCTGCTAACATCGTTTCATGTTTATTTTCTTCCTAGGGAAAAGAACGGTACGGATGTTGCGAAAGTCAAAGAGCTTGCAGGTCGTTATAGAATTATTGCGGCCGAAAGAAAGTTCATTATTGACCGAACAGATATTGCCGATGATGGTCTCTACAGTTGTGTAGCCGATGATCAGAAGAAAGAAATTAATGTAGTTGGTGAGTATAATGCTATGTATATATGTACATACGTTAAAACAAAAAACGACCCGGAAATTGTAAATAAGACGCATAATATTTAATTATTAATCAATATTTATTTTGACGCCTTCAAAGTAATCCCAACCAGATGTTATACAAGTACACTTATGCCAACGATTTTGCCAGTCCTCGAAACACTTTTCATAAGCACTTTTTGGGATGGCCTTCAGCTCCTTTGGGTGAATTTTATTTTATCTCTTCGATTGACTGAAATCTGGTGAATACGGTGCTTGTTCGTTGGTATTCATTGCGTTTTTGGCTTGAAAATCGGTCATAATCGTACTCTTATCGAAAATCTGCTTTATCGGGACGAGTCGAGCAAGAACGCGTTTCATATCCAAAATATTCACCAAAAACAATTGCCAGACGATTTTCAAGCACCACATCATTCAATTTTTTCATCAGTTGAAGACTCGAAAATCGTCCAGTACGAGGCATGTCTTCAACAATCTCTCGACCGTCTTTGAAGGTTTTGTACCACTTGTAGGCTTGTGTTTTTGAAGCACCGTAAGTCTTTTCCAATATTCGCAACGATTCCGTACACACAATATTCAGTCCTGTCAACTAAGAAATTTTTTTTTTTTTAAATATCATTTACCCGCGGAATTTAATTACAATTTCCGGGTGCTTTTTTGTGCCAATGTATGTATGTATATGGAGCTGACCTACGACAGTTTTTGTATGCGGTTAGCATTAAAAATGTCAATAAACTGCATTTCTTCATTAATATGTTTTATTATTTTTCGTTCTGTAGCTCGCGTTGTTGTACGAGTGCCTTCGAATACCGGTGTTGTAGAGGGTGAGAAATTGTCAATTGTCTGTACATCTGTTGGTACAGACCCACAATTGTCCTGGATGATTGGTATGTTGTGGCTGCAGCAGTAACATTTTTTTTTTTTTATTTGTATATATGTTTCATATTAAATTTATACGCAGGCAATTTGACAATCTCAAACAGCACAGGTCGTTATATGTTGAAACCCGATGATAATCAAGTGAAAAACGCAATTTTGTCTGTTGAAAACATCAGCCTGGATGATAGAGGCGAATATAAATGCATTGGACACAACGACGCCAATGAGTATGCCGGCTACGCTGATGCTAGTGATGCATCATTTGTTCGTGTTAAGGGTGTGTACCTTTCCCTTTAATGTTATTTGTATACATAATTATATGAGAATTTTTCTGCTCTGTTTTGCTGCATAGGCAAACTCGCCGCCTTGTGGCCTTTCCTGGGTATCTGCGCCGAAGTTCTGATCCTCTGTGCGATCATTCTCATCTACGAAAAGCGACGCAACAAGAGTGAATTGGAAGAAAGCGACACAGATCCACAAGATCAGTAAGTTTTGTAGAAAGCACAGCAACCACAGTTATACCAGCTACCATCAAAACAACCCACACACATACATACAAGTATAAACAGACATGTAGTTGAGATAAGTGTTACAACAGCATTAAGCAATTAACTCTACATGTATGTAGAACAACAGACAGTTAGTGGAGTAAAGTTTTTGTTTTTTTTTTATTCACAACACAGCAAACAAGAAAACACACACAGTTTACGCTACCATTTATGAGTTGAAACACACACACACAAACAAACTAAAAATAAAATAACAGATCTTAAGTTTATCCAAAACGAAGGCAGGAAACCCCGTACAGTTATACGCAGCATATACTTATGTACTTTATAATTGTAAAATATAATAAACGGACACTCAGACGCAACAAAAAACAAGACAACAACAAAGCAAAACAAAACAATGGACATATGGAAAATGTCGTTTGTCACAAAAGCAAAATATATTTGGTTCTATTTCGTAATTTCGTAGGTTTTTGTTTTTGTTTGTTTTTTTTTTTTTGTTAAACGCTAAAATGTCGCTTGTCGATTACAAAACGACGAAAAGCGTTAACGATAATCAAGGCGTTAGTTTATAAGCCTAAAGTTACAAGTTGCGTAAAACGTTTAGATTGCTCTATGCTACTCGTTCAGTTCTAAAAACTGCAAATAGCTAGTAAAAGTGGTTATGTACTATATTTCTTTTGTGAGAGGCGTACATGTTTTCGTGTGTAAACTTAAAAACAAGACGTTGAGGGAGTACCAAAACAATTTAAACGTTATATAATATGAAACTTAGCGAAAAGAAGAAGAGGAAAAAAATTAGTTAACAAATTGAAAACTGATTTACTTAATTGTAAATTAATTGTATAATAAAATTATGTAATTTCCGCAATGCAAAAATTGCATGAATTTTTTTCTTTTTGATACATACAAAAAGAAAGAGATAGTAATAACATCTTAAGTTCTTTAAAATCTAAGTTAAAACCAACAGCCAAACAAATACACTTAACAGAAGTCATTGACACAAGTACTATACTATATACATACATATTAATTACACATTTTGCAGTTGAAAAGAGACTTAATACATTGACGATTGTTGTCAGTCTAAAACAATTATGTTTATATTGTTTGAAAAACAAAATTTTGAAAAATATCTCAAAAATATTGAAATTTTTTTCTAAAATTTGCTTTTTGATTTTTGTTTTTGTTTTTTTTTTTTTGTTATAATACGTATCACAACATTTGTTAGTATAAATACATGGTAAAAAGAAACGAAGAAATTATACACAAATGTATTGCTGTAGTCGGTATATATTTCTTTACAATTTTGTTTTGTGCCTAATTTACTTTTGTGTTTGTTAGTTTCGTAATAAATCATTTATTTTTATTTAATGCTGTTAAATTTCGGCCATGTAGTTGCGTTTTTCATACTTTATAGCGTATTTTTTTGTAATATTTTAGAAAGTTCATAATTTTCTATGCATACATATGACTTTTGTTTGTTTTTGTAATGCAGTAGTAAATGTAGAATGAAAATAATAATGCAAAATACAATAAATATAATGAAAGAGTGTTAATTTTTTTTTAAGTACTTATCGCTTAATTTTTAAAACACGTTTACACTTTAATGATTATTGTTTTCTAAATAAATGTATACCAACGTAATGAAAATACATAGAGTTACAGTGCTGTAGCAAACATATGCAGTCAAGGCAACGGTGAACTAAAATAACTGGCAGAAACGCCGCTTATGCGCGCTTGAAATATATTTATTGTTGTTGTGCATATGTTGCTATTGCACAGCTGACAAGGAAGAAAAGTTACGAAAGAAACACGAGAAATGTCGTTTGAGCATTTTCATGCTTGAGTAATGTGTTTCAAATTTTGTATTTTTAATTCTTAAATAAAATACCAATAAACATTCTAATTCAGTAATGGCGGCAGTATACTCAATTTTATTATTATTATTAGTATGTTTATAATTATTAGTATCCTTATTATTATTTTGACTTGTGAGTTACCGTGCGTCGTCTTCGTATGCTTTCAGTCAAAGTGAAATAATCGAAGAAACGCTTGAGAATACAGAAAAATTTGAAACTGATGATGAACCAGTTAAAATAATCAGGCTACATTCTGATTCATACTATAAGAAACAATGATAAAGCAAATGTTTAAGATGTTGGCAGATAATCGTAATCAAAATGAAGGAAATGAACAGCTAGATAATCACGTTAATGACGTTGAAAATCATAATAATGACGATGATAATCATAATAATGTCGATGATTATTATATTAATGATGATCATAATCATATTGGTGACGATGATAATCTTGTTAATGATGATGATTTTCATATTAATGACGCTGGTATTCTTATTAATTACGAGGATTATCATTTCAAAATAATGAAAATCGTAATCATGGTAATGAGCATGATAATCGTCTTAACGTTCATGTTGATGATCAAGTTGAAAAAACAAAAGCAAAAGCATTGAATAGCAAAAAGCACAGCGGCGGTAATTTTTGCAAAAGTATACCATTCATTTCCACTTTTGTTTACGATGTATATATGTTTATAGTATGTACATTTGTATTGAATAATATTTTCGGTGCTCTAATGTACCCTACTCGATTTTGGATTGAATTCTTAATTGCTTATTAATATTATGCTATCTTTTTTACAAATAAAAAAAATAAAATTTTACATATGTATGTACATATATCAACGGGCCTGTTATGTTAATATTATTTATTATTTTCACGAGCATTATACGATATATTTTTCTTTAATTTAGAAAAGTTTAAAGTTTAAAGTGAAACTGTCAATTTCATTTTGGCGAAATTTAAAAAAAAAAAAAATAAATAAAACATAAAAAATCATATTTTGCGTTTTTATTTATATTTGAATTTCAGTTGTATTAAACATATGGGTTTGTATTTACGTTTTTTATTTGTTGATATAATTTTTGAAATTATTTGAATAAATTATCTATAATATTATTTAACTTTTGTTTTTAGCCACAATAATAACCTACAGATGCATAAGTATGTATACGTGCAACTTACCAATTTTGAAAAAATTAAAAAAAAATTAGAAATAGGAAAGTTGCCACCTGCCGCATTTTCACCAATATAAGACATTTTTTGTTTTAAAAGTTATTTCACAAAAACAACATTGTGGCACAATTTCAAAACATTTTCTTTATTCAAGTTATTTACTGCATTTCTTTGTTGCAATCTTTTTTGGAAAATAGTAAGCGAATTAGTTAACAAAACTTCACTTATAAAAATATTAAATTAGTTTTCTTTTTATAAAAAGAATCTGCTCCCAAACCACAATTTTGTTTAAAAAAATATTTAAATTACATTTTTTCTTTTCAAATTATAATTTCACTTATAAAAATATTTAAATTAGATTCTTTTATAATTTTCTTTCTACTGCCGAAATCGTAATTTCACTTAAAAAATATTTAAATCATTATTATTTTTAATTTTCTACTTTGTACCGAAATTTAGCTAGACAAGAAAATCATAATTTCTCTTTTAAAATTATTTAAAAAAGCTATTTTTTTTAATTTTTTACAAAAACCGAAATTCTGCATTTTGTATTGAAAAAACTTGCATGTAAACCGAAAATTATTTTATCACACCACTCAAATTTAGTGTAATATAAGCAATTTGTCTGCATTGTAATTGTAATTGATTAGAATAATTATTAAACTTACCCTTTTTTCTATTTATCTACCAAATTCGTTTCCCTAAATCCTGGCAAATAATTTATTTAAATAACATAAACAAAAACCAACCGTCCGTCACCTCCAACCCAACAACAAATGTGCCGACGTTCATAATGGCAAATAACCCCACCGTGGAATGTGTGTAGTTGATAAACGTGATGCAAGCGTCGAGTAAAAGCATAAATTTAAACTGCATTGATTTAACGAATAAAAAATAATATAAAAGAAAATAAAATACTATGAAAAACTCCAAGCGTTAACCATCACCGACATCAACAGCATATAACCAAGAATCACCATCATGTACCACCACCGCCACAACCATCATAATCCATCAAAGTTATCACTAACCCAACCAAACAACCAACTAACCGACCAACCAATAAACCAAGCAACCAATTAACCAACAACCAATTGACCAACGATTAACCCATAGCTGAATGTTTTACATACATACATACATGCATATGTATATTTCCTTAGTTTCACTAATTTACAATGAACCTGCTGGAGTATATAAGTTTGTTAAAATTAAGAAATAAACTGTTGTTCAAGCATTTGTTTGTTGTATTGTTAAGAATGTAATGAAATTTTATTATTTAATGATATAACAGAAATTTGATTATGAAACTTAGTTGCACACAAGTGTACACTAGTAGCGTTGGATAATGCTGGATGAGGAAGCATTTTTCGTTTGCTTATTTAACCAAACAGTAATTATTGTTAAAATATTAAAAAATTGCGCAAGGCGAGCGTTTTGTTTAAATATATGTTTTTTCTCTTTGTTTTTGTATTTTAATAAAATAATTTATGTTATGACATTAGATTCGGGTATTTGGTATAAGTATATGTATATGTATATACATATATTGTATACGTGAATGTACTACAGCCTCTGAATTTTATCATCGGCCTTTCAACTCGCGATCTTGGGGTTTCTAAATGATTTTAAGAAAATTTTGAAATTCATTTTTTTTGAAATCCACTTTATCAACTGATAAATGTAATTTTCTTGCTTCTTGCCTTCATACGAATAATCAAAATATTCAAACAACTTTTTCAAAAATTATTCTTTTTAATGAATATACAAATTTCGTTGTTTTTATAAAAATATACACATAAATATAAAATTTTTTATGCTTTTTTTTCTTAATGAAAATAGTCAAACTATTCAAAAACTATGTTCCAAAATTGTCTCAGTGCAAAAATATACTAATTTTCTTAGTTCTTAATGAAAATAAACAAATTATTCAAAAATTGTTTCAGTTAATAAAAATAAAAAATGTTTTGCTTTTTTTTAAAGGAAAATAACGAAAATATTCGAAACATATTTTCTAAAATTATTTCTTTTTATAAATATAAAAGTTTATTTTCTGTTAAAAATAATCAAACAATTTTTTGAAATTTATTTGCTGTTTTTTAATCAAAATATTTAAAAAATCTTTTAAAAATTATTTCAGGAAATAAATATAACATATTTCTTCTTTTTTGTTAATGTGAGTAATTAAAATACTCATTTTCTTGCTGTTTTTTGTTGTGAATAATTTAAAAGTTCAAACAAATTTTTCAAAAATTATTTCAGTGAATAAATACAAAAATTTTCTTTTTTAATGTGTATAATTAAAATATTCAAAAAATTTGTTCCAAAAATTCTTACAAAGAATAAAGATAACATTTTTCTTGCTTTTATTAGATTTTTTTTTATTTTTTTTTCCAAAAATTGTTTCAGAGAATAAATATAACTTTTTTTGAATATACCCATCACAAAATTTTCAAAAAGTGTATAAATTTTACAAATTAATACTTATATACATTAAAAAATTTGATTTTTTTGGAAAATATTTGAATTATTCAAAAAATGTTTTAAAAATTAGTTCAAAGAATAAATAGAACACTTTTCTTGTTTTTTTTTATGTGAATAATTAGAATATTCAAAAAAATGTTTTCAAAAATTATTTCGGGGAATAAATTTTTTAAATGAAAATAACTCAAATGTTCAAAAAATCTTTTAAAAAATTATTTCTGTGAATATACATACCTGAAAGTTCAACAATTTTTTTTAAATTTTTTTTCTGAAAACAATTTAATTATTGAAAATATCTTTTCTGGGAATAAATACAATATTTTTCTTGTTTTTGTTAATGTGAATAATTAAAATATTAAAATTTTTCTTCCAAAAATTATTTCAGTGGACAAATTTTTTGTACAGTTTTTCTTAAAATTTTTAGCCTCACTTTTAATTTATTTCGATGCAACTCAAGTTATATTAGCTTCGATAATCACAAAATACGTATTTGATATAGTCGAATATGTATTATTTAACAATTATTGCGTTCATTTATCAGTTTTTGTAATTCAAATAGATTACGCTTTTGACCCTTTTGTACTGGAATAAGTATTATTTTATTATTATTTTTTAGTTTTTTATATTTTTTGTTTTTAATTTTTTAATTACTTTCATTGTTTTTTTTGTTGTTTTTTATATTGTCTTTTGCTTTGTAATATTTTTAAAATTCATTCATTGTTATTTTTTATATTTTCCTTGTTATTATTTTTTCATTTTTGTTTTTATATTTTGGTTTCTTTTTTTATTTTAACTTTTCTTATTTCTTTCATTGTAATTTTTTTAACTTTTTTGTTATTGTTGTTTTTTAATTTTTTCAAGTTTTTTTTTAAATTTTTTCATTGTTTTATTTATTTTTTTTTAATTTTTTTTTTCTATTTTTTATGAAGTTTTCTCCGCCTTAAGCACCAGCGAAAAATGTTTCATGCGCAATTGTATGCAAACCCTTACCTTTTGGGCAAAACTCACAAAGCAAATTGCTAAATACCAAAATTTATATTTAAACAGTCATAAAAGTCATTCTCACCTATGCTGCACTGTGTTGAATGAGCTAGAACACAGAGATAAAATTACTTATAATAATGTATAAATAGTTATAAAACAAATTAATCGTACTTATAAGCTAATCTTAAAGATTTTTGCAAACTTTCTTCAGCCTATTATATACCAACTACCTTGAATACCTAATACATACATACATAATACATACTCACAAACCAACAAAATAAAAATAAAAAAAAAAATAAAATTAGTAAAAAGAAGAGTGAAGAGCAGAGTAAGCAGTAAGTTTGTTATTACACTAAAGATCACTTATTTATTATAATTACAGGAAGAAGAAAAGGAGAAATTATGATTAGATTTCCTAGAAATTAAACAGGCATACATACTGATTGTATGTATGACTCACACACACTCACTCACTGTTGCAATCGTCAAGCTTAAATTCCGAACAAATCCAAAACGCGTGTGTAACGAGTACGAGCATTAGAATATAGAAAAACTACTACAACTACAAGAACAACAACAAGAACTATTACTACTACTACTACAACAACAACAACAACAAGAACAAAAGAAACATAAAAACAACACGAGCAAGAAGAAGAACTTGAAATCAATTGTTTTATTGTATTGTAGTACCTAAATGTGTATTCGAAGCCGAAAGTGATAAAAACTCCCAAACAAAATATTTACCTAATTGCGAAAATTAGATAAAAGAAAAACAACAAAAACAAAAACAAAATGCAAAAAATACACACTCACCTAGATACATGTTTAATAAAAACGGTACGGCGGTACTGCTGAGCGCGCTAATATATTAATTGCAAAGCATGAATGAGACGATTTGTTGCGCAACCATAAAGAAATCTCAAGTAAAACTGTAATGTAAAACTTAACGCAAAAGACCTGACGAATTGATGCATTGTAGAAGGCGGACGTCGTTACTCGCGCAGAAAACTTTGCGCCACGAGTTGGGCGCAGAGTGGCGAAAATGTTTTCATAAATTATGAAAAATAAAATAAAGAATTAAATAAAAATTTAAAATGTAATGAAAATCATTAAAAACTAAAAAAAATTTAAAATTAAAGCAAGAGCAAGTAAATAATTATGAAGATTTTGTAATACAAATGTAAAAGAAAAAATGAAAAAAAAAATATTATTGACGACAACTTGGAGAGTTAATTCAATATTTACTAATTTTATGGTGCAAACTGTTGAATTGTATAATTTAAATAGTGAAAAAAAATTTAATATAAAATTGTAATTACAAATATATAATTTATTAATTGACTAATTAGTTAATTAGCATGTGGGCAAATTAAAAACAGTAAACGGTGGCAGTGGCGCAGCGAAAGCTAAAAATGTTGAAGTTTATGTGCGATGAGTTTTTAATTTGCCCCTCCCCAAAGTATATGTTTAAGAAAAACTGCCAAAACTTTAAAAGTTCCGGACAGTTTTGTCGGTTAACAAGTAAATAACATGAAAACTAGGATACAAAATGTAAGTTAATAATGTAAACATAATAAAACTATTAATAATATTATGAATAACAATAACAATAGTATTGAAAATTTTAAATTGATAATTAAACGCACTTTAATTTAAAGCAGAGCTTATGTGAATAAATATGAAAAATGATAAAGTTGAAATTATTTTAGTTTTTGTTATTAGCGGCCAAACAAATTTGCGAAAATTTGAGAAATTAACAACAACACACATTTGAAGACCTACTTTACGCGACGAAGTTTAACATGAGGACCTCGAGTATAGGTTCACACATTTGAAAATAGTTAAAAATAAAGAATATTATATTCTGTAACAACATGTTGCAAGTTTATAAAAGCGGTCAAACAAAAACGCAAGTCACATGTGCGCTTTCGCTATACCCAGTTATTTTCAAAACGTCTAGTAACTATGTAGTATTAGGGACGGTTGTAGCCAAAAGCCAGGAATGCAAGCTAAGAGCTGTGAGGTTCGGAAGTTAAAAAAGGCATGGAAACTTTTTCTGAAATGAGTTGTTAAGCTAAAAAGGACTAAACAAAAATTAAAAAAAATCAAAAATTTAGTTACAATTCCACGATGTTCCAAAAAAAAATAGATTGCATAAAATTTTAAATAATATCGTGGAAATAATTAATAGATTATGAATTTTTTTGAGCTCTAGTAAATATTCAAAAAACTTTCAAAAATTAATTCAATGAATTTTTAAAATATTTTCTTAAAATTAGAATTGCAAAAAAAATATTCAAAAGTCGTTTTAAAAATGATTTCAGTAAATTTTTTAAACTTTTTACATGACCTTCAAAAACTTTTCAAAAATTAAATCTGTGAATTTTCAAAAAATATATTTATTAAAACTATAAATGTTAAAAAAAAATATTCAAAAGTAGTTCCAAAAATTATTTCAGTGAATTTTTTAAATTTTGTAATTAAAATTATAAAAAAAAATCAAAAAAATAATTTAGTAAATTTTCAAAAAAATTTCTTAAAATTGAAAATGTAAAAATAAAATATTCAAACGACATTTTACTCAAAAATTATTTCATTGAATTTTCAAAAAATTGTCTTAAAAGTAAAAATGTAGAGATAAAATATTCAAAAATAGTTTCAAATAATTTCTGTCAATTTTCGAAACTTTTTTTAAGTGGAAATGTAAAAACTGTGAAAATTATTTCAGTGAATATTACTTCTACTTTTTGTAAATTGGAAATGTGAAAATATTCAAAAAAAATTTTTTTCAGAAATTATTTAAGTACTTAAAGTTTAATTTTTTTTAGTTTAATAAAGATATTTGAATTAAGGGGTTATATACCTTCTTTGTCGAAGAAAAAAAGGAAAGTTTGGGATTTTTTTTTAGGTATGTAGCAATTATTTCATTACACGAATGTTTTTATTTTTTGATAGTACACTTTATTAACAATGTTTGTGCGAAGTTTCGTGGAAAAATATCAAATAGTTTTTAAGGGTGGCTGTTTCCCTTTTTTTGGCAGAGCCTTGCGGTGACAATCCCCAGGTCGAACAAGTCAACTGAAACCATAAAAGTAAATTTCATAAGTTTAGTGTATTTCCTTGTGCTTGAACGATCGTTTTTATGTTTTTTTTTTGTGCACACGAGAACGTTTTATGCAAAAAATGAACTTTTTGGTCACTATAAATTTCACTAAAAATTCATTTCGGCGAAAAAAAGTTTGTGCGTGAAAGGTCGTTTCATTACGAACATTTTAAAAAAATTAGAAGAAAATCGGTTCAGTAGTTTTTTTTTTAATTTTTTAAATAATATAAATATGTATGTGCTATGCATTTTTGAACTAGGTGCATTATATTAAATCAAAATGTAAATAAAATGTTTTGAAAATTTATTTTTGCGATTAAATATAAAAATTTTACTTTTCGAAAATAATCAAAATATTCAAAATCTCTTTCAGTAAGTTTTTATCCTTTTTCTAAGTGGAAAAAATATTCAAAAAATTTTTTCAGAAATTGTAGTGATTTTTGTTCAAATGCATTCAAACACTTTTTTCAAAAATTATTTTAGTGATTAAATATAATTTTTTTTTCCTTAATGAAAATTATCAAAATATTCCAAAAATCTTTCCAAAAACTATTTTAGTAATTAAATATATACATTTTCTTGTTTTTTTTATTGAAAATAATTAAATTGTTATAATTAAATATAAAATATAAAAGTTAATTAAAAAATAATCAAATTATTCTAAACATCTTTTGAAAAATTGTTTCAGTGAAAAGCATAAAAAATGTGTTATCTTACTTATCAAGACATCTTCTAAAAATGATTTTAGTGAAAAATATAAAAATTTGGTTTTTTTTCTAATGAAAAATATCAAAGTATTAAAAAACACTATTCGAAAATTATTTTTATGAATATACATTAAGTTTCTCCAATTTTTTTTATAAGTAGCATACGGCGTTTTGGCTACAATCTCCTTAAACAGGGCTTACTAATTTCCCTTAAAACAGCATTCTGGCTTTGTAAGCAGTTCAATACAAATTTGTTGAAAATAAAAACCACAGAAATATAATACATGTCCCTTAGCAATCGCTATTAAAAGAAAATATCATGTAGATAGGTGATTTCACCGTTAACTTCATAGAAGAAGCGCAAGACGTATGTTAGCGTCTGCAAATTGTTGAATATTGAATATTAATTAGTGCTTCTAGTTATGCGATTTTTCTTCTTTATACGGATAACTACATAAATTCATAGTAAACTGATTCGAAATACTTATCATACAATTTATATGTGTGTAAATTGTAGTTAAATGATAAAAGACAATGGTCGAAAAATTCTGATAATTTAAAGAAATTTTGCCCTTTCGGACCGTCCGAAGAATTAGAATTAACAAAGTTAACTAAATCAAGCACCTGACAATTCGGACTGTCTGAATGTGTTTTATTTATGTAGATGATGCCATTCTTTTTAGCTACTCTTAACATATATGTGTGTACGTAATTAAATGATATTGACTCGTAATGGAGGGAAACCTTCAAATATGCTTTCGGCCTGCTGTCCTTGACCCTTGCAACTGCAGTTTCACCTTGTTTGTTATAAAAATAAAAAGAAACAAGTGAATTTTTCTATTCGAAGAAACATTTAGTTACAATTAGTACTGAAAATGATATTTTGTTCACTAAGCTAGACGGGAACTACTTTAGCTATAAGAATATACTCATTTCATGCATCTTTTAGCGGTAGTTAGAAAAAAGCAGCAATGAAAGCTTTGAAAGCAACGAAGCTCTGCCTATCTGTCTGTGCATTGAGCTGAAAGCTTACAGTTACATATGAGTAGTGAAAGCTTCATTGAAAGCTGCAAGCACTTTGTAAATCTGTATGTGTACTGAGGTGCATACAAAATGAAAGCTTAAATGAAAGCCACAAAGGCTTACTAAATCTGTCTGCATACTGAGATCAAAGCTACCGGTGGCATGAGGAGTGAGAGCTACAATGAAAGCACTAAAGCTCTGCCGACTCTTAGTGTACTAAGGTTAAAATTATGTTGAAAAGCTTCAATGAAAGCCGCAAAGGCTTTCTAAATCTGTCTATACTGAGAACAAAGCTACCGGTGGCATGAGAAGTGAGAGCTACAATGAAAGCACTAAAGCTCTGCCGACTCTTAGTGTACTGCGGTGAAAGGTTATTGGAAAAAGCTTCAATGAATGCTGCAAGTGCTTTGTAAATTTGTTCTGTGTACTGCGGTTAATACTAACAGTTACAAGCGGAGTGAAAGCTTACTGATATTTGTTACTGTTATAATTTTTTTTTAACTGTGTGCGCATTTCTCTAAATATTTATTTAAATATGTATATATTAGCCATAATTAATAAATACAAATAAAAATCACTGTTAAAGGTGCCACCAAATTGTTCCTTCTATCTTTCCACACATATTTGTTTGTAAATAAAAATAAATTAGAAAAACAATTATAATATAATAATAATACACTTGCATACATAAATAACAGCATAATGATGACATAGCAACAAAAACCAAAAAAAAAAACAAAGTGAACATTTTTTACAACGAAATTAAGATTCGGAAATCAAAGAATATCTTTTGTTTCACGTGAAAATTATAAAAAATATAAAAACAAAAATAATAATATTATTTTCACATTTTAGATTGGTTACAAAGTGTGTATTTACGATTAGAGAAAAGAAACTGAAAGTTTGTTGTATTACGGAAATCATGTAAGGCGTTAAACTATATGATTATTTTAGCCACTCAGCTGACACGCGTATGTATTTTCACATATATACTTGATTGCAAAAATATAATTTATTAAAACTTCGTAAAATTAATTTTAATTTTTTTTTTTAATCTTCATATTTTCGTGCCTTTCTAAGCTTTTTATTCATTTTGTTGGTTGATTTTGACTAAAGCTGTTTAAAATTATTGTTTAAAGGTTGGCCTAGATGCCATTTATAATAGTACTCGTTACTTTAGCACACAATGACACAATTTTTCTTATTTTTTTTTTTATGAATAAATTATTTTTGACATTTTTTACGTTTAGCGGGCCTGCTGTGTCCTCATGCACACTTGAGGGTTAACGCTCGGAAGTCAAGAATGCCTGGCATTTGTTATAGCTCTCATGTAATAAAAAGGTTTAAATTTCTTTTCTCCTCCAGAGAGTTTGTTGGTATATATGTATGTACATACGGCGTTGTTTTTTAAAAGCGAAAAATGGTTAAAATATTAATGCGAGCGTATGAATGAAGTTGGAACAGATGTTAGCTAATTTGTATTCAAAATATTGATGTCGGGGGCAATGAGCGTCTAAAACTTTGTTCAACCCAAACTTCTGCCTTATAATTTATAAAAAAAAACATATGAAAATAAAATATGATATTAATATAAAGTAATGTGTTAATTAAAATATACAAGTAGGAGAGACTCACTATATACATAAATTAGTATGTATTATTTGTTGTTGTCTAATGAGAAAATCAGTTAATTTAGTTCAAGGTGTGAAATTGCATATATACATATATACATGCATACCTATGTACATAGGCAACTTTATACTCATATGCTAAATTAATTTAATGTTGAAGTCTAATTTTTTTTATTTTTTTTTGGTCTTGGCGCAACTCAGCATTAAAGGGTTGCCAATTTAATGCAAATTTATATTTCATAGCAAACTTAACCAATTAAACTTTCCGAAAATGTAAATTGACAAAAATTGTAGATCTAAAATTTTCCCACTAAAAATATATATATTAAAATTAGCATAGCATAATGATAATACTCAAACGGTAATGTTGTAAGTAAATATATATATTTTTAAATAGGCATAAGCATTATTTTGAAGAAAAACTTGAATAAAATTAAATAAAAATTTACACACACACACACACACATTAAAACATGCATACATAGTAGATATAACTAATTGAAATGAATCATATGACTATAAATAACATATCGTCACCTAGAGAGCAAAACAACGCAACACCAAAAAAATCGATTTTGAGTTTTTAATTGCTTACGATTCATTACAAGATATTTCATATACATACATATGTAGCTTAATTCAGCCTCCGTTGTTAGACATAACCAATTTATAACCAAAACTTAAATTTTTGTTTCATTACGAATGGTTTCTATTATATCGTTTTTCCAATGCCTGTAAACTTATGAAAAGTGCTGCTACGTTGTTTTGCATTTTAGGTGACGACATACTCATACATGCATATACACATACATATGTACAACCACAATCACAACACAAACTCAAAATTCATCTTAAATCGAACTGCATTAGTTTATATTGCTAAAGCAGTCGCGTGTTTCATACTGGTTTTTGTATTGAAGATTAACGGCAAAACAACAGTACACTCACCTTAATGCAAAATAAAACGCATCAACTTTATGCAGCCAGTCATACAACATTAATTAATTAACTAGCGAAAATAATTAATAAAAGTTTTGTAAAAACTTCAAAGACAGACTTACTTAGCTAACCTAACATGCATACAAAACATACCCACATACATATAAACACTATGCAAATTAAAGTTGAAGGCATAAAAAATTTATAGAAATTAAGTAAATTAGTGACATAAATTGATAAAGTTAATGCTTACTACATACTACGGGTAATAAACTTATATAATTAAATTACAACAAAACACTTACATACGACTCATATAATTCATCACATATATATGGTACATGCAGGCAGACTACAAAATCAAGCGAACGACAGACAGTATTAATACTAGGATGGGTCGAGAAACTCGTATATTTTTTCGCTTTGTACGCTGAAATTTCCACCGAATTTATATATATGAGTATTTATTAGGGTGGGTCATAAAATTTTTTTTTTGGCTAGGTTATAAGACAGCTCTAAGCAAGCAAATCTCGCCAAGTATGTGTAAGCGCTTAATTGTAACGGGAAGTTCTTCCGCTTTACAGTTTTATATAATTTTTTTCTTATTATCAGTTAGAAATATTCCAAACTCACTTTTAAATACTTGAAAATAAAATACTTAATATTATTAAGTCTCCCACAGTATATGATTTTTTTAAGAGGAAAAATGCAAAATAATTTCAATACATACATATGTATATAATGCCGCGAATTTTCAAAAAAATAAAATATTCAAAAGTGGTTTTAAAAATTGTGAACAGTGAATTTTTCAAAATTTTTACGTGAAATTCAAAAAAAAAATTTCGAAAATTAATTCAGTGAATTTTCAAAAAATGTTCTTAAAAATAATAAGTAAAAAAAAATATTCTAAATCTTTTTAAAAATTATTCAGTATTTTTTTTTTTAACTTTTTACATGAAATTCAAAAAAAAGAGTTCATAATTAATTTTATGAATTTTAAAAAATGTTCTTAAAAGTAAAAATGTAAGAATAAAATATTCAAAGTTCGTTTAAAAATTGTTTCAATGAATTTTTTAAATTTTTTACATGAAGTTCAGAACAAAATAGCAAAATTTACTTAAGTGAATTTTCAAAACAAAAGTTAAAATGAAATATTCAAAAATCGTTTAAAAATTATTTCAGTGTATTTCTAAGCTTTTCATATGAAATTCCAAAAAAAATTTCAAACATTTATTTGGTGAATTTTCAAAAAAAATTCTTAAAAGAAAAAAATGTAAAAATAAAATATTTAAAATTCGTTCAAAAATTATTTCAGTGTATTTCTAAGCTTTTCACATGAAATTCCAAAAAAAAAATTCAAAAATTTATTTAGAGAATTTTTAAAAAATTTTCTTCAAAGTAAAAAATGTAAAAATTAAATATTCAAAAATCATTTCAAATATTCTTTGGGAATTTTCGAAACGTTTCTTAAGTAGAAATGCAAAAATTGTGGACAAATATTTCAGTGAATTTTTACTTTACTCTCTACATCACTCTTTTTACGTTACAAAAAACTCTCCTACGACTTTTTCATAAATATAACCGTTTAAAAGTTATTAACGGTGGATGTTATTGAAAACACTTTTTTTTTAATTTTTCAGTTATTTTTCATAAAAAAATTATTATAAAAAATAATTTTCGATTAAAAATAGTATGATAAATCGGACAACTCATAGTTTTGTAGAATATTTTCTATAGAATGTATAAAATAGTCACTTATAATATAATAAAAAAGGAAAAAATATATGTATATTCATTAGAACGTTTCATTTAAAACTCTTTTTATTTCTTTTTTCTTTTCGATATTTCAATTTCATAAAAAAAAAATAGAAAATGATAAATTTTAATGACATTTTTTTATTTAAAACTTAAGTTTCAACAATGAATTTATATAAATTTTTATTTAAATCTAAACCATGCAATGAGTTTTTTTACAAGTAGTTAAAAGCGAAATCTGAATTTTTCTAATTGATAATAAGTATTTCTATCTGATAATCTGTAAGGCGGAGAATTTTCCCGTTACTATTAAGCGCTCATACTTGGAGAGACTATCTTAGAGGTATCTAAAAAGCTATCTTTCAGCGTACCAAGCGAACAAGATAAATACATTTTTTCGACCCACCCTAATAAATACCCATATATATGAATTTGGTGACAGAAAATTGCATTCATCACACACATATAACACCAACACCTACATAAATGCATAGTTTCAACGACAACAAAACAACAACTGCAAGCAACATATACTGCTATGTTCACCAGCTAAAAAATCAGAGCAAATTGTATAGAAATTAACGAAAACCATTTACATTTAGTATTATAAAATGTGAAATCAAACTAAGTATAATATTACAGGAGATCAAGCGTTTTTAATACAGTATTGAAAATACATATATACATATATAACATACATACAAACATAAAAGCATAAAACAAACAAAAAAACAAAAAAACTACTCCAAATGTCTTCAAAATGTTAGAAAACATAAATGAAAATCACAGCGCGGCAAAATAAAGAGTGTTTGCGGAAATTTTTGATAGTTGAAACGTAGGAATTTCATAGTTATGCGAAAATAACTAAATCGACGTGGAGAAGTGCGCAGGAAAAACTAAATATATATGTACATACAAACATACATACGTGTTATTTTAAATGAGACAGCGACATTGAAAATGCATTAAAGACATAACACTCTGCTGACCAACGTAAAAGTTATGCGCAAAGTATTGCAAAAAATTAAAGAAAATAGAAAAAACCACAGTGCACCCACATACATACATACATAAATACGCTTTTTAATTGTTTCACAAACAAACAAATATACATACGTACATACATACATATATGTATGATTCAAAATCAACTAACCTAACAAAATATATTTGTAATATATATAAAAAATTAAAGAACCATGGCTTCAGCGAAAAGCGCGCAGAAATGCAAAACGAACAAACTACAGAATTAGTTACTTGTACGCAATACATACATACATACATCCATAAATGAAATTAAATGATGGTAATGAAAACTGGACGTTTTAGAAGCGCTAAAAACTCTGGGCGGTGGATTTGTGCACTTGATTTTTGTGTGTTTATGGTTTTTGAGAGTTTTCGAAACTTCGAAAATTCGTCGTTCGCTAAAGTTCCAAGACACTAAAACGATTACAACTTCGGAAATAATCCGAATTTCGAAAAATCCTTTTAGGGAGATATTTTCGAATATATGTATGTATAAAGAAACGAATTATGAAAAAAATCTAAATTTAAAAATTAGATTTCAATTCAAAAATATTGCTTTAAAAGATTTTCAAAATTTAGATGTTTTCAAATTCTAGACTACATAGAATACTCCCCTGACGAAATTTAATTATTTAGTAATAAAAAACGTGATTTTTGGAAGTGGATTTTCAATTTTTTCCAAGGCAATTTTCTTCAAAACACAGGTGATTATCGTCTTCAGATGTTCATATTATTTGCAATTTGTTCAAATAACATTCGTCTGCAGTATAGATACTATAGATCCGAGATACCTACTTTTTGCTTTCTTTTTGGAGTAATATTCTTTTGCCAATCTAATTGAAAAGCCCTGTGACAACAGGCAATTATTATTCATATACAAAATATAAATAATTAGTTAATTTTGCTGCTTGAAATTAGTTTCATATTCTCTTACACACATCCGAGTGTGTATTATCAAAGTGTCTATATTAATACTTTAAATATCTTATCAAACCACTTCAGCGATACAAAATACTTACGTCAGAACTGCAATTACGTATAGTAAATAAGTATTTCAAAATCGAGTTCTAATCACATTGAGTCCATTTTCTTATTTATGGCGTCATATGCTAATATAAGATAAGTATATACTCATATATAATATGCATATATAGAAAAATTTACATACGGATTCAAATTTTTCTCAAACACGCTGCGGTTAAGAATTTTTCTGGGCGACTTTTTGCTTCTCTTCACTTTCACTTCACTTTTGAATAACTTTTTTGAGTTATACAGTTATTTTTTTATTATAGGATCCTAAATCTTAATAAACAAAGACTTGCCTTACTTGTATAGATACTATAGACCTAAATTTGCTTCACACATTATAAGTATTATATACATATATTAATTAACGATCATTTATATTAATAAGATTTTAAGCTCTGCTTCGTAGATTACATACATTCCTACTTCAATTAAAATTGCTTAAGAAAGGCTCAGTACTACCTAAAAAGGTAAAGAGTAAATGTTCTAATCGAACAGCAAACGTTCCATATCCAATAATATTAGTACTAATAGTTACGATACATACCATAAATGTCATAAGGACTGCAGGAGTTGTGCAGAGTTATATGTATATATATTTTAAGCGAACAAAAAATACGAACATTGTTTTCGCTTGGTACTCTGAAAGACTGGCTCATATACAGCGCGAAGAAATTCTCTCCAAGTATGAGCTCTTAATTGTAACATTGAAGTTCCTCCGCTTTACAGATTATCAGCTAGAAATACATATTATCAGTTCGAAAAATTCAAATCTCACTTCCAACTACTTGAAAAACTACTTGTAGATTTTGTAGGAAAATTGATGCTGTACAAAATGGTCTCCTACAACTTTTTCGTAAACCTAACATTTTAAAAGTTATTAACAGTTGAAGTTTGACTATTTTAAGACAATTTTTTCTTTTGAATTTTACAACTCATTAAACAAAAATTATTTTATTTTATAGTCTTGTAGGAAATTTACTACGCTACAAAAATGGTCTGCATAATTTTTCGTTTAAGTTAAGCGTTTACAAGAGATTCATCGTCGAACACCACTACCTATCAGAGGAACAAAAAGATATTAGATCTATTTCAATTTTAGCAAAGCTAATAGATATTTCTGAAAGTTTCTTGTTTTTTTCTTCGTTTTAAAATCAACGCCCAAAAATCAAGTGCCACAACACACACACACACACACACAAAAGCCACTTAAAAGGAACGCAACATTTTTGAACCAGAGATGTGTTCATTAAACTAATACAACAACAATATACTTATTGAACTTAACTAACTAATGAGAAAATAAAATAAAAAAAAATTAGAACAAAGAAGAAATTAATCAAAGAGCAGCATGCAAAATGCAAACTTTAAGATACGACTTAGCCGGGAGAGAACCTAAAATCTAAAAAAAATCTAAACACATTTAGTTGCCGCTTTTTGGTAATGAAACCACCTCTAGATTTTAGATAAATACTAACATACCTACATACTTTATACTAACAAACAAAGTGCAACTTTACTGTAAAATATACCCCACACACACTATATATATACATACATACATACGTATATAAATATACATGTATGTATGTATACCCCTAACTATCTACCTAATTACATACATACATAGATAATTATGTTTGAAGCACCAATTGTCAGCTTTAGTTTTTTTCCAACTTTTGAGAGAAAAATTAAAAAAAAAAACACACTAAAAACAAAAACAAAAACTATATGTGTATTGTTGAGGCGTAACTACTTTATTATGTATTATTATTATTACATTATCTACACTTGGATAGCATTAAACTATTGTACTCTTACTAAGTAAATATTATTGTAAAATTCGCGCCGACAGACAGACACACGCTGATACTAGCAAACACATACATATGTACATACTAATATATACACATACATACATACAAACATACATATAACGATATGCAAGTGGAGATGATCCAAGTATTGTTAAATTTTTACCGCAAATTAATTACTGTTAAGTGTGATCATGGCCACACACACACAGCAACAAAACACATATACATACATATATGCATATATTCATATATGCACACATACTTATACACATAAACATGCATACACTCACACATACAAAGACATATACATATATACCCACACACACACATATGTATGCATACATGACTTCACTCACACATACACATATACATACACACATATATAAAAATATATACAGACTTATATATGTATATACATTCATACACCTGCTCATGAATTTACATCAACATCTTGGCACCATTACACCTACTGAAAATAAATTTGGAAAAACCAACATCCCATCATTGCAAAGCATAAAACTATTTCCTATAGGAGATTACATTATAAATTTAACAAAAACAAAAAACTTATGTAAAATGTTATTTACACAAAAATTCAACACAAAAACTGAATAAAGCTAAAGCAAAAACCAAAACCCAAAGCGTTTAGTCTAAATGAAATGCAATAAAGAGTGGTGGAAAATAAAATAAAAAAAAAAATCAATAAAAAATAATCATAAATTGAAATGTATTATACTTAAGAGAGTTCCATAATTAAATAGGTCCACAAGATAAACATAAAGATGAAGTGTCACAATAACTGCTGATTGTAAGCGATGATTTATACCTTTCCCTAGAGCACACACGCCACCCAACACCCAACACAGTTTTCAAAAACCAAAGAAAAAAAATTAAAGTAAAAAATAAAAACAAAAGCAAAAGCAAAAAAACTAAACGTTAATAGTCTAATAAATTAGCAGATTTAAACTAATTGAAAACGAAATCGAAATTGCAAATGCAGCTGAAATGAATTGCAATGTACGGTGTAAGTTTAGCAACACACAAAAACAAAAATAAAAAATAAAAAACTGTGAATTAAGTATGTAATTTAAAAAACCCCAAAGGCCCCACAAATAAGTTAGAACGACTTTAACTAGTATTAAATGCCTGATGTGCGAATAACTGAAAATTGTGTAAAATTTACATGCAGAAAACAAGACTACCGTATCGGGCAATGTCACGAAAGACGACATTTTAACAACAACAACAGCAACGGTTACAATAAACACCACACAGTTGTGGGCAGAGTTTGCAACAACAAACAGTTTAAACAAATGCAGTCAATATGTAACAAAATCACACACAAACACACATACACACATAATACACTTCATATACATATACAAATATACATATGTATGTATATGTATGTACATGAAAATTGGTGAATTCGTATAAAATAGAGAAACACGAAACACATGTGTATATTCCTGACAGTTTGTTAAAGCAAAAAAAAGTCAAACAAAAACATACCACAACAACATCTCTGCAAAATTACCGCATGTACGAACAATAAGACCGTTAAGTGAAATTGTTTTTTGTTTCTGCATCAGCAACGTTTTTCTCGAGTACTGCAGTTAAAATATACCAACGGCGTTTAACGGACCGCAAACCTAAAACTAGTAACATTAATGAGTAAAAAAACCAAAAAACAAAACCAAAAACAGGAGTCATAAGACAAACACAAACACAAACTCGTTGCATTAATTAAAGAAAACGTAGTATTAATTAATGATAAACTAATATATATCTATATATATACGTTGTATATATATACATATATATATATTATATATAATAAATAAAAAGGAGTTAAGTAATTAATTTAAAAATGCATAGAGCAAAAAAAACATACAACAAAACAAAAACAAAAAATATTACTGAAAACTTGATTGCCTAATTCTAATTAATATAAATATAAACAAAATAAGTAAAACAAAAACAAAAATCGCATATATACATATAAAAATACTGAAAAATAAAACAGAAAAAAACAAACAACAAAAATGTTATTATACTTATTATTAATGATAAAAAAATTAATAAATAAAAAATTTTATTTAGATTACTACAAGTGTGTTTTTTCTGCAGCACATGGCAGACACCCAGAGCAGGTTAAGTATTTCATATAAATATTAGATATTATTTACTGCAACATGCCTTGGAGCTGCATGACAAAGCCGCATTTTAGACCAGCGAAGATAAAATACCATAAATCCACTTGTGAATTCCATTAAATCGTATTTTCATATTTTAAGAATATTCTGCGAAAATGTGAAGTTGATCTAGCAAAAAATTACGGAAATCTTAGTAGGATGAAACCAATGGAAACGAAAGTTAAAATAACCAAAACTAGAGGAAAAACACGTACGAAAGGGCTAAGTTCGGGTGCAACCGAACATTTTATACACTTGCACCTTCTAGAATCAAACAGATGAATAAAGTAAGATGTAAAACGTCAATCAGAGGATCGGAATCTAAGCAATTTTACATATATATATGGTGCATATACTCTACATAACTCATACATTCACCGACAAATTCAGCATAAGATTCGTTAGAAAAACGAAAATCATTATACGCGGTATATGGAATTTGGGGTAGTATCGACCCGATTTTATCTGTTAACTAGATATGAACATACTAAAAAACTGTTCCCTGGGTTTCATTGAGCTACCTCACATACAATCTCCAATTCACCAAAAACTAATAGTTTATGGTCAAAATGTTCAAATTTTATAGTTTTGGAGTCGGAATATATAGAGAAATAAATACCAGAAATCCTCCCACACCCCATTTCAACACCCCCACTTAGGAGAATGAATCATTTTGATGACTTTCTCCTCAAAAACCGGCGATTTGGTACACGTTTTTATATTTATAAATTTCTGGGTAAATCGAAATTTATTTTTGCTTTAATAAAAATATGCCCCATGCGATTCTGCAAATTTCTGCATTTTTATATTTTCTCTACGACCAGTAGTTTAGAAGTTATAAGCATTTTTGTATTCGCTTGTATTCGGCGGCTACTTACTACATGCTCCTGGTCGCCTGGTAGGAATCTGAGATTTTGGCACCAAATTGAATGCAATTTTTCTGCAGGGGCGGCGGATGCACCCTGCAAATTTGCGTGGTGGGTAGTATACGCAAAGGGAAGATGCAGGAAATATACAAAAATGGCAAACATCCCCACCGGAAATGGAATAACTACTTTCAAAACTTCCGGAAGTCGAAAGCGAAACGGATACAAATTGTACATCCGCTTTTCAACTTCCGGATCGGGAATGTAATTACGGTGCTCTCCTTCCGGTCCGAGATCCTAACCGGAAGCCAAAAAACGGAAACGGATGCAAATTTCCGTTTTGCAACATCCGGAACCGAGATATCCGGTTTCCGTTTTGAAACTTCCGGTTTGGTTCTCAGGCCGGAAGTATGATACCGTAATTTCATTGTTTCCGGATTTTTCGGTCGTTAATTCTCACTTCCGGCTAGGGACCTGTTTCCGGCCAGATATATCCGTTTCCGGTTTGTAACTTCCGGTTTGGGTTCCAGACCGGAAGTGTGGTACCGTTATTTCATTTCCGGTCGGTGACTTTTTCCGGTTTCCGGTCCGCGGGTATGCCCCGGTTCCGGGTTCCCAATTTGGCCCCTTTGCGTATGCAACGCCCCACGCAAATTTTTGGTGCATCCGCCTCGCTGCAGAAAAATTGCATTCAATTTGGTGCCAAAATCTCAGATTTCTACCAGGCGACCAGAAGCATGTAGTAAGTAGCCGCCGAATACAAGCGAATACAAAAATGCTTATAACTTCTAAACTACTGGTCGTAGAGAAAATATAAAAATGCAGAAATTTGCAGAATCGTATGGGGCATATTTTTATTAAAGAAAAATTAAATTTCGATTTACCCAGAAATTTATAAATATAAAAAAAGTGTACCAAATCGCCGGTTTATGAGGAGAAAATCATCAAAATGATTCATTCTCCTAAGTGGGAGTGTTGAAATGGGGTGTGGGAGGATTTCCAGGTATTTATTTCTCTATATATTCCGAGTCCAAAACTATAAAATTTGAACATTTTGACCATAAACGGTTAGTGTTTTGTTTAATAATTCTTTTGGACAATTAGGCGGTCCAGATGTGATGGGTTTAGATGCCTTAAATATTTATGTCTAAATTTTTAAGAGATGCTCTCCTCAGCTCGTTCTTCGCTCCCTTTAATGCCTGTCTGCTGCCTATTAAAATTTTTATTCTTCATATTTTACGCTCTATATGGTATCTAAAAAGATATGTATGTTCCGAAGTAGGATCCTACTTACGGATGGAAAAATACCTACAAGTATTTCTCTTACCATATAACTCCGGTCAATCGATTCGAATCGAAAAATAGTATCACTCACTCTCTTTCACTCTTTGAATACTCTTGCAACCTTTTGCTACAGAGTATTACAGTTTTGTTCACCTAACGGTTGTACGTATTAGGTTGCACCCGAACTAAGCCCCTCCTTACTTGTTTCTTGTTTGTTTTTTTATATTTTACTTGAATTAAATTATTTATGGCTCAAATAGATTTCAAGGCATTCAGCAACTGTTCGGAAATTTAAATTCCTATCTTCAGTTTGTTCAAACTCAAATAAGAACTTAAAGCATTCTTATCACTCACGTTATCAAATATTTACTCATCTGAAATGTCGCATTAAGAACACCTTGAAGGCAAAGAAAACGTGTTTAAAGTGCCCATGACAACATTTTTTTCGCATATGAGCAAATTATGCTGAAATCAAATTTTGCGTATGTGCGCAGACACTCTTTCTACACATATGTATAAATATGTACATAGGTATGTTTATTTAATGAATATAGACTTATGTATGGGTATGTATGCATGGCTGCCGCGGCTATCTGACACTTGAGCGCAAACAATCCAATTCTAATGACAACAACGGTTGGGCATGACAAATTCAAATCAAATTTGATGTTTTCAAATTTCCAGAACTTAATGACGTCCACGCTGACGTCATCACTGCGTTACGTTATATGCTCGCTGTTTTTCTAATGTTGGCATAAGTTGAGAACAAGAGGCATGTACTTACTTATTACTTGTATTCTTACGGTCATAGCGAGGAACAGGTGTCCTGGGGATGATTGTAGGGAATTCTTGGAGAAAAAAAAGGTGCAAAAAATTGTTGCAGAACACCTTGTCTCCCTGGGAAAGCCGGGCACAAGAGAAATTCTTCCCAATATCTCCGATTCATTGTGTATTCCACATATACAATGCTATCAAAAATTTCCCTCTGAGTTCCATTAAGGTACCTCCACATGTTGACCAATATATGGAGTGTAAAAGTATAACAGTTTTGTTCACTTAACTGTTGTATATATCACGTGAAACTAATCGAGATACATACATATATGGTTATAATAATTGATTAGGATGACGAGAAAAGTTGAAATCCGGTTGAAGGTCTGTCTGTACGTCCATCCGTCCGTCCAAATATTTTCTCTTCATAAAATTTGTATAAATAACGGTACTGAAACTATTGAATGAGAAACAAGTTTAGTTTTTGTTTGCTTTTCTTTGCCTAATACTTTGTGTTTTATTACTTTATCAATGGCTGAAAGTACAGTAGGACAAGAAATTGTGTATACTATATTATCAATATTTTTTTGTTTATCGATTTCATCTTATTAAAAACGTTCACTACAAAGATCTCTAAATATAATTAGTTTGTATAGTAAATATTTCATAGGTAATAACTTGCGTCTTGCATTTTAATGCACTAAAACTGCTATGCTATTATATAATACGTGTTAATAGTAATAATAATAGTAATAATAATAATAATAATAATAAAGTATAAAAACCAATTTGGATTCCATAAAAAATTACACTCCAACAAAAGTTGAATAACTAAAAAACGGTAAACGAACATTAAACACAAAAAACGCTTGCCGAGGCACAAATAATTAATATGTATGCACCGTTGCAGTGCAAAGTTGCCATTTTATTTAAGCAGAGAAATTTTGAATTTTCGCTTTATCCGCTGAATTTTGACGGCACATACGCAACATACATACAAATACGGCTAAAAATAGACGCGAATGTAAGCGCACAATTGCGTATGCCGGCGTATACCTAATTAGTTACAGTTGGTTAAATAAGTATGTGTACTTGGTATACTTGTATGTGTATGGGTAAGTTGTCTTATTTAAGCATGCCCAAAATAAATATCAAACTTTTATGTTTTTATCCGCTTGCAAATGTTATTGTAAAAGTCCCATAAACGTCATTTAATTGACGGCTTTAAATGTCGGCTGTGTGTGTGTGTATGTATATTTGTATATAAGTAATTCTCTGACTTTCGTTACACATTTATTCTTGTCCATTTGATTGCGTGGCATTTTGTAGTTTCGCATTATTTGCAGTTTCGGTATTTAGACACTTGGGTGGTTGCAGTAGGTCTGTGTACTGCAGCAACGCTTCACGCAACGAGCGCGACACCTCTGGCGAGGTCGTCGTGGTACAGTCAACGAGATACGGATATAGACCGATAAGCTGGTCCCACGCTGGCTTATTTACTAATATGAAAGTAATTAAAATTAAAATAATTGAAATTTGTATTTTATAGTTCTGTTACCTTTCGATGGCGGTGCTTTTTTCATAGAGACGACTAATGTGGCGATTGCCTTTAGCACGAAGGAAATTTCCGAAAGACGGAATCTGAAAGACATTATGCAGAGTAAAAATTACAATAACAATTTATATTTTCTATTTATTGCGTTTGAGATTTAATGGATAAGAACATCATTGCCATTATCATAAATACAAATCGCTATAAATTACGTTTTATGAAATTACGCTATCTGGCAGCTGAAGGTCAAACAAATAACTTTTTGCTCTCGCGATAAAAACAAAAGTAAGAAGGCAAAAATCTCCATTTATTCGAAATCAATTTTTTCAATATATCGATTCGTAATTATCTACCTACCCGAAGAGAGATCAAAGAAGGCTTCAATTGTCTTATACTACTGTAGAGGAGCCGAAAGTGGTCCTCTGGCTCTACGACACCATAGTCAAGGCCTTTATGTTAGATGGAGTCTTTATGTGGTGGACAGCTATTGAAAAAACCATAATTGCAAAGAAACTAAAAATCTTGGGGGATGGTTGGTGGAGGGATTTACTATCAGAAGCTCTCTATCAACTTCGGCTTCAGACTTCCTGACTATTGCAGTGTTTTCCAAACCGATGTTGCAGCCATTACCGTAGCAGTAGATATACTGTTCCAGAGTAAAGTCTACTTCAGAGAGTTGACTATCCACTCAGAAAGCAGGGCTGCAGTACCAGCCTTGAACTCATTAACAGTGCGTTCAGGGTTGGCCAAGAGTGCCTAACCATGCTGTCAATAGCATCGAGTTTCTTTGGAATAAGACTGGTATGGGTGGCAGGCCACAGCAGAATAGCAGGAAATTGTAAAGCTGATTAGTTAGCAAGGAAGGGCAACCTAGAACCGCTATCAGTAGGATGGGAGCGGGTCAGTGCTGCCGTATCCTCTTCTGTTCTATTACTAGATAGCTTGGCTTCGCGAGAGCTTGGTCAACCCTGAGCCACACTCAGTACATGCACTGTCGCAAAATCCTTTTGGCCCAAAATCGATCGTAAGAGTTCTAGTGAATGAAATGAAAATGCTCTCTGAGTTTAAGGTACCTCAAATAACATCGCCAACATATAAGGAATTAAGTCAACTAGATGTTTGAAAATCTCGTTATTAGCTTTATGGGATCCAGGGCAAGTTTCCACACCTCTATCTATTAGGTACACGGGGGCTAAGGGAATTCTTGATCCGATTCAACCCGTTTTCGAGTTACAGATATATTATTATCAGAAAATTATTCTCTCTTAATTACAATAGTATATCTCACAGATTTATTATTTTTTCGAAAAAAGTTCGCAACAAGTCACATGGGACGTAAACGGGATTTTCGTTTAATTTTATTAATGTTAGAATAATATTACCCACCGAACTTGGTTGAAATCGGTCGAGTGGGCGGGGCTATAATCCGATTTAATAATTTTCACAGAAATTTGTAAGACCCAGAAGTCTATATTATCACAAGGATTCACACAAAACCACCAAATATTGATATTCATCCCAAACTACATACCTTGGCAGAGGGCATTTGCCACTTTGTCGTTCGTCATCGTTGAAACGCTTCAAGACCTCCTGGAATCGATGTAACAAAGCAGTAACCGCTAAGCGACCGGCAAAATCCTTGCCACCACCGAGCACATTCGAATTCAATGTTGCATTAATGCCCGCCACCGTTGCCGATGCCGCCGTTAAGCTGTTGCGATTGTTGTTGCAAGTGTCATCCAGCAGCGAGAATTGCAAGAGCGTTTCAAAGCAGGTTTTGGCGAAGATTTCACGTAATTTCCAATCGGATTCATAACAAATATTCGAGTCAGATGCGGAATGTATGGAGCCTTTGTTGAGAAGCACAACAATTTGCATTATGAATTGATGCGGCATTTCGTGCGCGTGCGGCAACACCTCGTCACGCAACAGTTCGATGACCTGACAATCAATTGTTTCGTCCAGCACAATTTCGTCTAGGCCACGATCTTCAATTGTACAAACGCTGCGAGCAAAAGTTAATTAATAAATTTTCAATTGACAACAACGATTAATAACGGGCGAAAGTGTGTGTGTGTGTGCGTTTACTCACCTTGCAGGAAAGAGAAATTTATCAAATGTGTCGGCCAAGTCATCCCACATGCCGGTGAAATAGTTGGGTTTGGCGCGTGCCACCTTCAGGCCGGTATGTAGGACGGTAATCAAACTCGAGATGGCCAATTTCCATGTGCTGGACGAAAGACACTTGTACTTCATGGCGAGCGGAGTGCGCAGTGCCTGTGTGGAGTGGAAATTTCCATATACATATATATAAATTTAATGGCTGCAGGTCACGTTAGTGCTCACCTTGATAATTTCATGTAAAATATTCTCATGCATGACGCACTCCTCCGTAGCGGTACTTTGATACAATTTCACGCATATACTAATGGACTTCTCGCCAAACGGTATGAAATTCATGCTGACCATTTCCACGGAAGCATTGTTTGTATAATGATTCGCTGTCTTAGCGTACTTATGCTCGACGCCCGTGTACGCAGGCGGTGCACAGGCAAACTTACTGAACACCAGTAATTGGCGGAATATAACAGGAATCATATGCTTCAAGTTGGAGCCCTCTTTAGTTGCCTCCTGCAAAAATTAAAATATATATGAAATTAAAAAAAAACTAAATAGTAAAAATTTTCAAAATATAAAAAAAAATTTAAATACACAAAAAATAAAAACATAAAGAAAATTCAAAATTAAAATAAATAAATACAAAAAGAAAAAAACACAAAATTAAAAGAAAATATAAAAAAATTACAAAAATTGAAAAATATATAAAAATATAAAAAATTAATAAAAAAAACATAATCAGTTTACAAAAAAAAAATGTTTAACTAAAAACAATCTAATATGAAAAAAATCAAATTAAACACAATACCAAATTAAAAATAATACACAAAATTAAAAAAAAAAACGAAAAAATTACATGAATTTAAAATATAAAATTAAAAAAAAAAATAAAGAATATGTACAATTAAAAAATATGTAAAATTGAATAATATATAAAAATACAAAATAATAAAATAAAACCATTTAACAAACAAAAAAATAATTATTAAACAAAACTATTTTACCAAAAAAAAAATTAAAACAAAATTAAAAAATTACAAAATTTAAAACATAATACGAAATTACAAAAAAATTAAATTTAAATAAAGTCGAAATTAAAGAAAAATTTAAATTACAAAAATACAAAATTAAAAAAAAAATATAAAATATAGAAGATTAAAAATAAAATACAAAATTAAAAAACACATATGTATGTATTTAAAAAAATAATTAAAATAAATAAAATAATTTCAAAATATTTAAAAAATTAAAAAAAATACATGATACTAAAAACATACATATGTATGTACATATATAAAAATAGATGGAATTAAAAAGTGTGAGAAATTAAAAAAAAATTATAAAAATAAAAAAATTAAAAAAAAAATTTATAAAAATAAAAAAATTAAAAAACTAATAGAATTAAAAGAAAAAACCAAATTAGAACAAAATTCAAAATTAAAACAAAATTACGAAATTAAAAAATATATATGAAATTAAAAAAAAAATACAAAATTAAAAATTAAAAAATACAAAATTAAAAAATACAAAATAAAAAAATATTTTTTTATTCAGTGAAATCTGCCATAAGCGGACACTGGCGGGACTAGTCTTTCTTTCCGGTTAATAGAGTTGTCCACTTAATAGATTTTACTTAATAAACATCAAAAGACAGATGTTGGGACCGGCCAATGAGCGTCCGTTTCATAGAGCGTTTACTGTACTCTTGGAAAGAATATATGCAACTGAGAGCCCTGCAAACCTTTTGTATGAGATCCATGCAGTCGAGTATGCCGTCGTGCAAAGGTGTGAGTAGTGAGTCGGATACTGAGGACATTATATATGGAACGGCGTCAGTTTGTACGGGTATACACACCGCATTCGTCAGCACAATGCAGAATTTTTCAAAGTCCTCCAAAGTAAACCTGCAAGCAGAAATGTTAAACTTAAAAGTTATTCCGAATATATGTGAAAATAGCTACGTTGGGCGCACCTTTGGTGTATGTGTTGGAAAATTGCAGGGAAAATTTGTATCAATGCGGTTAAAAATGCCTGGCTGGGCACGTAGAATTCATCCTGGGTGTCGTTGTTTTTCGTTGTGATCTTTGTGCTCTCAATGCCGATATTTAGCCAAATATTCCAAGCAATCTTTGTGAAAAAGAATAACGGGAGTTATTAAAAAATATGAAAATAAGCTGACACAACAATTCACACGACAGTAGGATCTAAGTAACCGGAACGGACCCGGATTTTTAACCAGCCAAGGACCATCAACTCGGCAAAATGCCTTAAAATTACTGCAGGAATGTTTTCTGCCGCTACAACAACAAAACTCACCGTCCAAATTTCATCGTCTTTAACGCGTGTGGTCTCCTCGTCCGTGAGAGACGCGGCTTTATCCGCATTATGGTACATAATTTCTTGTAGCGACTTGAGCGCGGCCAAGGATACTTCCCCATTTTTGCTCAATGCAGCATTTTGGATGAATTCCAAAACTAGCGACCAAGCGCGATCGAAATCACCCAACATTTGCAACAGCTCACGCTTGGTATTGAATACCTGAAATAAATAGGTGGCTTAGCATTTGTTACAGATGATCAAAACACTATGCATACCCTGCAGACGCCGGAGAGTGTGAGCACTTGTGTCTCCGCCCACTGCTTTTGGGCGGTGTTACGCGAATGGTGTATCAGTATATTGCCGCTGGCATCCACTTTCTCATTACTGGCCGAACTGGACAGGGCACGCACATTATCCAACAGTGGGAATAGAACTTGCCAAACCAATGCTTGCCATGTGGGCGGATTCAGCAGGCTTCCGTGCGCTGAAATGGTGGAGAAGAGCGTTTGTCCAGCTGATTTGCGTACCGCTGGGCGCAAGTCAACGCACAAATCACCCAATTTGGCATACAAACACATCCAAAGCTTATCGAATTGCGGCATTTTCACCGTGCCTGGGAAATCCGGCAGTATGGCCACCTCCTCCACTTGGCTCGACATTAGTTTATCTTGATTTTGATTAAAGAAATCGGAAATGTTCCACTGCAAACGAAGTATAATATTAATCATTTGCGTATTAGACAAAATTTGCAATGAACCCACCATCAAACCAATCGCTGTGAGCGAAATATTCAACTCCTGTGTCTGTGAACCAAACTTAGCGGCAGTTCGAATGCACAGCGGCAGGCAACGCCAAGGCATAACCGTCAAAAAGTCGGTGATCACCAACTGCAGACACTGGAATGCGGTGCGTATCAATGGCTCGCTAAAATTACGAAGCAATAATTGGAAAAATTAAATATTTTTGCTTTTAAGGTTAACACACGCACCCGTGATGCTCATTCACTGCGCCAATAATCTCGATTATTGCCGGCCAACCGAAGGACAATATTTCGCCTGCGCCATTTAGTATCTGCAGTACACAGTCAAGCTGTCGCTGGCGCACATCTGCATGCATGACCGTCGAGAGCTCCGAAAGTGGACTTAGCAACATTGTCTGCAGCTCCATGTTTTCCTTTAGCGGTACGGTATGCTTAAACTGCAGTGCGGACTTAACCAAATAGGTAATGGCTTCCACACCCCATTCGCGCATGCGTATGTGACGATGTTGACAAACCTCCAGCAAGTGATTGGTAAGTGGACGCCAAAGCACCTCAATGCGTGGCATATTCACCAGGCCAGTTTCGAGTAGTTTAGCGACGGCAAATAAGGACGGCTCCTGGTAGTAGCCAAGCATTGTAATGGTTTATATAAAACACGTAAAAGAAATATTTGCTTACCCTATTGGCATAAGCGAGCTCCATAGCTTCATGCGAGAGCTTGCATAATGCATCGATCAGGTGATGCAGCGCTATATCGTTCAAACACTGACTGGATTCGAAAAGCTGACTCAGCATTTGGGACAGCACCGGCAAGTCGGCCATAACTGCAGTTTGTATGCCCACATTTGCTTCCACGGCTGGCTTTGGGAATGCCTAAATTGCAACAAAAAAACATATGTATACAAATTTTGTACATCACTGAAAGTATTTCAAATTACTCGAACTTGCACTCACTTGCAAACTGCCGCCCGTGGAGGGCTTCAAGCCCAAAATCCACACCAGGTGTTGTAGCGTTTGCAGCACTATATGCCAAGATGTGCCGAGTATGCTGCCGTTATTGCGCGCCAAGCACAATATGGCACGCATACACTGCAGATTTTTATTGGTCAACATGACCGGCGCTTGCATTATGCTGTGCGGCAGCGACGCGCTGGGCAATGGCGTACCCACCGCCACGATTTGTTGCCGAAATTCACCCTCATTGCAGGTGTTCATGAACTGGTTGTTCAAATCTTGGCTATTGCTGCGCGCATGACCTACGAATAAGAAATGCGTTAAATATTAATTTTACATAGCGAAATGTGTGCGAAACTCTGTACTACCACGCAAATCTGCATCCATGTGCGCATTATTGGCAAATATTGCCGCGGCATAGTGCGGTGGGAAAGAGGCACGGCACATGGATATTATGAAGGCGTCACGGGGGCCAAGCAGGTCCAGCAGACCACAAAGTGCAGCGTAACTCTGCATTGCCTTTAGTATGTTATCCGTTGTGCCTTCGTCGATTGAGGCATCTATTAGTGGCACGAAAGCGGAGAGTAAGCCATTCCAACTGGAGTTGATCAATTGTATGCACAACGGCTTGTGCTCCTCTTCTGTGGTAATATCGACATTGTGGATCGCTTGTTGCTGCATACATTAAATGGAAAAATAAAAGTACAAATAAAATATTGTGGTTTTCGTTTGCAAAACAAACCAGTTCGGGTGTTCGTTGTATTACGCAGCCAATGGAGCTGGTTACATCCAAAAGTATGGCGTAAGCTACAGAAACGCCATAACTGTCCGGTATGTTGGGTGCCTCCAACTTATCCAACATCTCCAAACTATAAAAGAAAAGAAAAATTATGTTATAATGAATTAGTTGGCGTAAATATTTATAAATTACTAGACGGCTTTTGCCACGCCAGGTGCAAAATTGGTGACTAGTGATAAGTAAACGCCACGAAACATGAAGCCGCATTGATTGCCAGCGTTATGCGCAGTTGTGGGATTATTTTGATTAGCAGCAGGCAGCTGTCCATTTTGCACTAAGAAAAGCGAAAAATATATTATACTTGGTAGAATTTTTTTAAATATTTAGCGCACGTACAAGCTGCCGCATTTATTAACGAATATCGCACGAACGTTCCCAACGCTGTGATCATGTCATGTAAAATATTTGTGGCATGATTTTTTAAATCGTAGGATTTACAAAAGAAAGCGATTAAATTTGGTTTTGTGGCCAGTTTATGTATGACTTCCAATGCCAAGGCGCGTTGCCAGTGCGGTTTGTCAGGATCGAGAAATTTAATTATCAAAGAAAGGAAAATTTCACATTCCGTTACCTACAAAGCGAAGTCGAAAGGTTAAATTAGAAATTACATGGAAAAACAAATAATAATTATATAACATTCCTAACTTACCAATATCGTGTGGTACTTCTGTATGAGTATTGCCACTAAACGCAATAAACGCATGCTGATGGGAAAATATGGTTTATCGTTAGGGACTGCCGTATTGCCGTTATTGGGCGTCGGTAGCTGGCGATGCTTTACATTTGGCGAGAATAGTTTAATTACTAATGCACAAACGCGTTCTTTCAGTAGCAAACGAAAGTCGTTATTCTAAATATAAAGCATATGTTTGAATATAGATTGAATTAGTTTATTGCCATTTACCTCATGAAAAACAGCGCTGAAATTAGTTAATACTGCCTCGAGTAATTCTAAGCCAAAAGTGCGTGTCATTTCAGTCATACCGATAAGCCAATACGGTTGATCGGCATTTACTAGCTGCACGAGATCCTAAAATTTTGTTTCGTTAAATAATGCAATAGTTAGAATTTGTAAAAACATTTACTTGAAATAGGAAAAATGCATCCGCTGCAAAGGTCTGCATTTCAGCACTAGCTCCAGTACTGTTATCAGTGTCCAACGTTTCTTTATTTGCATTTTGATTTATTCCCTGTAGAGATGCCATAGAGTTTTTCTCCAAGTATACACGTTCAAAAACCAATGAAACAAGTTGACGTATAGTAGCACCTGCTGTGTTAACAATGGTGGAATTTTTGGTGTAATGTAGTCGAAAACATAGTACTAGCGATTTGGCTAATGTTTCGCCATGCACCACCGTGTTGGTAGTTAGCAAGAGCGTGACAGTTTGCAAGACCTTAACCTCTTCTATGTTATTTTCCATAAGCATCCATAATGCATCGGTTATGTAGCGTGCACCCTTTTGATCAACCACCTGCTGGGTGATAAGCCGTTGCATCATGCCCAGACAATACTGTAATATACAACTTTAATGTTAGCAAAGGTAATCACATTTAAAGCAGGTATTGATAAGATAGTAGGCAATAGCCCCGGCAAGCACATAAATATTTACGTGCATATATTTATATCTAACCGTTAGGGGAAATGACTCACCTTAATAATTTTAAGGTCTTTGGTTTCGCATCCTTGCACAAGCGGATACAGAATTTGGTTTACCGTGTAGTAGACAGAAGTTTGTTGATTATTACTTGCTGCACTCAATTTGGAAATAGCCTCTTCGCATGACTGAATAGGCAAAAATTAAAAAACAAGTATTAGGATTGTGAATTAGTTTTCAATGAGAGAGCTCCCAAGACCTAATATTTTATTGTATGTAAAATCATGCGTTTTTATTTACTAATTATACACCAGTACTTAATATACATATGTATGTATATGCAGATAGATATTTGAAAAAAGCCAGTAATTGATGTGAACGAAAAAACAATGGCAGCGTTCATATGTATGCATATACACATAACTCCAATGGGCAAACACCACCCCCTACGCACGCCGCACCCAGTTGTGACACATCAAATTTCGTATTGCAGTCTACCCTCGTACGAATCTTTTGCTTAATTAATTTAATGAGAACGTGTTGTGTTTATTTTCTAACCTCCTTTATCAATGGATACTTCTTTTTAGTTTCCAGGGAAAGTGTTTTAAAGTCTGCCCGCAAGGCCTCAACAAATTTATGCACCGACTCATTGCCACCCGTCGAGGTGCGTACGAATGACATTTTCACGTCTTTTTTTGTTTTAACAGTTCACAGATAAAATAATAGTTCTTTTCTGCTGCTTTTTACACTCAGCATTACAATAAAATTCTTTTGTTTTATGTATAAAATTCTAAATACACTTTTCTTCCAACTGAAAACCCACGAAATTTGCCAGATACGTATCTTTTTCTGTTTGTATGGTTGTGTTGTTTTTGCCTAATTTGACAGCTGACGTGACAACATTCCGTTGAAGAGCCAATGTAGTTGTTCACAAATGGCTAAAAGCAGGGTTACCAGTTGCAGGTAATTAAAAAAAATATATAAACAATACCGAAAGACGAACGTCATAATGAAGCAATAAACGTTTGTATGTGTATGTATTCAAGATAAATATTTATTTATAAATAAAATACAGACATTGTTTTTTATTATTTTAATAATAATGCTTTCTTCTTGTCACTATATAAATATATATAACTTAATATTTTTTACAGGCAATATGACAGTACAGCTAACATAAAATACGACACCTTAACAAAATATACGTTTATACAAAATAGCAGCACTAATTCTTCCGGAAGCTTAGTAAAGTGGGATATATTTTGTCCAGACACTCCAATATATCCTTGCGTGCTTTCGCGCCGGTGAATACAATTTTTCCATTCACAAATATTAAAAGCACCATACGTGGATTAACCATGCGGTATATTAGACCTGGAAACAGTTCCGGTTCGTATGAACTAAATTGACCATGCATTTGATTTAAATTTTCCAGCCGTATAGGGAATCTCAGATCCACAGTCGCTACGATATTATGTAACTTAAAGTCTACAAACTTCACAGGATATCCTAACTTTTGAAGTATACGTGCAAATTTTCTTGCCCCTAAACTTGCTTCAGTCTCATTGCGTGCTCCAGTGCAAATTATTTTACCAGTTCGAAAAATTAGCGCTGTGCAGCGTGGTTCACGCATGCGCATTACAACACCATGAAAGCGGGAGGGAGTGTATTCTGAATTGCGTGTGCGAAAATTTATATCCTGCAGATTCAGTTCGCAACCAACAGAGACCGTAGCTACGACATTTCTGAAAATGAAGTATAAAATACTTTAACTAAAGCGTTTTTTAACGTATTTTGCTTAAGAATACATACTGCAGTTTGACCTCATGCTGTACATCCTTCGGCTCAACGATGGGAGTTGTAGCTGGCTGCTGTGGTTGCAATGTGTTGTGCGGATTTTGCTGCAATTTGTGAGATCATAAAATAAAATCTGCACGATAATTAATTCATATACTTACTTTATTATTAGAGGTAGTTTGTAATAAATTTCGTAAAGATGAATCGGTCGGTAAATCCATGGCAAACTAACCGATATAAACAAAGTCTGCATGTCCGAAAATAAGCAGAAAAGGAATGTAAAATGCCAGCTGTTCAAACAGCTCTTCTTCTTCTTCAGTGCTCAAAGCTATCGTAGGGTTGCTAGTTTTCAATACACAATTTTTTACCAATATAAAATCTGAAACGGATGAATTAAAGGAATTAGAATATGTAATATATATTTAATAAATCATATTTATATAGCAATGACACTTCTATTTTATATGTGAAATAAATTGCAAACATTTTTTGCATTCATGATATAAAATAATGCAAATATGTTTAAATTTCTTATTATAAATTTATGATTAAATGCTTTTCGAAAGTTTATTATTTAACGTTAGTTGTGCCAGGAGTGGCTGTATTCTTACCTCCTTACCTAAGAATTATAATGTTTACAATATTTGGTTAATATGTGTAATATATTCACAGTTTTAATTAGTTTTTATATGTTGTAATACATACAATCTATTGCAACCCTGTCGAATCCAGTCGTTCTCCAAAACCAATTGGAGTTGCATTATAAGTTTGAGAATCATTGAGTGCTTCGGTTGTGAGCAGATGTGAGTGAATTTTCCGGAAAAATAAAAGTACAAACAAAATATTTGGGTGTGCAAAATTTTCAAGTAAAAGTAATCAAAATTTCCTAGGCCGGTGGAAATTGGAATGTGAGTTTCTATTCAAACTGTAAAGAAGTATGTTGAAGTGAATATTTTGGAAACACATACGCGCTTCGAGCAAAAATGATAAAAAAAAACCCAGCGGGCATAAATAAAAACGAAGAAGAATTTACGAATGACTTGTGCGTGTAGTTTCAAAAAATTCCATTTGCTTAAATTTTCATTGTTTATATGAAATGATGGCTTAAATTTTCAGTAGAGAAATGAAAACTGCGAAAGCAAAAGAGTGAAAAATAATTAAAAACCACGGAAAGAATTGATTATTGTTAGTTGTAATAAAATTAAATCAACTTAATTGCAAGTAAAAAAAATATCTGCTTCACTCAAAAGAAGTGATTGTGTGATATCCAAACAAAGAAAAACTAGCTACATCATAGACTCCACAAAGCGAAAAATTGACGAAGAGAACCAAAAAAAAAAAATTAACTAGAACAAAAAAATCGCCGGTTGACAGTTCGTTTACGCATGCAGTTTCCTTGTAATAGAATTAAAGATAAAAAGCTAAATATTCTTCATAATATAATCAACAGCCGAGCGTCATTACGCATTAAATTCGCTTTATAAAAATAAAAAAAAATTATCCTAATTACTGTTATATTATCTAATTTTTATATAAATTAATAATGTGTAACAGTTCCTTTTTTTGATAACATACTAAAGCTTTATACAAATTCTTCGTGCATGCTTCCGGAATTGTTGCTACGCGTACATTTATTCGTTGATGACTTACTGAAATCAAAGAACGAACTTATACAGATTGTCACCGATTTTACATTATTCTCCTTCGATCATCTACATCTGATAAAACTCATAGCTAAAATGTCGACGGCATTTCTTACCGCCATAGCGGTCATAATGTGCATCCTGTTTCGTATACTAAACGTTAACAGTCAGCCGCTAAAACCAAGCGTTTGGTGTTTGGATCAACAGTTTCTGGATTGTATTTATAAAATTGCACCAGTACTAAGAGAACCGTAAGTACGCAGTCATTTTACCATATTCCTATATAAGTATGTATCTAAGTACCTACCCTACCTAAATAAAATACGTAATTAACTACGAACTGGAATTTTACTAATGTTAGTTAAGTTATCAAAAAGGCCTCTTTAAAAGATAACAAGTATTAAAATTTATTACACTACATTAAGTTTATTATTGAGAATGGATTAAACAATTCGATTTTCTAAGAACATACAATGGCAGGCACACTATAAATCAATGCCTTAGATTGCCTTTATCTAACTCAGTTGTTCGAAAATTTCCTTACAGTCTTATTGGTCTGGCTTAGTTTTCTAATACTGGTAGACATGTTTGTTTATATTTTTTTGAAATTAGACCTGTCGCTTGTGTTGCTAGTTTTCTCATGGAGCTATTCAGCAGTTTTCACTAACAGCTGGCCGTCGTGTGATATGTATCTAGAAAGTTATACCGACATAAGTATTTTTTTTATTCATCGGATATAGATAAAGTTATAAGTGCATATTTGTAAATGTAATTTCGGAGTTATACAAGTATAATAATAAATAGATATTTAGGAAGTATGGTACATGTTTGCAATTGTAGTCACTATACGCTGTATGTGTGTACATGTGTACATACATATATAATATGTGTAATGTTTACATACATATTTTTTATGCAAAACACGTACTTCGCATATGGAGTTTTAAAATTCTGACTAAATTAGACATCTGCCTGAACACATTTATATTTTATAAACTCTACCAGCAACTTATAATATTTATGTATGTATATAAATTTATAATATTCAAATAATGCTTGTAGGTGTATTTAAAAAAGGAAATAAATCTTTGTCGTGTATATAATAATCATTTTCCATCACTTTGTCTACCAAAGATACTTGTTATGCTAATGTGCAGTTTAGTAAGTCGTACCCAAAAGTAAATAAAAAGCAGAGTGTCTTTAGTTCCATATTTTAATAAATAACATAAAATTTATTTTGAATATTTGTATATGCATACGGAGGAAATACAAAAACATACATACTTGCTGAGTTGATAAGTCAATTTTGGTCAAAAGATCATAAATTTTTGTAAACGAAATCTATGTGAATATTAAAAATATGTACATACATACATATGTAAGTACATATACATATACTATATATGTATACTCCCTCAAGTAAATTTAATGTTAACAAACCGTTTTGTGTTTCAACTGATATGTTTTCGCTATTCAAATAATAATAATGTGTTTTAATAATACGGAAACATTAAGAAGCTACCGAACCTCTCTCTTATCATTTTTATTAGCAATTTAATTATACTATTTTAAACCCACTAACTATACATTTCAATTGCAATAAATTTATTATTTTAAACTTTGTACCATTCAAACTTTCTTATTTATGAATATTCGGTAGTCGCAAAAGTCTTTTCGTGTTTCTAATCAAACTTAAACTTATTTTTTGGTCTATATTTATAATGAGCCTTAATGAACTAAATATGTACCATTTTGGTCGACCAACTTTTTGCCCGCCATTTTTCCAACAGTTTCTCGACGTTCTTGGAGTCAAAAACTCGCAACAAGTAGTTGCCGCGACAGTGACCCTAGTGCAACTTCGTTCTGGATATTGTAGCAGGTTAAACTCCTACTTATCCAGAATAGGCCCTAACATACCCATTGTATGTCCTGCATGCAACGAGTCTCCGCATGACACTGACCACCTCTTTGAACTAAACAATCTAACACCCTGGTAGTCTGATGACGTCGCAAACACAGATAACCCTTACCATCCTAACGGGGATTGAGAAACCGTGAAAACAACAACAACCATTTTTTACCATTTTTCCGGAGACTATTCTATCAGGTGGATTCTCGACGAAAAACTCAAAATTTCCCAGCAAAGCTCTCCCGTTTTTGCCGAATCATCAAAGATGTGTGTGGTCTAGCATTGTCCTGAAGACGAAGCCTTTTCTGTTGATCAGTTCTGGCCGTTTTTCCCGATTGCTTTCTTTAATCTCATCAGTTGTTGACAGTAAAATGTAGAATCAATCGATCGACCAGGCTGGAATATCTCAAAGTGGATGATTCCTTTCCAATCCCACCAAACACTCAGCATAATCTTTCAAGGCGTCAATCCTGGCTTAACGACCATTTTTTTAGCTTCACCTCGCTTGCACCACTATCTTTTTCGCACATTATTGTAGCGTTTGATCCACTTTTCGTCTCCTGTTACCATTCGCTTCAGAAATGGTTCGATTTCATTTCGTTTCAGCAAGAATCGCAGATGTTAATTCGGTCCATTAAATTTTTCGCAGACAATTCATGTGGTACCCAAACATCGAGCTTCTTTTTGTAGCCAGCGTTTTTTAAATGGTTCAAAACCATTTGATGATGAACGTTAAGTTCCTTAGCGATGTCATGGCTGCATATGTGGCGGTCTTGGTAAATTTTTTTTTCATATTTTCATCGAATTTTTCAACGATAGGTCGACCAGAGCAAGGTGCATCTTTCACATCGAAATTTCCAGAACGGAAGCTAGCGAACCATTGTTGTGCTATACGAACTGCTATAGCATCGAGTCCGTAAACTTAACAAATTTCATCGTCTTCAATAAACAAGAATTACAGGCTTTCTAGCTGCCAGCGAAATATACAAATGTTTTTTATGACTTTTTTGCCAAAAGAGTCGAAAAAGTCTATGCAAATAAAAAATCATAGGAAACTATGCGTTATTGCTTTTTTATGAAGAAGTCTTATGAATATGTTTGACAACAATTCCCACTTGAACATGTTAATATGTACATATGTATGTATGCACGCCAGCGTGTCTGCTTCAAAACCTGTGATTGATTAGCAAAACAAACAAAACTATTTTAAACGGAGCACATTTTGTATTTTAATTGTTATTGCGAAAAGACATTGTTGATCGCATGTCTAAAATGCATGAAAGTATGTACATGTATATGTATGTACATATATGTGTATGACATAATACTTTAAATGCCGGCAAAACAAATCGTCAGTGGCATATGCATGAGCTCATATACAAGTTTTTTTGTATAAGTGGACGGACGTCCATACATATACATATATTCATATGTAAGCTCACACGTCCACTCAAAACAAATCGAAAAGCAGATTTTTATTTAATAACAAAAACTTGCATAACAGCAACACAGCGTTTGATTGCAATGGTGGCTATATTTGCAAACACTAACGAATGGTTTGGTTGAGAATTCATCAAAAATTGGGTTTATATGTAGGTATTCACGAAAACTAGTTTTATTGCTTTCAAAGATTCATAAAATTCAGCAAATATAAGTCAATTCTATTTCCAATTTGAAAAATTGCATTGCCCTTAGGATGACTCATCCACCTGCTACTACTTTTAATTTTTATGTGCATAGTGTCCAGATACATGCATTTGTGCGTTTACCGAAAATCTCTCTTTTAAGTTTATAAAATTTTTTAGCATCTTTTCCTTAATTTAGGCTTAACAAAGTGCATATAAGAATAATGCTTATTTTTCTATTTCTATTACAATAATAGCAGAGCAACATTCAATGCAATATGATTGGGTTGCCATATCATTTGTCAATTCTAATATTATACTTTTGTACTTCTGTGACTCATTTAAATGTGTGGGTTTTTTGTACTTTCAGCTATTTTTTTACTGCTCGTTTTTTTCACCATATGTACATACATATGTATGTATGCATGTATGTATGTTTGTGTGGTATATACATATGTATATCTAGTATTATATCTTTTCTTCATATTGTGAAATAATTTTAGACGAAAGTTAATTTAAATAATTGACATTTTTCATACTTACTACATTTTTATTACTTTATGACTAAGTAATTAACTAATGCTTACTGCAGTATGCAGTTAAAAGTTTAACTTTTGTAACCGAGTTCGATTATATAATTTATTATAAAATATCTGTGACACACTCAACGGCTTTTTTTTGTTTGAAGTTTTAAGATAAGTGCTAATACATATATGTAGAATAAGTAAGGAAGCGCTAAATTTTGGGTATAACCGAACGTTTCATAATTTTGCTACTTGAAATGATCAAAGCCGGGAAAATAAATTTAGCTGCATATAAGCTATTTGAGGTCTAAGGATGCAATGTTATTAGGAAAACACGTCCCCCAATTTCATAAAAAACTCAGTTATTAGCCAATATGGGCGGTATAAAGTCAACTGGAAGTTTGATAATTTTTTCTATTTGGTATATGGGGACTAAAGAAATTATTTATCCGATTCAACCCACTTTTGACATAAAGGCTTACTATTATTAAAAAAAATATTCTCGCAGAATTTCTATAATATTTCTCACATTTTGACCGATATTTTCGATTGATTGAGTGTTTGATAAACGAGGAATGCATCGCGACCTTAGATCTATTGTGTTTATGTTCTGGTGTTTCAGGCTCCCTGTCGCAGAACCGGCAATTTACACAAGAATGTTCCATGTTCTGTAAATGCTTCTTCAGCTTTCAGTGGTTAATGTAAAATTCGACCAGTAGTCTTGAGTTTATCCCTACGGAAGTTATACCCACCATCAGCAAAATGGCATGCCGCATGCCATGTAGTTGTTGCCAATGCCTCTTTCCTTGAATGGTTCAGGTCCTACCATTTAGTGGAAGCTGGGGCTTTTGTGAACGGGCACATAGATGAAGTGTACAGGATTACGTTCCGCTATTCTATTCAGCCGTTCTCTACACTCTTGCGGAGCAATTTTATCTCATAGGATGATACTACTTTAAGTGCCGCTTAAGTATCGAAAAATGCTCGGAAAATTTCCTATAGGTATGAAGAGATTCCTTCCGACGTTTTCGAACCGTCAGTGTACCACCTGTTTCATCGTCCCATACGTGATTATCGGTCGCACGATCATGGTGTACAACCATCATCTTAATTAGAGTTTTACATCTTAATTTAGTGCTTGGTTATGATATTTTATAGGCTTTCGATTAATGATGTTTTGTGAACTCATCCTAATTTTTTTTTGCCAAGAAACACGTGCACCAAGTTATCATTAAGATGTCTCTATTTTTACTCAAGTTACAGCAGTCGGAGGGACAGACAGACAGACAGTCTGTATGTCAGTGTGTATTTTAATATTTGATAGATATCGCTTGAAAATGACGCTATCTATGTGTTCAGCACATAACTCTATATCTAACTAGATTAAGTTTAGGTGATATGTACATCCAATAAATTGGTGAACAAAGCTATTATACTCTGTAGCAACATGTTGCAAGTGTATAAAAATACCAAATGGCTTCATATACAAAAATCCAGTTTGAAAATAAAACAATGCGTTTCTTGTTTTGTTTTGATTTGATATTTCTTGTTTTAAATTTTTTAGAAAATCTTTCTTTCTTTGTGTCTATTTTTATATATGTAGTTCTTCTATGATAATTGCCAAGCTTTTCGTTTTGTACTTTGGACTCTAGGTCTAGTTTATATACTTACATATGATATCATACAAATGTATGTGTGTTGGGATGTATCCGCCATTCACCATTTGCGATTGTGCAAATACTAAGAATTAGCATGCGAAAGACATGACCGCTGATAAGATATACTATTTATATGTATATATGTACTTGTATGTATGTATTGTCAGTAAAATAATACAGGCAAAGGCACAACTAAGTAGAGTAAATATACGTATGTATGTATATATGTATATACTTATATACGTTATCTATTCATATGTGTATGATCTTTTAGGCTTACCATAGTTAACACTTGGAGACAATAGGCACACCCATACTCATATATACATAATTATAAATATATATACATATACATATGTATATATACATATGTATGTATATAAACAACTTGTGCCTATGTGGGATGAAAACCTGTTCTTTATTAAAATTTGCATTATCTCAATAATTGTCAATTAACGTACTTTACTACAAAAACAATATAATTACATGTTACATGCATGAATATTATCTAAAATTACTATAATTTCCATTAAACAAAATTTTTAAGATGTACACTTATGCTACACTGTAGCGTGTTTTCTTCTTAAAAGCGGCAATAAGAATACAATTATTTTCACAAATTATATTCATGCATGGGAACATACCGGCTGATCAAATTTGATCCGGACAGACCAAAAACCATTATTTTCGCTTATTTTAATCACATCTGTATTATCAGCTTCAATATTGAGCCAATCAAGCATGTCAACACTTAATTTAATTGTTGTTTGTTGTTGTTGTTGTAGCGGCAAAATTCTGCCGGATAAAAAATCCGGGTCCGGTTTCGTAAACCCAACTGTCGTGGAAGCGGTACATACATTTGTCAGAAGGTGTTGTGGTTGTAATGGTCACCTAGTCCCCGTTAGGATGGTAAGGATTAGATAAGTTGTCAGCGGAGTTATCCAATGGTAAGCCCAGGAAATATGCTGTTTCGACTGGGTTGGACCATAAGAAGAGTGGTGACAGATTTGTAGGGCCTGAAGGGCATGCAAAGAGGTGATTAATGTCATGCGGGGACCCTTTGCACGCTGGACTTACATGTGTTTGATATGTCAGGGTTGATACTGGATAAGTAGGAGTTTAACCAGCTACAGTATCCAGAACGAAGCTGCGTAAGGGTTTATCAATTCCCACAACAGCCGATGAGCGATAACTTTCGTTTGGTGTTTGGTCAAAGGGTCAATTACTATCATGCTAGAATGTAACGGCGCATTATCGTGGTGAAAAAAACCATGAACAACAAACACCACGGTTCATTTTTAGAGGATCATTCGCTGGATTTGAGATCGTACTCATAAACTCATGTCTCTTCACCCGTATTGATGCCTTTGATGAAATAAGGTGCTCCGCTACGTTGTCACGCATCTCTTTTGCGACCTATATTCGACAATTCCGTTGTTGACACCCAAAACTAAACCATATCCAATCATTAACCAAAATGTGTTGAGACATCCTGTAAAATATGTTCAAATCCCCTGATATCTCTCTAATGCCAACACGAAGATTTTAAACCACTGTTTCTTTAACTTTTTCGATTTTAGTTGGTAGGACTGGTATGAGCCAGGTTTTGAATAACTTCACCATCTTTTTTTGAATACTTTGTGCACTTAAATACTTGCGTTCGTAATAAGATAAACGCCCCAAAACACATTCGCAACAATTTTCATACTTTTATTCCATTGGAAATACGAAATGCAAACTCTTCGTCTGTTGAATACATGTCACTGTCCATATGCCATGCCTCTGCACCATATAGCAGGACGGGGATGATGAGTGATTTGTAGAATTTGGTCTTTGTTCGTCGAGGCCTTTACTTCTCAATTGCCTATTCAGTCCGAAGTAGCACGTGTTGGCCAGAGTTATTCTGCGTTGGATTTCGAGGCTGACATTGTCGTTGTTACTAATACTGGTTCCAAGATAGACGAAATTATCTACGACTTCGAAGTAACGACTGTCAACAATGATGTGGGAGCCAAGTACCCAGTGCGACAACTGTTTTTTTGATTACAGGAGATATTTTGTCTTGCCCTTCTTCACTACCAGACGCATTCGCTTCACTTCCTTATCTAGTATGGAGAGAAAACAGCGCGTTGAGGCCAATGATATCGTGGCGTACTCCAGCATTATGGTATGTTACATTCTTATAGAAGATTGTACCTTCTCTATTTAGTTCAAATGATCAAACATCACACGATTATAAAAAAAGGTTATACCAGCCTTAGAATTATTTCTGTTTGCGCGCACAGTATAAATGGCCAAGTCCGAGTCACATTTGATCAGATGTATAATACCTATTGAGCCAGACAAACGTTCTTCTGTCTAATTGATACTAAATATCTAAAATTATTTTTAATCTTCTTTCGTAATTCCAGCAAAGCTTCATTAAACCATTAGATTTTCCCCAGCCGTTTTATGGTAAAATACGCGTTCGTTCAATAATAACTTTAATTATTTTGTGAAGTATGATTTTGTGACCTTTTTATTGCGTCATCTAAAGATCAGATTGGAAACTTTTTTGTAGTTCCGTTTGTATTTTATATTCAACATTTAATCTATAGTGTGTAAAATCTTGTATGCAGTCATTAATGATTTCGCCTAATATATTTATGTTCTAACCTTATGTCACCCTGGTTTGTTTGTATATAAGTACATCTGTATTTAGCTTTATTTGTGTTTATTTTTCAAGGCAATTATATTTTTAATATGTTAATGATTTTAAGATTTTTCAATGTTTGAATAATATATACAGAAATTGAGAGAATAATTATATCACATATGTACATATAAACACAACCAAAGTCCTAATGACCAATTTTTCTAGATATTCTACTTTAATATTATTAATTTTTTGTAGTTGTGTACTTTCGGAGAATCATTTTGAATGATAATGATCTCATCTACGTAATTTTTCATATCTAATTAGTTCTTTAATTCTTCAGATATTGATCTGAAATTTTGCACACATGCTTTCCTCATCAAGATGTTGCTTATCTGTCGGAACCACCCATACTAGACTTCCGTTCCCACGACAGTCAGGCTTAAGTAACCGGAACGGACTCACTGATTAATATCCAAGGCATCGCTTTAATCTCAGAAGAAATTGTTTAGATTGGGCAACTATAACATATTGCTACCATACAAAATGACAGATCAAAATTAAGTAAACATAGTTTTATAACCTTAATGCTAAAGAAAATGCACTTCGAAAGGGTATTATAGTTTCGGTGCCGCCGAAGATAACTTTTTTCTTGCTTTATTCATTCTTTCTTTCGTAGACTCGACTTTCTCACATAATACTAAGCCAAAGTTTTGCTTTTACCCACTCTCAGTGGAATGGGAACGGGTTGGTGCTCCCGTCTCCTTGTGTCTACTATTGGATAGCGGGGTTTCGCATAAACTGGCGCTGAGGCTAAGTCTAGCCTCTCTCTCTAGTTTTGTGGAGCTTTCAACAGCTGTATGGAAGAAGACAAGGTGGAAACAGTTCAGCGCTTCTTTCTTCAAACGACTGAGCAAATTTTTAATGACTTTGCTAACTTACAAGTTCGAATACAGAAGTGCTATTTTTATGGCTTCACCTCTGCAAGGGCGTTCTCTGGATCAGCTATCAAACCTAACCTAACTTAACATTTGCTTCTAGCTCACATGAACTGGTTTCAAAGTGTCCATTCGAAATTTTGTTTAAAATCTGTGTAGCCTTTGATCAACTTCTTCTAGTGACATAATAATAACAACAACCATTTCCATTGCATTACATTATATCACTAATGGCAATTCTAGAAGTGGATTACATTCTGCCGCATCCTTTGACAGTACATTTCAGTGGTTTAGATGCAACTTGAAATTCAAGGTCAGCAACAAGGATGCGCACAAATATTGCAAGTTATATACATAATTCGATACCATGACTCTTAAGTGTATTGCACAAAGTTCAAGTTCAACGCTAAAGCCAAATTGCAAGTATTTCGTTTTAAAACAACAAGTGTAGAGAGAGGAGTCATTCAAGCAAAAAACAAAATGAATGCGTGAAGTTTTAATGACACAATTCAACAGCAATAAGATAATTTAAATGTTGAGGTCGCAAGGGAAGTAAGCGAGTGGCAAAAAATGTAATAATGGATATACATATGTACTAACGGGTGATTCATTTCGAGGTTCCCTACTTTCTTAAAACACAGAAACCTAAAATTTAATGGGGAATGTTTGTTATCATTCGAAAGAACATTCTTTGGCTTTTTTGCTTTGGCGGCTACGTCTCAGATGATCCATCCGTTGAGTCCCATTTTTGGATGACTCGTTCGAGCATTTCGATTGGTAACTGGCGAATGACACGCGTGAAGTTTTGCTCCAAGGCCCGAATCGAAGTGTGATTATCCGCATAGACTTTACATATCCCCACAGGAAAAAGTCTAACTGTGTTATATCACACGATCTTGGTGTTCAATCGATCGGTCCAAAACGTGAAATTATCGGATCACCGGAGTGTTCTCTCAATAAATCCATTCATTGATGCGATGTGTGGGAAGTGGCGCTGTCTTGTTGAAACCAAATGTCGCCGAAATCACGAGCTTCAATTTCGGGCATCAAATAGTCGGTTATCATGGCGCAATAACGGTCATCATTGACGGTTATATTCTCACCGACATAATTTTTGAAGAAATATGGACCAATGATTCCACCGGCCCACATTCTGGATGAAATGGCAGCTCTTGAATCTCTTCAAGTTGCTTTTCGTCCCAATGCTTGAGCCAGAAATGGGCTTCATGGCTGAACAAAATTTGACTCGAAAACGTAGGCTCTTCGTGGAACTTTTCAAGAGCCCATAGGGTGAAGTGATGTCGCTTGGGAAGGTCGCGTTGCTTCAGTTCTTGCACAAGCTATATTTTGTACATTTTCAATTTAAGATCTCGACGTAAAATGTGCCACGTCGTTCCATACGTCAGACCAAGATGCTGCGAACGAAGCCAAATCGACTCTCTACGGTCTTCGTGTACACTCTCAGGTACGGTTGTTATATTTTCTTCACTGCGTGATTGACGTGGTCTGTTCGGTCTTAACATGGGTGATGGTGTTGCAAATAGAATGCTCAGTAGGCGGATTATGTTGACCATAAGTTGAGTGAAGTTCGCGAAACTTGTTATTTACAGAACGTGAGTTTTCGTAATAATGTTGAACGATTTGTAAACATTGTTCAAGCGTAATTGTTTCCAAAAATAACGTGAAAGCTTGACACGACTCACGCGTGATCTGTCAAAAAGGCTATTGAAAAAAGAACATCTACTTGGATTACCCTTTATATACAGAGCTTTAATATTGCGCATTATTTTGATATGCGTGTCTCGTTATTGCTTCGTGCCAAATCGGGTGGGATGTGCTTTAGACCTTCAAATAAACAATGTTCTCTAGGGCGATCCCACGCAAAGCAATCAATTACTTAACTATATGTATTTTTTCATCTCGGAAGCATATTTTAATGCTGTGAGAATATTTTTAGAGCAAAAGTACTTTTCTTGGAAGAATATTAAAATTCTGTAAGAATCTTTTTAGAGGAAACGTATTTTTCTGGGAAAAATATTTAAATTCTGTGAGAATATTTTAAGAAGAAAAGCACAATCTCCAATTGAAACTAAAAATAATCAAGTATTTAATGAACCAAGCACATGTCTGCACAAATATCCATCACATGTTGATTATTATCGCCCCTTTGGGCAAGATCAGTGCTTGTGTATAGCCGGAAAACAATTTGCTACAGCGATGTCCACCAACAATTGCGCTGCATTAACTCATTACATACCCATATACATACATACATATATATTTGTAAGTATAGTGCAAATGAAAATGACCGTAAATTGAATAAATTTGTGGAGGTCATGCTACTAGTCAGCGAATTCAACGTGATTCGACCGCCGCAAGAAGGCAAAGAGAGCAAGCAAATTTGAATGTCACGTTTTACCACTGATAGTAGTGTTTTCAGAATACAAATTTTATATGCCTGTTCCTGTATATTTCCTTAAGGTGTGTTAGAGTAACAAACCTTCTTTACTTTCTTTAAAGCTTCTGATAACACAGTACAACAGCTAATCTGGGGGGTGAGAAATTCCAAGTCAGGGTGATGGTACTAGGTCAGTATAGTAAAACCCTCAAAAGGTTTGGCGTTCGTATGTGTCAGTTTTTTTTATGACCTTTTAAATTTTTTCTTATGTTGTAGTGAACGAAAATTGGGTACCAAATATAGTGTGTAAAAGCTGCTACAACCGTCTAATTGATTGGAAAAAAAGATAATATTGGTTCGCGAGTTATGTTAAACTACGTTTTTGCCAAAATGTTACAACTAAGCGAAAAAACGTCAAGATAAGGAAAAAATTTAAAAGGTCATAAAAAAAAACTGACACATACGAACGCCCAAACCCTTTGAGGGTTTTACTATACTGACCTAGTACCATCACCCTGACTTGGAAGTTCTCACCCCCCAGACAATAATCCCAAAAATGTTCCACAGTGTAATAAAAATAACCAGAAAACCCTTCACAAATAAAAAAAATTCCATACAAAAACTTTGATCGCCCAGTTTTTATGACAGCTATATACTATAGTGATCCGATCATAATAATTTCTTCGTAGATTATCCTATTGAAGATTGTACCGTTGTCTTAATAAATAAGCCCTGCTAAATTTCATGAAGATACCTGGTAAAATTCAAAAATGTTTCCTACAAGATCCTGAGTTTGATTGACACGTTTGTATGATAGTTATATACTATAGTGGTTCGATCTGAACAATTTCTTCGGAGTTTGCTTGTTGTTTAGGTTCCGACAAATTACCAGTTTCTTTGGGAGGAGAGAATCTATGCCAAATTTCAGATCAATATCTCAAAAACTGTGATACTAGATCGCGTATATACACAAAAATGGACGACCGGATACGGCTAAATCGTCCCAGCTCGTCACGCTTCTGGGTTTGACAAACTTCGTGGCAAACTTAACATACCCAGCACTTCTAAAAATCAATACTTTTAAAGTATACTCGGCACTTTTTAATATAAAAGAAATTAAATACTTTTTGTAATATGCTCCTCCGGTACCTGTCATCGATGAAATAAATTAATCGTGGTTATTAAAGTTTTTCATAGCTACCATGGGAATAGAGTTAGGTCAAAACGGCTGCATTCTTGAAAGTGTATCATTAACTATGAATTAACTTGGTGTCCTTTGAGTAGCATGTCGAACATATGGATTTGAATCCCACGACTTTTAGCCAGCAGCTAATGTGAGTTAATAAACTGAAACAGTTTTCTCCATACAAATTGTATTCCGCTGACAATTATTTTCGAAAGCACCTGCTTACTTAGAGAATACATATAATTTTCTTTGTTTATTTTACAGTTATGTTCCCACGCGCTTATGGGGTTTTAGTGGTCACGTACAAACGGTGCTGCATAGCATAGTAGGCCGTGTGAAATGTCCTTGGCCATTGGGCGAACGTGTCTATCTATTGCTACAGGATGGCTCTACACTCACCTATGATCTCTATCAACCGATAAATGAAGCTGAGGGTAAAAATAAAATACTTCTTATGAAATACAATTTTTAAAGTTTTTTTGATGTTTCAGATGATGTCACCATCGCTATTTGTCCAGGTATTGGCAATACCTCGGAGAGTGTGTATATACGCACATTCGTACACTATTCACAAATGCATGGCTACAGATGTGCCGTACTTAACCACATCGGTGCACTGAATAGTGTACAAGTCACATCGACGCGCATCTTCAGTTATGGTAGGTGCTTAAAGTCAGGTCTTTTAACAGACTTAATAATTAATTCCCTTTACTTTTAAGGTCACACGGATGACTTTTCGGATATGGTTAACAATTTACATAAGAAATATCCAAATAGTCGCATTGTGGCTGTCGGTTTCAGTTTAGGTGGCAATCTTGTGACTAAATATATGGGAGAATCAACAAAGTCAAAACCGAACACCATACTTGGTGGCATATCGATTTGTCAGGGGTACAACGCAGAGGAGTAAGTATGACCATCTATTTGGCATGAGAGTGACAGCAGAGCGCGCATTCTTGCTGCCTGTATGCTGCTCTGCCTGCAGATCAATTGTTTCATGGAATTAGAAAATTAATAGCCATAAATTGACGATTCTCATTTGCAGAGGTACGAAGTGGCTTTTGAATTGGCAAAATTTCCGTCGCTTCTATCTGTATGTGATGACGGAAAATGTGAAGAGTATCATACTCAAGCATCGTCATGTATTGCTGTCGGACGAGGTGAAAGCACGTCACAATCTAAACGAACGTGAGATTATCGCTGCCGCTACACTGCCAGAATTAGATGAGGCTTATACACGCCGTGTGCACAATTTCTCCACCACACAGGAGCTATATAAGTGGAGTTCATCACTGCACTTTTTGGACAATATCGACAAACCAATGATTTTCATTAATGCTAAAGATGATCCACTAGTGCCGGAGGAGCTTCTGCCACCTATTAAAGAATTCGCATGTGAGTATCCAAGATAAATTAAAATTTTAATAATTAAGGATCGATAGAAGAGACTATAGGAACATGATCAGAATACTAACTGGTCACTGTCTGGTAGCTGAATACGCCCGCAGAATGGGGCTAACAGATGACAGAAACAATGGAGTATCTCTTGTAGACTTGTCCCGCATTGCCAAGACTACGCTGTAAGCATCTGGGGTCCCCACGGTATGATATGCTGTGGGAGGTATCGATAGTGAGGCCGCAGAGTCTTGAAATTCGCGTCCAGTGTAGGCATCCTAAGGGATGACTACTTCTCTTGGACCTAGGAACTGAATTCCATCTCGTATCACAAAAGACCAAAACTGGTCTATGCGTAGCTTATTGGCCTACCAGTTTAACCTAACCTATACTAATTAAGATGGAGGCTGATGAGGTGGGAACATCCATACACTTTCTTCTCCATTCTCCAGCCTTTGCAATACTAAGGCCTTACCTTCGATAAACCAGAAAATATAGCCGAAACTGCCATTAGCCATTTCAACAAATTTGTATTACGGTCAAAGTGCTTCGTCGTTTTGTAAAGCTCTAACGATCCATTATATTGGAGTTTTAGGCTTTACAATTGCGCGACGTTAAAAGCTGTTCAAGTGACATTCATTTTAAGATCGACCTTATAACCTAATCTTACATTGATAAAATAAGCATAAAAGGCAAAACAAATAAATATTTGTTCATATACTCAAAAAACACCAGATGTTAGTGCAGATACATATAAGAAAATATTTGTTCAATTTACTTGTTATATGAGACACCTTGTACGTTTTATTTATAGTTTTCTTTGCCATTAGTTTTGATACGGGTTGTATAACAGTTTGCGCAGAATAGAATAAAAAGCAGTCGTGGCCGAGCGGTTAAGGCGTCTGACTAGAAATCAGATTCCCTCTGGGAGCGTAGGTTCGAATCCTACCGACTGCGAAGAGCTAAGGTTTTTTTGTTAACTTTTTTTATTATACTTTTTAATAAATATTTATATGTACATATGTATACATATTTTTTCAATATTTAATCGTTTTACAGCGTCTCGCCCCAATGTGGCATACATTGAATTGGCTCATGGTGGACATTTGGGATTCTATGAAGGCGGCTTAATCTACCCTAACCCAGTTACATGGCTAGATCGCACTGTAGTCGCCATGGTAGGCTCCATAGTAATGCTACATATGGATGCTGTGTCCAGTGCACAAAAAGTTGGTTATGAATAGGTGAAACAACACGCTTCACACGCAAAAACATGTGGAAATCGCACTTAAATTAACATATGCGATGATAATGCGAATGAGGAAAGGTCGCAGTACAATTAAGTTCTCTAAGCATATACTTATGTACGTAGGAAAAATGCACAAACCATGAACATTTCCTTTGATAAATTTTGTAAAATTGAAATGTTTACTTTTGTTGAATTTTTAATTCGTATTTGTTCATGCAAACATCACATTTGCATTCGCAAAAAAAATGAAAAATAATAAAACAATATGTTGTTTTCTGCATTTGTTGTTTTTATATAATTGTGCAAAATTAAACGAACTTAAATGTATTAAAAAAAACTTATTCAAAGGCTCTGAATAAAAAATTCCATTTTTCCTAAATATATTTTTAGGTTAAATTAATTGTATGCATTTGCCTATCAGTTATTTATGTCATATTTTATGTGTGTGTAAACTGTTTACATACATATGTACATACATATATATACATACGTAATCTTCTTTATGCTATTTTGCCTATTTAGCCATAGAATTTTTCACTTTTATCTTTACAGCAACTTATATAGATTGTTGACTATTTATTATTTTATATTTACAATTGATAATTTTAGTACTTTTTTGCAACTCATCATATCATAATAGCAACCAAACTGTTATACCATAAATTTGCGCTCAACTTTGTTAATATAGCGTTTGTATTACATCTCAAATTAGTTGTTGCACTGGTATGATATTTAACTTTGTTATTTATAATAAGTTAATTGTTTAACTGAAGACAGTAACCTTTAACCAAATTATAAATTACTCAAAAAAATTAAAAAAATGTATAACTACCGGTCAAACAAAATTTCACAAAATTCGACTATTTGCTTTCAGCTGCATTTTAAAATCCGTTAAATGTTTAGTATAGATATATGTATGTATTATAAAAAGTAATTTTTAGAGACCGTAAATAATGATTATTGTTGCGTTTTTTAAATGAAAAAATCAATAAATTAGTATCGACTTACAAAAAAAAAAAACAGTTAATGTCATTAATCCTTTTTCGACAAGTAAGCATTTGTTTGATTATTTATTAATTACGGATTTTTATGATTTTCTTCACCGATAATGATTTATTTTTATAATAATTCATATGTAATTATCTTTTATAAGCAAATAATAAAAAAAAAGAACAATATAAAAATCACAAATAATTATTATTTATTTATAATTTATGATTTTTATTTTGACTAAAGTCATTATTTATGAAATTTTTGGTAAAAAACGTTGATTATTTATGATTTGTTATAAAATTGATGGAAATTATACATTATAGATTAATTTTTATAATACTTCATATATAATTATTATTTATGAGCAAAAAGTAAAAAATAAAAAAATCATAAATAATGATGATTTATGATTTTTGTTTATGACAATAATCATTATTTATAATTTTTTTTTTCTGGTAAAAAGTTTGATAATTCAGGATTTATTATAAAATTAATCAAAGTTATTAATTATTATAAAATTAAGGGATTACATGTGTTTCGGGGCTTACAAGAATGTTATTTAATTCTCTGTAATATTGTCTCAGTCGAGGTCAGCTACGTAGTATCTTATAGCTTAAAACGAGTTTTTCTTGAAACTATGTTGTCAAAGACGATTGTCATGATTACTCGCAAACTACTAAACCGAATGACATTTTATGCAGGTCTTCGAGATACAATTTACAAGGACTTGAACAAAGGATTATTTTAGATCAATTACAACTATAAAAAAAAATCTGTAAAAATTAGCATTTTTTTATGTTTTTCTTTGGGTCAATTACAACTATTAAAAAAAAAATGTCGAGAAATTTTTAGAAATAATTAAATTTTTTTTATAAAAACTTCTGCCAAATAAAAAATTTTAATTTTTTTGTTTTTTCTTCATCCAATGCCCAGCTTATGGTCTTAACTAAAGCGCTTATTTCCTTTTTTATTTTTGAAGATTTTATGAAAAGTTCTGCTGTTAAAAGCACAAAATCGCTTTAAAACATGTAACTTTGGAGCAATAAAAAGTTTGAATAAAATATTTAATTTTTTATACGAAAAAAAATTATTGAAAATAGACCGTTTTTTCTCGATGAAATCCATGTAACCGCTTAATCAAAATGAAACATTATCGATGAAGAAAATCGTAAAACTCAAAGTAAAATCATTATTACGTGATTTAAAAAAAAAGAACTTATAATGATTACGGTCTCTGGTAATTTTGCCGTTAAAGTCTAGCAAATAAGAGTAAAAAAATATTTTTTTTGAAAGAACTTTCTTATGAAAATTACAACTGAAATTTGTACTTAAGTTCTTTTATGAAATGTGATGATAATAAAAGAAGCTTTTTTTAGTTTAAATGTACGATAATATTTTTAGTTTTAATTTAATATATAAGTTTACATTTACATTTTAAATACATAGTCACAACAACACTTGCAGAAACAGTTTACACTCATTTAAAAAATAAAAAGTTCAATATTAAACATTGTCATTTTTTTGTAAAAAAAGCGAAAAAACAAACCCAAAAATAAACGTAACAAAGTATTTTGCAAAGGCCTTATTTTGATAAGTAGCGTAAAATTGTTCTTTTTCAAATGACATTTTTTAGACACTTTGTGATTTTATAACTATTTTTTATTAAAACACACAAACATAGATATATAATGCATGTATATTTCAATAATCTCAAAAATTTTTTAAAAATATTTTTGCAAAACAATACAAAATGTTGTAAAATTAAAACCATTTAGTACTGAACACATCTAGAAAAATTAAAAATCTTGGCCTTTAACTCAAACTGTAGTCACAGAATCTAGCGACAACCAAATAACTTTACCACCGGCTCATAGTTTGCGAAAGCAGCCGAAAATGTTCACCCCTTAAAGCCGTATTAAACTAGAACTTTGATAAATGTCTTGTTATATTGCTTAAAAAATAAAAATATTGAAATATTCACAACAATATGCGTGTGTTCAATGCCGCTATAAACAGAAAGAATAAATAATAATACCGAAAGTTGCTTGATATAAGATATAAAATTAAAAACTATCAACTATCTCAAATGTATGTAATTCAACAGGAATAAACAATAAAATAAAAAATAATAATAATTATATAATAAAGAAAGTTATGAGAAAACTTAGAATTAATATTGGGTCTAATCATTGAAACCGTATCGAAAAAAAAAATTTCGATGAAGTTGTACTCACTTAGTGACTCGATAAAATACATTCCCTGGCTAATAGATGGCGCTAATTTCGAAATTAACCAACAATTGAAACCGCAAAATCGAGAATTTTTGTCGAAATCTATCCGTTGATCATGCTTTTATATTATCGGTTATAAACGGGTTATTTACCGGTTTGAACCGATTTGAAGTTTGCAATCCAAACCAAATTTCCGGAAAGAGTTTAATCTGCCAACGCATATAATGCTAACAAGGCTTGTATCCGAAACATTCCACAGCTTTAAAGTCTTCCTATTATATAATGAATCTCAATACTGATAGAATTGTCTGCGGGACGTAAAGAGTGAGGGAGTGGAGTTTAAACATATTAAAATATTAAAATAAATTATCACGTAAGAGGCAAAACGTATTCGCTAATGTTTAATAATATTTTAAATTTCAAAATGCAATTTACTAACGCTGAAGTAGCGCAATAGGCACATTAATTTGGCATGCAGTCGTGGCCGAGCGGTTAAGGCGTCTGACTAGAAATCAGATTCCCTCTGGGAGCGTAGGTTCGAATCCTACCGACTGCGAAGACTTTGAAATCTTTTTTATACATTTTGGTAAATATTTAATTTATATTGTATGTATATTTTTTCAATATTTTATCATTTTACAGCGTTTTATTATATTCTTGCTACAGACTACTATAGTTTTGTTCTTCTAACGGTTGTTCGTATCACCTAAAACTAAGCGAGATAGATATAGAATTATATAAATATATAAATGATCAGGATGACGAGAAAAGTTTAAATCCGGTTGACTGTCTGTCTGTTTGTCCGTCCATCCGTCCATGCAAGCTGTAATTTGAGTAAAAACTGAGATATCTTGATGAAACTGATGTCAACTTGGTACATATGTAAGTTCCTTAGTACAAAAAAAATCGAGCTCGTAGATGAGTGTAACCGGACCACTGAAAAACATATAAAGTGCTTTAACTAAGCACTAAGTTAAGTTATAAAGCTGTAATTTGGTACAGAGGACCGCCTACTTCCCATGTAGCACAATTTTAAGTTCCACTTGATTCGTTCAGTTTTCAGTATACAAATCAAGAAGCAATTAATATAACGGTATAAAACTTTGCACGAATAATGTCTTTAGTGTATGCCACCTTATGCCGAAAAATTGTCTAAATCCAATAAAAACTGTTCAAGCCCCTAGGTACCGAATATTTAAACCCCGGTAGCAATAGTTGACTTTTGATTGAAAATGTCGTTCAATGTGTAATATATATATCTGAAACTAAGAGATAATCCTTCTCTTATAACGGTATGTCACAAATGGGTTCAATCGGACATATATTTCCTTTAAACCCCATATATCTAATATAAAGATTTTCGAACATCCGGGTGACTTTGTACCGCATATATCGGGCAATATGTGAGTTATCCCAGTGAAAATAAGGATTCATTTAAAATCAAAAACCCAAAATATTTTATTGGCATAAGGATAAAGATCGTTATTGGATGACAGAATCAAATTAAAATTGAAAATCGTGACAGACTGCGAATAAAAACATACATTTTTAGATCAAGTTTTCGCTAGGAATGGCTTCAAAAAACTAGTTGTAAAAACAAAAAGGTCGTTGTTCATTGACTAGAAAATATTGTTTCAAAGATTTGTGCAAAATTTGAACAAAATCGCTTTATAACTTTTCTAACCCGCCTAAATTTTTAACCCTGGATGGGCATCGTTATTTTGCTGTTGTTTGCAAAACATGATGACATTCGACTAGCAAAGCACGTCCAGGGTTAAGAGTGCGAATTGCTAAGCAAACTTTCATAATATGAAAACACATGTCACCGTAGTTTTATAGCGTATTATGCGAGCATAAGGGAAAAGCAGTCGTGGCCGAGCGGTTAAGGCGTCTGACTAGAAATCAGATTCCCTCTGGGAGCGTAGGTTCGAATCCTACCGACTGCGAAGACTTCTGAATTTTTTTTGTTTTTTATTTTTTTGTAGAAAATTGAATTATTAAAAAATTTAAAAATACTTAGTTCGTAACCGACAAAAGTGATGCAGGTGAAATAGTATTGCAATAAAATAGTATAAGAATAGTAATTTAATAAAATTTCGGAGTAATCGGAAATTGTCATTGGTTGTCAAAATAAAGACACCAAAGGCGACACTTGTTGGTGAGAAATATAAACCTTGTAAGGGTGATAACTCCATCAAATTGGTCGTTGTAGACACTTTTGAAATTGTTAGTGAACCAATAGTCCATATATTGTTAGGCGAGTATCAAGTTTAGAGATTTTCATTTGCAAATAAAGCACTGTGTTTCGGTATGAAATATGACGCCATCTAGCGGTAAGTCTTTGGCAAAAAAAAATTAAATAATTCACGCACAGATGGCCAGGAAATAACTGATACTGGCCACCTTACACTGAAAACACACACAGTGACCTTGTTTATGATGTCACAACACAATAACAGATCAACTAAACTTTTCTTTAAAGGGCTGTATTCATTATACCCTGAACAGCGTATATTAAGTTTGTCACGAAGTTTGTAACACCCAGAAGGAAGCGTCGGAGACACTATAAAGTACATATATACAATGTACAATGTATATAAATGATCAGTATGTTGAGCTGAGTCGATTTAGCCATGTCTGTCTGCCTGTTTGTCCGTCTGTCTGTCTGTCTGTCTGTATATATACGAAATAGTCCCTCAGTTTTTAAGATATCGTTTTGAAATTTTGCAAACGTCATTTTCTCTTCCAGAAGCTGCTCATTTGTCGGAACTGCCGATATGGGACCACTATAATATATACATATGTATGTATGTAGCTGCCATACAAACTGAACGATCGGAATCAAATGCTGGTATGGAAAACTTTTGCATTTGACATGATATATTCACAAAATTTGGTATAGATTATTTTCTAAGGCAACAATGTAATCTCCGAAAAAATTGTTCAGATCGGATTACTATAGCATATAGCTTCCATACAAACTGAACACATAGTTACTAAAAGAAATGCACCTGTGAAGGGTATATTAGCTTCGGTGCAGCCGAAGTTAACGTTTTTCTTGTTTTATACTAACTTCCATAAGGATTTTATTCTAACTTCAAAATCGCTTATAAGGTCCTAACGAGCGTACTGTGTGAAAGATTAAGGCCCACCGTCAACAAATTTATTGGACCTTATCCGCTCCGTCAAGATCAAGAAGGAACTCTCCGAGTCGTTCGATACCAAATGAGGTTTCAGACAAGGCGAATCCCTATCGGCCGACTTCTTCAATCTCTGTAGAAAATAAGTACAATCTTCTACAAAAGTGTACAACTGCTGACGTACGCCGATGACATCGTTACCATAGCAACCGCCCCGTTAGTTCTGCTTTCTTCAGACTGGATAAGGAAGCAAAGCAAATGGATCGGGTAGTGAACGATGACAAGACGGAATATCTCCTGCCATTAAATAAACAGTCATCGCAATCGCGACTTGACAGTCCGAACTAGTATTAACACCAACAACAATGTCAGCCTCGAAATCCAACGCAGAATAACTCTGGCCAAGGTAAAGGCCTCACTCGACGAACAAAGACCAAACTTTATAAGTCACTAATCATCCTCGTCCTGCTATATGGTGCAGAGGCATGGACGATGACAACATCTGATGAGTCGACGTTACGAGTTTTCGAGAGAAAGGTTCTGCGGAAGATTTATGGTCCTTTCCGCATTGGTAACAACGAATACCGCAGTCGATGGAACGATGAGCTGTATGAGATATACGGCGACATGGACAGAGTTCAGCGAATTAAGAGACAGCAGCTACGCTGGCTAGGTCAAGTCGTCCGCATGGATGAAAACACTCCAGCTCTGAGAGTGTTCAACGCAGTACCCGCTAAGGTAAGTCGAAGGATGACCTCCACTCCGTTGGAAAGATCAGGTAGAGGAGGACTTGGCTCTACTTGAAGTCTCCAATTGGTGTCAAACACCCAAAAGAAGAACGATTGGCGCGCTGTTATAAACTCGGCTATAACCGCGTAGGCAGTGTCTACCCTAATAAGGAAGAAGATAATTTTTGGTTTAGGTTGGAAAGCTACACTATCGTAGAAGGCAGGGGAAATTCTAGATTCTTTACGGTAATATTGTTTAAAAAACGGAACTTCTGACGAGGAGGTGGTTAGATTATTGAATCTAGTCAATTGAGGATAACACTTTACTCATTTCAAGCATTTCAAGTGAATTCTACAAAATGTGAATTTTCCAACTTTTTTCATAATGATTGACCATGTAATGGGCTATTCAATATTATCATCAACCTGTAGAACAATGACCTGAAAATAACCTTAACTGCTCTTAATTTTGAAAATATCAGTGCATACTTGTATTTGTAATGCTCTCGGCTTATCAAAATATAAAAAAAAAGTCGGTGAGACTACCACTTAACTACTGCCCGGCTTCATTCGGCATCAACTTCAGTGCCAAGGTTAATCAAGCAATTGGGGTAACCGATAAGACTGCATTAACGGCATGTAGTGCTAAGCAAATATAAAATATATTACCGTTAAAACACCGCTTAACAACAAAAAATTGTTGTGATTGCTTAATTGTCTGATAGAACGCGAGATTTTGTATAAAATACCGCTATTGACTGACAAAAATCACAGTTCAAACGGAACAGAGCTAAATTACAAAGCAAAAACATGAAATTCGCTGTAACGGTAATATTTGTGATTACGCTTTCTTTAGCAAAAGCTGAACAAGCCAATACAAGTGAGCGCTGCACGAATGCTTGCCCGAAACATTTGGATCCTGTTTGTGCGGTTTCCGGAGACGAGAGTGCTGCAACGGAGTCGAGTGCAGTGGGCGAAGGCGTCGTGTACCGTTACTTCCATAACGACTGCTTACGGCGTTATGCGAGTTGCAGCACCGGCACAGGTGACCGTCATTTACTGTTATTTAATATTGATTATTTTTCTATTTTTGTTTTTTTTGACGAAAATTTAATTTTTTGTTTTTATTATAGTCTGGCGCATTACGTCTTTGTCGCTTTGCCTCAAGCATGTTGATCCCTTGGTGCGTGAGCAGTGCTTACGTCCTTGCCCATTTATTTATGAACCAATTTGCGCTTCTAACGGTAAAACTAAAGAGATTTTTGGCAATAGCTGCATTTTGGAAGTTGAGAACTGTCTTTCAGTTGATGGTGAGTAGGGGAGAAAAATGATGGACGGGTGAAAAGTGGTCGAAAACTCGAAAGGCGTGCAGATTTGTTAATTCGAATTCAAATTAAATTTTCGGAAATATTTTTAAAATTCATTACTTTTTTTATTATATCTTATATATCATAGATTCCAAATAATATTTTCTCTTTATCCTACAGCGTGGACTTTAATAGATGACAGCGATTGTGGCTTGTAACTGCTTATACTTACATAAATATACGCACACACTATATACATACATACAAGTATGTGTATATATGTATATAAAGGCAAATTTGTACTTAAAATGTTTACCTTGAAGTTGCGCCAAATAAAATGTTTTCACATAAAAATTCAAAGTTTTTATTTTATTTTTTTTATTTTTTCTGTTTAATGTTTCAGAAATTATACAAAAAACGTTACCTAGTATTTATTGTTACAGTTACTTTCGTTTTTCTTCTTTGTTTACAATATTAATAATTTTTCTCCACTAATACTTAGTTTCAGTTTATACGCTTAACCATAGTCATTGTTGTTGTGTCATATTACTTATGATTTTACTTATGTACATATGTAATTATGCATGACTTTAATTATCTTCTTCGTAACATCTTTTTGCTATTTTTTTCAATATTTACAGTTTAATAAATACACATTATAAATTCATTTATTTTTTCTATAGTTAGGATGACATTAAATATTTATTTAGTTTTCGCTAAATTCTTAAAATTTGCTTATGCTTAATTTACCACTACACATATTAATTTTTTTAACTACAGTTACTTTTCACTTATTGTAAGCACATATGCTCCATAGCTTTACACTCAGCACAGTGTCTAATTTTTTTACAGTTTACCGTACTTTTGTTTTCTAACCTGCAACTACAACAATGTTTTTGGTCAATTCTTTTTCATGTGCCATTTTCAACTTATGCATTTATAAAATTTAAATTGATTTTGAGCATAGTTTGGTTTTTTGCATGGTATATGTCCAACATTTTGTAGGCTCTTACGTATGTATATTTTTTAATTTTATAAATATTTTTATTTACATAAGAGGGAATATGCTTATTTGGAGTTCAAATGTAGGTACTCAAAAAATTATATTCAAAAAAATTAAATTTAATAAAAATATTTTATAAAAGTATTTAAATGAGAAAAAAATGTAAATTTATTTTAATAAAAAAAAATATAAATTGATTTCATAATAAGAAAAATATTACAAATTAAAAAAAATTAAACATTAATTTAAATTTTTTATTTCATAATAAAAAAAATATTAAAAATTAAATTTATTTTTTTTATTTCAATTTTTAATTTTTAATTTTTAACTTTTAACTTATTTCACTAATTTTTTATTTTACTTTTTAATTAATTATTTTTTTTATTTAAGTTTTAAAAAAATGTTTTATATAAAAATTTGGTAAAGAGTAAGAATATGCGGTAGTATAAAAATTATAAAATAATTGAGTAAAAATTTCAAATTAACAAATTTTTGTGAGCTCAAAAAATTTTGTAAAAAATGTGTTATAATAATAATAGGAAACAAAATAAAAAATAAACATAAAGAAATAAAAAATTGAGTGAAAAAAGTTCAAATAAAAATTGTTTGTCTCAAAAAAATTATAAAAAAACATATCTTAAAAAAACAAAAGAAATTTAAAAAAAATATTATCTTAAAAAACAAGAAAGATTACAAAAAATATTAATAAAAAAACAAAACCAAAATTTTAATGAAAAAAATTAAAGAAAAAATTTAAATAAAGAATACATAAAATTTAGTAAAAAATTACAAATAATTTAATTTTGAAAATTTTTATCTTTCGCAAAAAAACAGTAATTAGTAGCCTTAAACACAAGTTTGTTATCATTTTTATTGATAAATAAAATAAAATAATAATATATAATACATATGTATGTACAAAAGTACAAAAAATAATAGTAAATTAAATTAATTTATTTTTTAAAGATTGGAATTTTCGAAAAAAATATAATTTTTTAGTGTTAAACACCAATTTGATATTAAAAATTAAATAAAAAATTTTAATAAATATTTTCAAATAAAAAACATATAAAGAATAGGAAACATTTGTAAGTAAAAACAAAAAACAGTAAAAAATTCAAATACATTTTTTTGCCATTTCACAAAAAAAGTTTTATTCTGAAACGCCAAATTGTTACATATTCTATTAGATATTAAAAACTAAATAAAATAATAATAAACATACACATGTACAAAAAAACAAGATATTAAAAAAATTCAAATAAATTTATTTTTGAAAGTTTCGAATTTTCGCAAAAAATATAAATTTTTAGTGTAAAACACAAATTCGATATTATTTTTATAAGACAATATAAATTAGTTTAAAAATTTTAATAAAAATAAAAATAACATATTCAAATAAATCAAAGAATATTATATGTAAGTAATTTAAAATTTAAATAAATAAATAATAACATATGTAAGTTCAAATAAATAATATATACTCCTATATAGTTTTTTAATTTCGCTTTTCCCAAATGATTTGCTTTTAAATAAATATTAATTCAGCATTAGTTTCAATATACAAAATTTCATTAAATTTACTTCAAACTACCTCAATTATATTTTCTACGATAATTTGTCTATATTACTAATTCTTTCTATCGATTTTATCTACAAATTTGTTATGTGTCAGTAGCATAATTATTTTCCTTGTATTTACTTATTTATATGAATTCCTTATTTAAGAATTTAATTATATACAATAATGTCCCCTTATAATCCAAGTCACGCAGAAGTATGCATGCAATTTATACATACTTGTATTTACAGTTAGACCAGCAGACATTAGCGCTTGCTAAAAAATATTATAGAATATTAAAGAACGCTTGAGTAAATAAGTGACAATTAAAAAATCTCTACACAAATCAAGGGACATAATTCATTTATTTATTGAGTGAATAAAATATTTACTTGCAAGTGTAATGCGTATCGTAAATAAAAGTCGCAGCAAACAGTCGACTGAGTAAATATTGTATAAACAAAAACTGCTCGTGTGGAAAAATGCATTAAATTTTTATTCTCTCTCACTCTCTCACTCTCGCATACGCACATACACACATTTATGCGTTGTTGTATTTATTAAATCTTAAATTCTATGTTTGTTGTGCGACAAAATGTTTGTATGCGTTTTCATCACACACAAAACAACAACAAATAAATACCGTTATTGTACTAAATACATTATTAATATTAATTTACAAGCATTGTATCTTCTTATCTTTGAACATTATTTACTCGCAGCTAATTGAGTTTCACAATGAATTTATACAAATTTACAAACAGTTGAGTGAACACAATGCCACTGAATTTGATAAAGATTTAATTGAATTTGCGCGTTGCTATCATGGTATACGGATGAAAATATCTATTGTGAATGCAAATTAATTTATAACATACATAAATGCGGTTTTTATATACATATACATATGTGCCTATATACAATGTCTCGACTGTTCTAATTGTCCGTTACTATCCAGTTTTAAATTTTTAGTTTTGTTCCCTCTCAAATTTAGATGAATGAGCAGTCTGATTAGCATTCATTTTCTATCTATAAACCAAACTGTTCACTCTTCTCTCATTTCCTTTAATAAAACCTCTCACTTGGCTACAGTTATATTTTCCTGTTCTGGCAACTACCAGTAATTTCCATAAAAACAAGCAGCTAGAATTGAATATACCTAAATATACGCCTTTGTTTCGTGAGCTATATAGGACCTCCACCAAAAAAGTTTGAAAAGTTATTTTTTTCGGCATGAACCTTACCGAATTAGCTGACACTTCAAAGATGTCGAAAGAATATTTTGAACTATCGTTCAATAACATTATATCTGGTTTTTCTCTAGGAAGAAGTTCCTCAAGATCCGGACTACTGTAGTGATTTTCAGGCTAAAGAGGCTGCTATTAAGGTAACAGTAGATTTACTGCTCCGGGAGGCGAGCATCCGCCGACAGCAGAGTGGACCGATATTAATATCGACCTCACAAACTGTGCACTCAAAGTTAGTCAAGGAGTGTTCGTCTTCACTGGAAATAACATCATGCTACTTCATCATCAGGAGGTGACTGGTCATTGCGAAATAGCTGGAAACTGCAAAGCTGATGAGATACCAAGAGGAGACACTCATACCCCGCTCACATCGGAGTGGGAACGAGTAAAATCTCCGTTGTCAACTCGCATGTGATTAGAAGGCGTTGGCCGATGACCAACTGCTGTGCGACTGCGAGGTCTTTCAAGCCTAGTAAGAGATCTCCTGAACTGCTTGCTCTTAGCAAAGTTCCTCTTCAATCAATCGTGGGAGTTCTTGCCGGACATTGTCCGGAAGAAGGTGTGGTGGAAACTTGCAGCCATTTTCTCCTACATTGTGCAGTCTCTACAAGACTGAGGCTGAAACCTCTCTATATATATAAACATATGTATGTATAGTAAAAAATCATACTTAAATCAAAAAAAAAAAAAAATTATTCACTTATACAACAGTTTATTGTGCGTTCCAAGTTGTTCTAGTTGAGATCATACATGAGTTTCTCCGCATTGTTGGGTTCCTCGCAATCGAAAGAGGCCATCATTAGTTCTGAAAAAATACAAATAAAAGCAAATCGATTAAATTGCAGTACAAATGCATCTAAAGCTAAATACTATTATATACTATAAACAAAAATTATGAGCTTAATAAGCTACCTAGAAAAAACTTTCATACATGGACGTTTGACTCACAGATATCTTCAACAAAAAAGGCTTCAAAATGGCTTAGGTTAGGTTATGAGGTCCCTCCTAACAGGGATCCCACTTGCTCAGCTTAGAATATCGGTCCGTTGAGTTACCTAAATATCCTGTATAATAGAACATAAGAACATAAAGCGCTTTTTGCCTATCACAAATTTGTTGAGACGGCTAATGTCAGTTTCCGTTACGTCTTTTGGTTCGCCGAAGGGACGATTGCTGACCTTCGACGTAGAAGTTCTCACTATACGCTGTCCAATAGGCATTCCTGCGAAACAGCTTAAATCTTGTCGGACGCGACTTGTCCAAGTGGTATGGAGGAGGGTGAGGACCAGGCGCTTTCTTCCTCCATTGTTCAGGCTTTGCAAGACTGATGTTGAAACATTGACTATGTCTTTTGGTTCGCCGAAGGTCGGCAGTTTTGCAAATAGCTTAGTAGATATTCTGCGTTCTACTCTGAGCCAAAAGGGGAAATGATATTGCAGTTTCAAATGAGCGGGGCGTCGACCAGCGCCTTCTAAGAGCATGTTGTCCGTTGATCCAGTGCTATCGGGTAGGATGCCATAGTATTGCCACTCTGCTGTCCGAGTGATGGCTCACCTCCCTGAAAAAGTCTGCACTTCGTAGCAGGTTTACTGCAACCTTAATAGCTGCTCCTTCTGCCTGAAAAGACTACAGAAATCCGGTACCTAAAGCTAATATTGACGAATAGTTTTTTACAGAAAACTCTACCTCCAATCTAACCTTCTTCAAATGACTTATTTTTTCAGTTTTGCTTCAAAAGCTTAATTTCTCTCTTCTCCAAACTTTAACAAAGCCAAATGCCCGCTAATTAGTCCATAATTTATAATTCTCAAACCACTTAAGTTGAAAAATCGAAAATGTTGCTCATACTTCATTTTGTTTTCGCTTGAATGATGCCACGTGGCAGAATCCTTTACTGCGCTTACATAGATTTTCAATGCTCTCTGCAAACAATACTCGCAGCAGTCTGTAGTGAGCTCTGTCAACGCCATTGTTCTGCTGGTAAATAAGCTAGAATTTCAGTATTGATAAAATGTCATAAATGTCGTCCAGCTTCGACGCAAAAACATACCCAAATAGCTGTACATCAAGTTGACACACTTCGCACGAACAAACCATCCACCAGCTGCCACCTCCTCTGCTCTCTCACCGGACGAGTACAAGTAGTTGAGCGCTGGTTGTCCTTGGCAGCACTTTGTTCATGTGTATGTGTGGATCAAAGTAGCACTTGGTTACAACATTTAATGGCTCGCCATTTGCGGACATTTTCGTCGGAAATTCCAAGTTATTTACTTAGACTATTTTTTTGCGAGCTTCTTTATTTTCATTTTGCTTCTTTCGGACATTTGTCTTGTCGTGTGACAAAATCGCTGTTTTTTCGTCAGTTTATGCATATGTGTGTTTGTGTGCTACCACTTGTTAACAAAGGCTAATGTTCTTGCGCATGCTCATAGATACACTTAAGCACACATATAAGCGGAAATGTTTAAAATGCATTAAATGCTCGAGTGCTTTACGGGGGAAATGCGAGTCTTTCAATGCAAAGCTCAATCGTAGGGCAAATATTGCATGCCATCGATTTGATGATATTTGCTATTGTGAGTGTACGGCATCGCACATATATACATACTTACGTACTTACTTATGTACTTACAAGCATCATGCGATTTTGGAGCACACTTCAAATATGTATTTGACGATGAGTGCATTTGGATAACTTATCACACTGCATGTATAAAATTACGTGGCAACTTGTATTTGGCGTTGCTGGCGAGTTTTCTCGTAAAGCTCCCGCTCAGCTAAACCTTTTCATAAGCACTTAAGGTGGAATTGCAATTGCATGACTATGAGTTATTTTCAATTTCCGTCTGCACGTACCTTTCAAATGAATCATTAGCGCTTTGCGCACGCATTGCCATTTGCGGGTAATAAGCAGGGAATATAGGGTATATTGGGTATATAGAGGCACAAAGATGCTTGGCGTGGCGCAGTTGCAGTATAAGTAATGACAATGGTGGTTTTAGAGAACATGCTTGCTGTAAATATGCTTGGGTGCTGCGTAGGCGAAAACCCTGTGATAAATTATGAAAGTGTTTAAGAATTTCAAATTTATATTTTTGGGTAGGGTGAAGCCATTGGAGAAGGGAAATAGTGAGCTCTTTCACGGATGGATCGAAGTAAAGAGAAAGGGACTCCACATCTTAGTCTTCTGTCGGGTGCTCTTGATCAACTCTAGTTTTAGGCTAACAGACCACTGCAGCCTCTTTCATGTAGATGTGGTTCCCATCAAGTAGCGGTAGATATACTGCTCTTTGGATAGGTAAGCATTCGCTTCGATAGCCGAGCGGCAATAGTGACTGTCAAGGAGCGCATGAACTCAATATTAATATCTAAAGGTTTTTTCTATAATACACTTTTATGGGTGACCGGTTACAGCGGAATCGCGGGAAACTGCCAAGCCAATGAGCTGGTTAGTGTGGGGGTACCGTTATTCAATTTCATCCGATTGGAAGCGAAAAGCTTTTTCAATGTTCCCTTGTTTTTTTTGAAGATTAGCCTTTTCAAATATTGGCCGCGGCTACGTCTTGGTTGGTCCCTTCTATAGGCATTTCGACTGGTAACTGGCGAATGACACTCATGATGTTTTGTTTGCATAGAATTTAGACTTTACATATCCCAATAGGAAAAAGTCAATGACCTTTTTGTTTACAATCTGCCGAGGCCATTGACTCCTTTGTTTACGTTTTATGAGGTCACTGACTCTTTGGTTTACACTTTATAGGGTCATTGATTTCTTTGTTTACATTATGAACGTGTTTGACCTTCTTGTTTACATATTGTCAAGGTCATTGATCGCTTTGTTTACAAACTTTAACTAAGTCCACAACCTTTGTTTATATTTAGCCAAGTCAACAATCTTTATGGAAAACTTTTCATTTGGTGAGATATCTTCATAACATTTGATATTATTGGCTAAGTAAATAATGCAACCGTCGAAAAAATGGTTTTTATTCAAATCACATCACATCGTGGCGTGAGAATCTTCTAAGGACTTCTAGCAAGTCTGCTTTACTTATATAGAGCCAGTTGGCAGCCAGTTTCCCGTGCGGTCATCTCATGACTTCTAAGTCACATCATTTCAAAGCGCGGTAGTCACGTAAGCATTAGACAGGCACGGAGCCTTCTTTACTTATATAGAGCCAGCTGGCAGCCAGTTACTCGTGAGTTCTCATGACTTGAGGTCCAGCTCTCAGTTTCCCGTGAGGTGACTTCATAAAATCACATCATGTCAAAGCGCGAGAATCACATAAGCACTAGCCAGGCACTGTGCCTTCTTTATTTATATAGAGCCAGCTGGCAGTCAGTTTCCCTTGAGGTCATCTTATGACTTCTAAATCACATCATGTCAAAGCGCGAGAGTCACATAAGCACTAGCCAGGCACTGTGCCTGCTTTATTTATATAGAGCCAGCTGTCAGTCAGTTTCCCTTGAGGTCATCTCATGACTTCTAAATCACATCATGTCAAAGCGCGAGAATCACATAAGTACTAGCCAGGCACTGTGCCTTCTTTATTTATATAGAGCCAGCTGACAGTCAGTTTCCCGTGAGGTCATCTCATGACTTCTAAATCACATCATGTCAAAGCGCCAGAATCACATAAGCACTAGCCAGGCACTGTGCCTTCTTTATTTATATAGTGACAGCTGACAGTCAGTTTCCCGTGAGGTCATCTCATGACTTCTAAATCACATCATGTCAAAGCGCGAGAATCACATAAGCACTAGCCAGGCACTGTGCCTTCTTTATTTATATAGAGCCAGCTGGCAGTCAGTTTCCCGTGAGGTCATCTCATGACTTCTAAATCACATCATGTCAAAGCGCGAGAATCACATAAGCACTTGCCAGGCACTGTGCCCTCTTTATTTATATAGAGCCAGCTGGCAGTCAGTTTCCCGTGAGGTCATCTCATGACTTCTAAATCACATCATGTCAAAGCGCGAGAATCACATAAGCACTAGCCAGGCACTGTGCCTTCTTTATTTATATAGAGCCAGCTGACAGTCAGTTTCCCGTGAGGTCATCTCATGACTTCTAAATCACATCATGTCAAAGCGCGAGAATCACATAAGCACTAGCCAGGCACTGTGCCTTCTTTATTTATATAGAGCCAGCTGGCAGTCAGTTTCCCGTGAGGTCATCTCATGACTTCTAAATCACATCATGTCAAAGCGCGAGAATCACATAAGCACTAGCCAGGCACTGTGCCTTCTTTATTTATATAGAGCCAGCTGTCAGTCAGTTTCCCTTGAGGCCATCTCATGACTTCTAAATCACATCATATCAAAGCGCGAGAATCACATAAGTACTAGCCAGGCACTGTGCCTTCTTTATTTATATAGAGCCAGCTGGCAGTCAGTTTCCCGTGAGGTCATCTCATCTTGAGAAAATTGGAAAAGTGGATACAGCCGAATGAGACGAGATATATATACAATATCCAATGCTCCAAATTAAGATACATTAAACAGCTGGGGTGGAATAATTTAGTTTTTTTACCAAATCCATGGAATTGATATTGACCGCCTTAATAAATTTATGATTATCCATCTATGAGGTGTTGCGATTTAAGCTGTGTTTGGATAACACAAAAGAAATCCAAATGAGATTCATTGATTTTGGGACCAAATCTGCATCATAACCTGACTTTTATGTTCTTTTCAACATTTTATTAGCAAAATGTATAAAATAAAATATATTCAAATATAATTTCATTAATTCTAACTTTTCTTAGTTTTATATATATTACAGTCCCATTGAAAATATGTGCACTTGTATGCCTGTAAACGCTTGGCAATGACCAAAACACACAAATCATTGTTTAAAATAATGAAAAAGCCTGTACAAAAGCCTTCTTTGCCACTCAAATAATTTCCCGACCTGTTGCTACTTCGCGTACTTCAGACCCCCTCCCCAGTGTTGCCAACTACCAGCAGCAAAAATACGCTCTAATAAATTATGAATGAAAGGGAATATACAATAAATAAACAAAGAAATGGAAATGGGCGAACCTTGAATGCGGAAAACATACATATCTACGAATTCTTTGAAATTGTTGCCGCCGCTCTTAAATTAAATTAAAATTATTTCAGAATTTCGTTTAGTTTTCCAGCTAATTCCTGCGCTCGCCGCTGACGCCGGGTAATTGGTAAAAGGCACGTAAAACATTTGCTACAACAACAACAACAGCAACACTTTTTCAACTTTATTAGCTGCCAAGGAAAGTTTGCAGCCAACTTTGCAGTGACGCAGGCGACGCGCATAACTAAGGATGACTGGGCAGGAACTTGAAGTATAACAGTAAAACGAAAGTTAAGTTTATTGTTATAACTATGCCGTTGATGCTGTGGCATGCGCTAATGTGCAGTTGTTGTTATGGCTGGCGAGGCAACGCGGGTGTCGCGGACATGCTACACGGTGGGTGAAAGCTGAGTGGGCGAGGTGTGGCCGCCGGGACTACGCGAAATGCCAACGCAGAAGTGGCTGTTGGAAGCCTTTTAAGGCACTTGACCCACATATATAGTTGAAAGCGGGGCGCTACATGCGTGTATGAATGTATATATGAACGTGTAGTTGTGTGTACGGGTGTGTAGTTGTATTGTCGGGTGTTTAGTTGTGTGTATGCGTGGGTAAGCGTCGCCACATCGCGCTAAAAGTGTATGTGTGCGGGCTTGAGTTGACAGCAGTGTGCTTATGAACGCGCTTATGTTTTTGCTGCAGCTGCGTATGTGTGTGTGCGTATGTAAACAACTGCTTCAAAAGCCATGCATAATGCGTGTGCAAGCATGGATATGCTTGTTTTGTATCTTTTGCAACGCTTACAGCCACTTAACGTAAACAAAAGTTTTGCTCATTATTTGCTAGCCTCTCAAGATTACATTGTTATGGCCGCTCGGCAGCTGCCTGCGTTCATGTATTAAATGTTTTCTGCTTCCGCAAATATAGTATACATAGTATGTATTTCGTTGACTTTAAGCTTGCGGTTAAACGCATATAAAAATCGTACACAATTACTTATCTTTGCCACAGTGCTTAAATGGAAATGACGGCGCAAATATGCAGGTTCACTATTTGTGGACAAACACATACAAATACACAAATGCACGAATAAATAACCAGGCTGTAACACGTTGAATTATTTGCGATAAGATTAGTTTGGAAACTAGTTACAAAATAAATAATTTTTTTAACGCATTAAAAGGCTGACTAAACTGAGAAACCCAGGATGCATTTGTATATATCCGCAGTTTTTGAGATATCGATTTAAAATTTGGCACACATTCTTTACTCTCCAAAAAGCTGTTCAATTGTAGGAACTGTCGATATCGGACCACTATAACATATAGCTGCCACACAAACTGAGCGATCAACATTCATTTCTTGTATGAAAAACTTTTTTATTTGACAAGATATCTTCACAAAACTTGACGTGGTTTATTGTCAAAGGAAACGTTACAGTCTGGAAAGAAATTGTGCAAATCGGACTACTATAGCTAGTAGCTACCATACAAACTGAATGATCATAACCAAGTTGTTATATGGAAAAGTTTTTAAATTGACAAGATATCTTCACAAAATTGTATCTAGATTATTTTTCAGAGCAATGATATAATCTCCGAAGAAATTGTTAAGATCGGACCACTAAAGCACATAGTTGCTGTCATACAAACTGAATGAACAAAATAAAGTTCTTGTAAGAAAAATATTTTTATTTGTTGAGATATCTTCACAAAATTTGACTTAGAGACTTATCAAAGGCAGCGTTACGATATGTCTACAAATTTTTTAGATCGGACTACTATAGCATCTAGTTGTCATACAAATTGAACGATCAAGTTCCTATAGAGAAAACTTTTTTATTTAACGAGATATCTTTACAAAATTTGGCACACATTATTATATACGGCAATGGTATAATCTCCGAAGAAATTGTTCCGAACGGATCATTATAACGAATAGTTACCATACAAACTGAACGTCAAAATCAAGTTCCTCTAGAGAAATCTTTTTAATTTAACAATCTTCAAAATTCTTATTATTTTCAAGACAACGAAATTTACCAAGAAATTGTTCGCTTACTATTTTCCCATACAAACTGACGTTCAACACAATTTTTGTATGGAAACTTTTCCTTGTTTTCTTTATTTAAATTTCTTCTTTGAATTCAAACCTTTCCTCACCAGGAGTAATGAAGAGCAATCAACTAGGGTGAGCATATATTGTATTAAAATTAGTAAACTCCACTCCTGGGTCATAATGAAAAATATGCGCATACAAATAAACTGAAGAAGCAAACGAGGCAAATAATGAAAATAACCGAAACAAAGTGGCGCACAAGTGGCCAACTGTCGGTAGAGCACCTCTGGTCGCTTGCTGGGCCGTACGCCTTGCTCGCTTCATAGGTCATGTGTACGCGAAGTATATTCACACAATAGTGACAAATTGTTTATACTCGGCGAGTAAGGCTTAATTATGCTGTCGTAAAATACTTGGAAGTGAGCATAAGAAATATAATGTGAGAATTTCAAGCGCTGGCCTAGCATGGTTTGGGGTGCAGAGCTTACAATTCGCTGTCCGACAACTATTAAACGGAAATATAATCATTATTAACGAAAATAACTCTATCGTTTCTTTAATAAACTCAATTAGGTGAAAACAACTCCACTTGTTGACTGTAAGTCTTACTTATAGTTATTTCCTATTATGTTTTCATACCGCACTGTCCGCACCCTGAAAATATATTATAAAACAATCTCAACGCATTGCCAGACAATTTATATGCCTCAAATTATACATTTTTGTTGTTTTCATTTAATTCTGCCTTCCTTATTATATTTTCAGTTTGGCTATGTGCGCTCGACCAGCGAGGCCGACATTCCGACATTGCCGTGCCGTGCGCTGTTGTTATTGTAGCCATGGTTGATGTTGCAACTGTCAAGTTGTAAACAATATCATTGTTGTTGAAGCATGTTGAGTCGTGAAGTACCCAGCAAGTGGCTTACTTATATACGCACGAGTACATTTGTGTGTGCGTATGTCTACGTGAAGACAAAGTCTTGTACTGAAAATGTGATTATACATATTTATAATGTCATCACTTTTAAGGGAACTCTCCGCATGTATGTGTATGAGAGTAGTGACTGTCCGATAAGTACATAACATTGTGTAGGCAGCTGCTGGAGTGTATACTCATAACTTGCGTAAGAAATTGGATTTTTATGAAAAAAGTACAAATAAATATGTACATTACTGTACTTCAAATGAAATTTAAAACTTTCTTACCCTCTGAAATGCTTCAATTTGACGTAAAAACCAAACATTAACTTCGACTGCAGCCATTCAAGGCAAAAAAATCTTCACCAAATATGATCAACTCTAAATGGTTGCATCTAATGTACATAATATATACATTGTTATCATATTCTGGTATGGTATTGATTTCATATTTTATGCATAATATGAAGTTTCATTCTTCCCTTTTTATAATTAATTCAATTTGCAATATTTTGAATATATTAAATATAAATACAAGTAGTTACTCATACGACCTGTCTAACGGCAACCTTAGAGCTGTGGACGATTCTAAACATATGAGGATGTGATTTTGCTTGAACTAGTAATAAAACGCTTTAAAGCATTTTGACGCTATAAAGCCTTCGCGCTTAGTGGAAGAAGCCACTATGGACAATCAAATATAAAAAGTTACTCATACGCCACTATGGACTTCAAATATAAAACGTTACTCATCCGCTCTGTCCAACCAGCTCAAAGTTAACGAAAGGTTGCTTAAGTGAGATCTAATGATAACAATAACAGTATATACCCTTCTCGCTTGGAAGAAGAAGTCACTATGGACTAGTGCTCGAAGCAGATTAGTCTATCTTCCAGGTTATATTAGCTGTGACATTTTGGATATTCTTGTTCTGCAAGCTAAAAATGTATGCATTATTGAGTATATGCAGCAAAGCATAACTTAAATTAATATTGGAAACGCACAACAATAGCAATACAACAACAAATATAAATATATAGCAGTGAAGGTCAGCTAAATCGTCAACTGATGACGATGATTGCTGACTTGTTTGCATGTCAATCTCATAAACCCATGTCTCATCGCAGTTATAATGCGAATGGGGGATGGGAATTCGCTCGATCAAGCAAGACCTGTTTACGGTATTCTTTTTGAAGAAAAAATTGAGCTTTATAGGTTCGAGCCTAGCAAAAACGCTTTTCATACCCGAAATTCCAACAAACTCATTTCAATGGACTCGGGAGAGATTTCGACATCTCTAGCCATGTCTCTAACATTTGCCTGATGATTTTCAAGCACCATATCCTTCATACTTTTAATATTTTCATCAGTTGAAGAGTTCGAATATCGTTCAGAACCAGGTATGTCTTCAACAATCTCTCGACCGTCTTTGAAGACTCTGTACCACTCGAGTAACCAACGTTTTTTTTTTGAAATATCATTTACTCCGGGAATTTAATTACAATTACATAAATCCGTTGGGCTTGGGAGAAGTTTTCTATTCTGATTACAACTCCTTTTCCAAAGTCTCTTATTTAAGCCTTTAAATTTTAATCTAAAGAGTTTTGCTTTCGCAAGCCTCAAAAGACAACTTAAATTAGTATGCCATAAATAAGTGTTTACAGCAATAGTCAGTGAAATACTCGTGAATAAAAGAGAGAGAGTGAGAAAGGGAAGTAAAATATAGAAATGTGTAAAATGAGATTTGAAAAGCGTTGTAAAAATGTGGCCCAACCACCGAAAGGCACACCGTAAACCAATGGTGGCTTTAAAGTAGCATACAAATAGATAAATCTTAGCAGTGCGAAAGTATGTGGCGCATATTCATAGCAAAAGCAAACTTGCTCGTATAAAATAAACGGCCCTCCGTTGTTGGCTGAGCGGAATTTATTTTCGGATAAAATTCAACCGCTAGTGATATACTTATTTAGGAGCACACATGTGCATATACATATAGCATCGCAGTTCAAGCACACACACTCACGCGCAAATATCAAGCAGCAGCAGTTGTGCTTGTGTGCGAGCTGGTGGCTAACTAAAGGAGTGCATGCGAAAAGCTGAGAATGTTTATAATGCGAAAGTACTACACCATGTATGCCGGCATGTGCATGTGCACGAGTGTGTGTGTGTCTGGTCATGGCAAAGTGCAAAATCATAGCACACAACTTGAATTACAAGAATTTCCATGCTTTTAATGGAGTCATGGTGTGTGCATTCATCAAGAAAATTCATACATGTAAGCCAGCATATGTAAGCACGTATAACTTGTGATATATTTACCGCTACAATCTGCATACACAGACACACCGACACACACATGCATAGAAGTGGTGTCTATGTGTTCGAATGAATGTCTAAATTTGCGGTGCGGCGCCACATGCATGCACCCATGCAGCCAGCCGAAAATGACCCTGGCCTCATCTGGCGCCCGAGCGTGCACATACCTATCAACCGACTGCAGCATGCAACAAATTTAAAGTTTCGTGCCACTCTACATATTTCATATGAGCACACACAGATACACCTCCACACAAGTATTTAGAATTGGTTGCTAGCATGTTTATGTGTGTGTGTTTGTGTGAAAACTTTGTATTGCTGTAAGATGCACTTGTGGCACATGTGTATGTGTGCGTTCAGTCGGAATTGCGAGTGTTCATTGTAGGCTTAAGCGCCTAGACAGTATTCGGCATGTGAACATGCTAGGCCTTAAATGCTCGAAATTTGTTTTAGAGCCGATGCTGTGTGAGAAGGCGTTTATGAGTGCTGTGCGAACACCAAAAGGCATACATAGAGCGCAAAAATTGTCCAAAAATCACTCAGCTCGCATTGATGCACACAGTGCATACATACACATATATGTAGTGAATATATTTATGTAAATATAGCAGGATGTGCATATAAACATGTAAGTATGTGCTTTTCAAATTTCATTTCATTCAGTAAGCTTTAATACATTTGAACTCTGCGTGGCTTGCTGTGACAAAGTGTTGGTGCTGCTTATTCGACGGTTGAATTGCATGTTGCACGTCTACAACCGGAAGCTTAGGCCGCTCTGTGCTTAAGGGGGAGAGTTCGAAAATTGTTTTCAAATCTGCCAGCAAGCAATTCGCATAGAAGAAAATTGTATTAAGCCCACAGTTTAAATGGAGAACGGTAATTACAAAAGATAAGGCTGTTCCAGTGCGTGTGGTTCGGCTTGATGGCGTCAACTAGAACATTAAAGTTAACTAAGGTGGTGTATGTTAATTGATGGATTGCATTTTATATTTTTCTTTAAGAAATCCATTCTGGGCTTTATTGAGGTATTTTAGTCTAGAAATAAAAAAAATCGAGTTCTCTTTTATTTTAAAGGTTTAACTATTCAAGAAGATGTCTTCAAGGGTCTTTTTCAAAATCAAATTATTTGTTAAGATATTTTTAGGTATTTCGCTGACGCTATTGGACCGATTTAACTGAAAGTTTTTACTATTCAAAAATTCGAAACTGTCAAAAAAGTAATAAAAGTGGTCGCCATTTCGTAAAAAATTATTTCCAACTTTTCTGTCGAACCAGACATTGCGACATTATTCTAGATTTATACATTATACAAAAAAGCACCCGGAAATTGCAATAAAATTCTCCGTATAAATGATAATAAATATATTTTGCTAAGTTGGTAGGAATATCCTTAATTACTATGGCAAATATGACAGCGACCTGTCAACCAGTTTGTTTACAACAGCTGCCTAAGACGGTACACCTCATTAGTGTGTTGTGATTTTTCCAATGGATAAAAATATCGAACAAAGCATTTGTCTTTAATTTTGTATTTCTAACTATATTTCGTGTGTGGAATCATTGCTTACGTAATTCAGTTTTATGAAAAACGGAAGCCTATGAGTGGTACAAAGTCTTCAAAGACGGTCAAGTGATCGTTACAGCCATGCCTCGTCCTAGACGAAGGTCGAAGTTCAACTGATGGAAATATTATAAAAGTGAAAATCATGAGGCAAGGGTTAGACAGAGCTCGACATCTCATGCGAGTCCGTCCAAATGATTTGGTGGATACTTTGCGTATTATGCTCTTTGTTTTTTTCGATATTCGTGGTTTGGCGCATCATAAATTTGGAGGGGTCAACAAAGAATTCTATATGGCCGTATTGAGGCGTTTTTGTGAGAACATCCGTCGAATACGCCCGAAATTGTGTAAGAATAATTCATGGATTTTACACGATGATAATAGACCAGTGCATAAAGCCCAAACTGTGATCGAATTTTAAGCAAAAATGCATTGAATAACATTGTCCAACCACTATATTCAACAGATTTGGCTCTGTGCGATGTTTTTCTGTTCCCCAAACTGAAATTGCCGCACTGAGGAACCCGTTTTCAGTCGATCGAAGAGATAGAACAAAATTCGCTGAACGCCTCCTAAAAAATGCTTATGAAAAGTATTTCGAGGACTGAAAAAATCCTTGTCATAAGTTGGTGGGGATTACTTTGAAAGAAATATTGATGAAAAATGAAATATTTTCCGGCTAAATTTTGTATACTTGTGCATATTTTTTGATTTTAGGTTGCTAGGAGGGTTAAAATTGCAGGTATAGCTATGTATCAATTTGTTGAGACCCTTGGCTTACCTTTTTTAAACATGTCTAAAATTCCACTATAGTGATTTTTGTAAATTTGTAAAAAATTTTTAGTCAAGACACGATCCAATATTTGAACGCTGCTTAGCTAAGCTTCCTACCCATTATTTTATATCACTACTTACTACTTAACATGATCACTCCTTCAATAAAACATTGAAAAAATGTTTTACTTATCACACAGATTCAGATTTCCACAGACACTTTTCCGCTTCATATGAACAACTTTGGTGCCGCTTAAGTTGTTCTATTCACTTATGAAGTTCAAAAATTGCTTGTTTGCTTACGTATCGAATAAACATATATTTTTTGTTGATTCGGCAAATAGTTTTCGAGATACAAGCGTATTTATAAAAAAATTAACATTTAAAGTTTTTTTTAATTAAGTAAGGTTTAAAAAAATGGCTTCACAATAATGCAAGAAAGTATAGCAGTGAGACCACTATTTCTATTAAGAATAACCAATTTATTGTGATTATATAATTTTGTTCAAATCAATCGCTAGCGACAAAATGACCATAACCAAAAAGAAGGTTTTTCCTACAGTAAATGAAAAACTTGAGCTTTTACTTTTTTTGATCACCCTAATGCGCACTTAGCTACAAACTTAATGTTATTACGAAGAGATGTTTGGTGAAATATTTTTTTTTTAAGTTGCAGGCGGTGAAAAATGAAGTTCCGGCTGTAAAGCGAAAACCAACTGCTAGTCTTCAACTTTGTTTGTAAATACGTGAGTGCATGTTCAAAAAAAAAAACGTTCCGTTATGTGTGCATGTTTTTGATAAGAGAACAAAGTTTAAGTTTGCCCGCAAATGCTTCGTGTGTTCGACGTAGAACTTTCTCCTTTGCATTGAAACCGTTTGAGTACAGTTAAATGGTATGGTATAATTGGCTTCAATAATGCTGAGAGAGACATATATGTAAATAATGTATATACATGTGCATGGTTATAACAAAATACATAGCTGCGTATAATATAAATACTTAATTACTGTAAAAAGCTTTGGCAATGCAACACTTGGTCATATACATATATTATTACGTGTCAGCTCAAAGGTTAGTGTTAATCAACTGATTGAACTTTATTAATTGCGCGTATTATGAAAATTTCTCTCTATCGAGAGAATAAAAGGGATGTTTAAGTAGCCTTGATTATTAATTATGCAACTATTTCCATTTTGAATTTGGTTGTGTCGTGATTTTGTATGGAATTTAAACTGTTGAATTACTTATAGATTTAATAGAGCTAAAATATATTTGAATTGCCAATGTTACTACATTAATTTAACTTCCCCAAAGATTTTGAGTGTAAGCTAAGTTGTTAGGTTGGGTAAATAGGCTGAATTTTTGTGAATACGTGAATAATCCCACTTGGAAAGCTAGAGACGTCTGTGATGCACAGACCACTTAGATATGAATCAAACAGCGCCTTGCATGCCGACAGAAAACCTGCTTAAATTTTTTTAAGGCTGCTAATATCAATTCCAGCGTATCCACCGCATTTCGTAAAAAATATGGCAGCCAAAATGCTACAACCTTAGTCTGACGAAACCTGCACAGTAGAGAATAAAATATCTAGATATTTTCACCCCATCTTACTCATTGCAACATTGACAAGGTGTGGCCTCCAAAATGCTTAGCCTCACCGCGTGAGTGCCAATGAACCTAACGCCTATGATTGCGGCGATATAAGCTTTCTTAGTAGTTCAATGTACTTTAACGTTTCACTCTGGGTCAAAAGGCTTTCCCAACCCCACAAGTGCTTATTACCAACCTAAAATTTGGTTATGGGTGCCTTTCCTTGCAAGCTCATCGGCATTAGAATTTCTGGCGATTCCTTGACTAGTTTTGAGCTCATTGTCAGCGATCTATAGTACATCTGTTGCTACCGTGATCGCTTCTACTTCTACCTTAAGAAGACTGCTGTGGTTTGACAGTTGGAAATAAGAGTACATTGAAAATTTCAGGGCTTAAAGTGATCTGTCCGTCTGAAACAAGAGCTGATTGACAGCTTCTGATGGAAGATTCCTCCTCCAACCTTCCTATTGAGCTTCAATCAATCCGTGAAAAAGCTCACTGCGTCTCTTCTGCACCGACTCCTCCCTACCCATATATTTCCCAGAGATATGTGCGCAGAGAAGATGCCGCTGGGAGAAGGTTCCGCACGCAGGGGCCCAAGTTATCAGGGATGCAGTCGAGGATTTCAAAATGTCTAGCGAATGGCGCTCCAAAAATTAGCCGAACGCGATAAAACAAAATACACTAAATAAAGCATTGTCAAGCTTGGACGCCTCTTTTGAGGGCGATAATAAAGATTTGTATGAACATATTGTTATACGGCAGACCTGTTTTTGTCCGCATATTCTCCAAAAAAGCATTGCCCTGTTAAGGTCAGCAATGCCGCCTGGATGTCCCTGTATATGGTTGCTTTCTATATCCTCCCGTAGTTATTCAATAGCATTTCAGAGACCTTCTCTAGTATACCTGGCACATCTTCTTGGTAGATGCTGGCTGAGTTTGATGAAAGGATAAGGAGAGAGCGAGATGTCCCCAGACTATTTGAACCTATCGGTAGAGAGAGTTCTAGAAAGTAACTTTAACAGAAAGTGATTATTGCAATCTAACCTTAACGAGCAAATTAAGCGTTCCAGTTGATTAAAACACAGAAAAATATGTTTTTTTTTGTCAGTCCGGGTAAAATTTGATCAGTTGGTAAATCAATCTTTAATTACTCAGATTACCTATAAATACATATTTCGCTCAAATAACGCTCAAAGACACCTATGCTTGTTTAAAGTTTTTGTTATTGAATTTATTTAGCGAATGTTGGTCTTTCTTAAATTGACTGCGCTAACGAAGACAATATTTTATACTATTCTTAGAATATCCGAACTTCCGCTTCCATTAACACATTTAGAAACTTTAAAATTTTCTCGCAATCAGCACTCTCGAGTGTGATATTTTAGTGCTTAGCGCTTTGAGATTCACTTGCATAAATTGAGAATTTTAATTGTATTTTCTCCCTCAAATTTCTACATTTAAATAAAAGACACCAGCGAAATAAAAAGCGCAAGACAATGAGCCAGCATTCGCTGCAGTAATGTCGTCAAGAAGAAAATTGAGGAAAATAGAGAAAATGGAATATAAGAATAATTATTGTAAGCATTAAAAATGGCGTTAAAATAAAGAATAAACAGAAGAGCTAAGATAAACAACGCGAGGCAACGCCAAATAAAAGTGCACGAAATGCAAGCAACTTCAAATCCTTTAAGCTCAGCGGGATATAGATACATATAAACATATATATATATATATATATATATATACTAAGTAACCACAGAGTGCAATGCCACTAGGAGAAGATGATGATGGCGGGAACTTTGCAGCAAGCGAGACAACGTGGAAGTGAACATGATGTAGTGACAATTTATGCATGCACAAAGGAAAGTGCGCACGCAGTGTTGCCAAACCTACTATTTCTGTGTGCGTGCGAGAGTGCTCTTGCGGATGGTTACTTGAGTGGCTGCCTTAGTGATGCACGCAGCGCACAAATTAAACTCACTTAGCATCCGCTAAAGCAGATAAAGTAAAGCAAAGAACAAATAAATGCTGCAGAAATGCTTCAAAGGACTTTGCGAATATGCGTTGCCTGTAACGCAATAACTCCTCTCCTGCTGAAATCGCTTATGTCGCTGTTATTGTAGTTAATTGCATGCAGCGGCAAAAGAGTTCCGCAATTATTTCTGCAGCGCTTGTGGAAGGACACCATGAAGATGCCGATGTAAGGCGTTCCTCAGCTTAAAACGTTAAGTCAGCCAGAAGACGAGCTTTAGTATTAATAACGAGCATTTTGGAGAGCTTCTTATCGGAAAACAAGAGTACTAAACATGCGTAGGGTATAGGTTAAGTAGGATTGCGAGATAATCACACTTAGATTGTTATGTACGTTCCTTTGTGGAGCCAAACGAATGCTCCTGAAATTGGATATCACTTATCGGCAAAGATGTCCTGAACCAATCACAAATTTGCTTAGGTGCGTTATTGATATTTCCGCTATTTTACATGCATGTCTAAGAATATGATATCCGCGGTGTTTTTGTCTTGATTTGACAATAGCGAGACATTCAAGAAGGAAATATTGAAATGATGATGTCTCATCTTCTTCCAAACTGCTGATGCAAGTGAGATATTCATTTAATTGCATGAATACCGATCGAACAGCGTTCAGTTAGAATTCCTACAACCATTGAACCTTGCTGACAGCGAAGAGTTCCCTAGACCTCTTATGCTTTACATTTGGTCAGAAGACATTGCAACTGCTTAGCTGCTGGAATGCCTGCAGATTTGGTGTGAGACCGGTAGTAAGCTACAAGATGTCAACGGAGCTCCTACCAGAACCCTTTCCTCAGTATTTGAGACCTGCCCTAGCAAGCTCATCAGTCTTACGGGTTCCTGCAATACCAGGCGCTCGAAACAGTTTAATAATATTTATTTTATTGGCTTTGAGCGAACAGTCAGAGAATACACGGCCATTAACGTTGTCGTTCTGCTATGTTCCCGAGCAGTCTACTGCTACCTTTATGACAGCCACTTCCACTTGGAAGATGGAGCCTAAAATTGGAGATGATGTAAAGTTCCCGACGGTGTACTCCTCCACCTCGTTAATCCGAGAGAAACTTATTCCTTTCATGACTGAGAGCTCCTTGAAAACTCATTTTTTAGTAACGAAGACGACCGGAACTAATGAACGAAAACACATTTAAAATACAAAGAAGCGGACGCTTAAAGCGGATACATTTTCACCAACATACTTTCATTAATTTCAGTATTTAAATCTCTCTTGAATTGCGGAGTAAGCTCTTCGCTCTCTCACTCTATTGCTAAACAAGTCATCCGCCCACTCAAAAAAAAAAAAACAGGGAAAAGCGAACTGCAAAATTATCAGCTCTGGCAACGGCTGTCCGCAGTAGGACTTGTACTTGTTGTTGTTTTTTAGTAACTGCTTTCATAAGTGCTATTGTTGCTGTTGCCAGCGGCAACAATAACCGGAAATTGTCAACTAGAGTATAGTTTCTTGTCGCATTTAGATTCTTGCTGAGTTAGTTAGTCAGCTGGTTGACTCTTTGACTCATTGACTCAACGCATGGCTTGAGTGTTTGGTTTGGTGTGGTTCGCTTGGTTTCGGTTGAGCGGTTGAGCCAGCTGCAGCAGCTACAGTTCGTTTGGTTATGGCAGAGTTACATGCTTGATACGCCGGCTTTGCTGATTTCCTACTTACTCGTACATACTACGTTGTCTGAGCCGTTGGTGCCATTGGTCCCGCTTCCGCACCGTCTGACACACATTTGCACTTTTCCCAACTCAACCAGTACGCTCCCAGCACTGTGGTGGGCTGTGGACTTGGAGTCGGAACGAAGTAGCGCAGTTGTTGCGTCGTCGTTGCAATTATTGCCAGCTACGTCAGCAACAAGAATATGCAAAACTCACAGCAGTGCAGTTAGATAGACAACATCACTGCCAGACACATTATTACAAAGTATATTTCTTGCTGTAGTTGTAGTGGTGCATGCTGTAGAATATGAGTTCATCGCCAGTAGTCGCAACAGCATTTGCTTTGTGGCATCGTGGGAGTTGCTGCCTGCGCTTATTGCTGTTGTTGCATTTTCCATTTACCGCTGACTGCAATTTTAATTTGTCTCATTGGGACGCCTGCAGCTGCGGCCACAGCAACAGTTTGCTTGGATGTGAAGGAGAGATTGCGTGAAGCAGGAGCAGGCGCAGGAGCGGTAGTGAAGTGTGTTGTCATAGCAACGGCTTTGAGTCATATGAACCTCGAATTGTTTCTGCTCTTTGTGGGTAAGCGAGGCAAAAAACAACATGCTGCTTATTACCGCTTTATTCTTGCTGACGAAATTTGCCGAAGCATACAGGTATGGAAGTATTGTGAGCTTCATTGTTTCATGCTCGCTCTTAAAAGTATGTTATGTTTCATGATTGCTCATAAATGTATACTATGAACTTTTGCTGTTGATTTTATGGTTTCCTTTTTTCTTTTCTGGGATCCTCTTTTCTATAGATGAACATATATGTTCTAGATGATTCAAACGTTTTACTGGATTTCCGTATACAGAGTTAACCGTTACAAGTGTTAAATTTCCAACGTGGAAGAAGTAACAACTGCTCTTAAGTAACTCAACCAGGAAAGGCGTCGGGTTGTGGCATGATTCCTCGCGAAACCACTTAAAGATGATCTCAAGCTATTTCGGTTCTTTTTATGAAGCAATTTGGCCCGAAGACCAATAACCGGTCGATTGGTTCCCAAAAAAGACGACCTATCCGTACGTTAAAATAATCAACGAGTGGCAAGCGAATATCACCACCTGCTTTGTAGGCTTCAGCAGCGCTTTTGATATTATACAACATCTCGAAGAACCGGCTTACATGGATGAATATGCAATCCTGACAGTGAAAAATCTGATTTCCACAGTGCGAAGTTAGCGAGCTACGCTTCCTCTCTAGCGACAAGATCAACTCTCCATCCAATAGCGAACCCTCACCATCCACATATCCCTTAGCAGTATGTGAGCAGCGAAAAAGCTTCCACGAGCAGCCCCTGTAAGATAGTGTTTCAATTCTTCAGTATTGTAGTTGAAGGTGGAAAGGATTTTGGCATGTCTTTGTTCAAATCCTTTCATTTGTTCAGCTTCCCTAAGCTTTACAGCGCACTTCAAAGCAATGCAATTGCTGGCAATGTAAAATGGCATTAACTGCCACTGTTGATGTAGTGCGGAGATGACTATGAAACCCGCTTTTTTGGCTCATTCAGGCTTCTCAGGAAGTGCAGCTTTTTGGAACGCCCTCCAGCATACAAATACACCGTAGAATATTGTTGGCTTGACTACGGTTTCGTTGGGCCAAAATATCACCTTTCATGAGTTTTTACCTAAGATTTCTGTACACAAATATGAAGCCATTGATGCCATGCTCAGATCGCCTCCATGAAAGCTTTATGTTAAGCATAAGCCCAAGGTATTCCACCTTGCCTTGGTTGAAGACGTAAACCTCCAATAAGGGGTGATATATGTCTGGGATCTTATTGCTCCTGGCAAATAAAACCATTTCTGTTTAAACCATATAATAAATGTCTCTATATGAGCAGACTGGCTGTCACTCGACTTACTACTACTTATGCAGCTACGTCATTAATTTGTCATATGTTAATCAAATCGGTGCCATTTTCTATGTTTTCATTTGTAAAAATATCAATAACTCTTTTGAATCCCTCTATATGTCAAAAAATGTAGAAATATAGAAAATAATTGAGGCTTTGTACTGCGACCTATGGTCTACTGAGGCATCTCCTATATAACATTTGGTCACAAAGCTCCAGCATTTTGAACAAATCCAAGAACTTGCTGAGCGCGACTGCTTTATTGTGTAGTCCAAGAATGTACATATGCACATATGTAAATACATGGCAACAATGCCTGCCTGGAAATGCCGTTATTCTACTTACCACACAAATATGTCTCAATTTACTCTCTGACTTGCTTACATTTAATAAATGTCCTATTTTACAAAATGCAATTAGTAAAGTGATTACAAGAATACAATTTACACAAATCAAATACCACAAAAGAAACAAAAATTTAATTCCTATCTTATTTACTAATAGAAAATCAATTCTGAATCTCCTACGGAGTCTTTGCCAAAATGCCACAAAGCATCCTACAAAAGTTCCGCACTTACATAAACACCAACTGTTGAAATTACTCTGCATTCAAATCAAGTAGTTACAAACTAATCTAGAACTAAACCACAAGCTTTACTTGTCAGTGGACTACATATCTATTTTACACAAAAACAACTGGTTGTGTTTACTTGCAGAGAGGTGATTTTTGGCAGATTTGGGTAGAAATCTGACCTTTTATGAATTGGTGTAGTAAGTATACGCAGCTGAAGTTATGTTGCAAACAAACTGTATTCATATAGTACACCATGACGTATGAGCAATACAGATAACTAGTGGTTTTCGGACCAATTCCTTTACAGCCGGGCTCCCCTGGTTGTAAACCCAATTATCCTCTAACCGCTTAAATATATCTCCATGGTCATGTGCATGTATTTTTGTCTGTCATGCATGAATTATTTCCGAAAATGTTGGAAAACAATATTTGTTCTACGAGACAATAGAAATTCCAAGTCCCATGACAAGTGTGAAAGAGATTTAACGATGCCACAGTGTTACGTAACAAGTGAATTGCCAATGTATTGTGTGTACAATTTAACTAAATGCTCAATATTTATTTTATTTGTGGCAAGCTCATGCCACAAGTGTGCGTGTATGCGTTGTCAGTGTGTTGTACACTTGAGGTATGGCAGAATAATGAAATTGTCATTGAAAATTCCGACAACTTGCACTACGCAATGCATTGCAGTTCCAAGTTACAAGCGTGTAACCACCTTGCGACTACTGGACACGTGTGTTTGTGTAGGTGTGTGAGTATGTGTGTTAGCGCTTGGTTAAGTCTGTGGTCTAATCCCACGCATGTGGAAAATGACATTTCTATTTTTCAAAACCTCACACACTTCTGCATAAGGCGATTCTCTGGTCAATACGTGTCTAAGTATGTGTATGTGTATGTGTATTAGGGTGTCTGTTATTTACCAAGTTGGTCGTACCTTGATTAGGGTATATTAAGCTTACAATGATGTTTATAATACCCAAAAGGAATCGTCAGAGACCCTATAAAGCATATAAACATATACGAACTAGTAACTTAGTTGTAGAGATATCGACCTTAAGTTTTGCACACGTCCTTTCCGCACCAAAAAGATGCTCATTTTTTGGAAAGGTCCTTATAGCACCACTGTGGCAAATAGCTGCAATAGAAAGTGAACGAACGGAATAAAGCTTTCGTATAAAAACTTTTTGATTTGAGCATATATTTTCCCAAAATTTATTATGGACTACTGTCTAAAGCCATTGTGAAATCTCCGAAGAAATTGTTCAGATCGGCTCACTATAGCATATAGTTCTCATACAAGCCGAATGATCGGAATAAAGCGATTGTATGGAAAACTTTTTCATTTGAGCAGATATATTCCCGAAACTTATTATGGACTGCTGTCTAAAGCCATTGTGAAATACCTGAAGAAATTGTTCAGATCGGCTCACTATAACATATAGTTCTCATACAAGCCGAATGATCGGAATAAAGCGCTTGTATGGAAAACTTTTTCATTTGAGCAGATATATTCCCGAAACTTATTATGGACTGCTGTTTAAAGCCATTGTGAAATACCCGAAGAAATTGTTCAGATCGGCTCACTATAGCATATAGTTCTCATACAAGCCGAATGATCGGAATAAAGCGCTTGTATGGAAAACTTTTTCATTTGAGCAGATATATTCCCGAAACTTATTATGGACTGCTGTCTAAAGCCATTGAGAAATACCCGAAGAAATTGTTCAGATCGGCTCACTATAACATATAGCTGCCATACAAAGTGACCAATCAAAGTTCTCCATCGATTTAGATTCGGCGTAACGAAACTAATGATTGTAGCAAAAATCTCCTGGAGTTTCAGTTTTTGCCTTAAAAAAGATATTCAAGTTCTTTATTCTCTATTTAAACCGTGCCTTAATAATTTTTTTCTCTTGCAATACATCTGTTCTCCAAAGCAAAATTTACAACTTTCAAAAGTTGATATTCGAATATAAAATTCTAATTTCTACAACAAAGACATTAACAATTTTTTCATAAAAATATTATTTGCAGCTAAAGTTATGCTTCAAACAGTGTTCATATAGTACACCATGTCGTATGAGTAACACAGAATACAGGAGAAAATCACTTGCATTAATGTTCAGGTCATTTGTTGTATAATTTAAACTGCACATAACTTTTAAAGGAATGATTTTATGAAAAAAAAAATTTAATACCGTCTTTGCACAGCGGTAAATTGTATATTAGAATATCACTTCTTTATTGTTATAAATATATTTACTTAGTGCAAATTATCAAAAAATCACTTTCATATACATTATGCATATGGGAAAAGAAATATGAGAACTTGCTTATGATTAATCCTTTTTGTTAAGCCAATATCTAAAACATAACTGTAGTTTCAGGGTGCAAACCACAATGGACTAGTGAAATAACGAACACCCTAATGTATAGTATGTATGTATGTATTTTTGTGTGCCACTCAGCTGGTATCTACTTGCTTGCAGCTGTCAGCTGCAATTGTTGCAAATTTCAGGTAGAAATGTAGTACTATTTTACTATACAAACGATCTGTCCTCTAAATAGAAAGCTGCACGCATACACAAATATCTCATGAGATAAACCACGCACACACTCACACCAACAAAGCCAGCTTGTAAAGTCTTCTGCTAGCAAGCTGCTATTGCCATTTTTCGACAATAGCAGTAGCGTTCGGTCACAGTTCATGGTTATCATCTGTGCAATTTTGCAATATTCATGGTGATTTCACCGGTCAATTTGTAAGGAATACAAGCGACGTTATGTCTTCACAAAAACACATATTTGTGTGTATGCAAATGAAAACAAGCATACATATAGTACATCCTTAAGTTCGGTAGTTAAAGGAAATATGAAACTAAATTTTAAGATTGCGAAAAAGATTTTCTTGTATACACTACCTAAGAGCAAAAAATGGTGATACTTTGTTCATAATTTTAAAATTTTTAAATTATTTTTTAAAATCTAAATCGTTCTCCTCAAAGTTATGGACCACAATACACTTGCGCCACCGTTTTTTCCACTCCTCGAAACAGTTGTTTAAGTCAATTTGCGGTTTAAACTTCATAACGGTTTTCCCAGGGCAGAATCGGCACGATATTGGTTGAAAATTTGGCGAGAAAGTCACGTAGAATCAATGCAGTATATATCGGGGGTTGTCGGCCCATTTACGAATAGCTTCCTGCTAACGACGCATAACATTCAAATAGTATACCTTGGTGATAGTTAGGCCGATCGGAAAGAATTCGGAGTGCGGCACACCTCGATAATCGAAGAAAAGTGTCAACATAACCTTGATTTTTGACAGACATGCCTTTTCAAGAGAAGGTTTTGACTAGATATTCACAATGCGCCGAATCTTGGAAAAAATATAGACTCATACCATCTCTTCGTTGATTTTAAAGCCGCCTCCGACAGCACAAAAAAAAATTATCTCCTTGCCGTTATATCTGCAAAACCAAATACTCCATCAGGTTTGGGAGTGACCTCTCCGAGCCGTACGATACCAAACAAGGTTTCAAACAGGGAGATTCTCTATTTTGTTACGTCTTCAATCCATATTTATAACACGCACTGCAGAGTTAAAGGATTTTGTGAAAAATTTATGGTTCTTTGCGCATTGACTACAGTGTATACCGTTGGAGATGGAACGATGAGCTGTACGAAATATGTATGTATATGGCGACATGAACATAGTTCAGCGAATTTAGAGACAGCGGCTGCGATGGCTAGATCATGTTGTCCGAATGGATGAGAACACTCCATATTTAAGAGAAATCGAAAGAGGCAGATAAAGAGGACAACCTCCTCTTCGTTGAAGAATGCAAGTGGAGAAAGACATGGTTGCTCTTGGAACTCTAACTGGCGCCAAATAACGAAAAGAAAATAATGCGTGGTCAACGATTTTCGTCGCCAGAAGATGCTGTTGAAGCGTTCAAAAACCATGTTTTGCAGGTGTCTCAATCGGAGAGGAAAAAGTGCTTCGAAAATTGGTTTGAGCGCATGCAAAAGTGTATAAATCTTGATGGAGAATATTTTGAAAAACAATAAAACCATTTTCGTTAATAAATGTTCCTATTTTCTTTATTAGGCCAGAAATATATATAGCAGCCCTCGTATATGTATATATTTATTCAAAATTATTATATTTAATTTTACAACCATGCCAGCTTTTATTCCGACCCAAATCGAACGTGGTTCCTACTAACCCACATTTCTATGCATTAATGGTTGTATAAATTCACTTAAGTTCCCTTTCAATGCAACTATTCCCCTTTTAACGCTCTGCGACTTTAAATATTCAATTAAATTCTCGCTAAATGCGCTTTCATTTTCATTTTTACTCGCATATACTCTCCTCACCCTTTCACCATCAACAAGTGTTGACATTCTTCGTTAAAAATTTTGCACAATTTGCTTTTCCCTCGCTGTAAAATTTCACTTTAACTGACAGTCGCACACGTTGTGCGCGTTTATATTTTCTGCGCGGAAATTAAAAGCTGAGGAAATTCAAAAAACCGAATTTCACCCCCCAAGCACTTGGCAGAGTTAATGAACTGTCGGCGCTGTTTTTGTGGTTAAAAGCAATTACGAAACACCAAATATAAATCGAAAATGAAACTTTACACATTGAACAATAATGCATATAGTTATGAATATTAAATAGATGAAGAAACACTGTTTCAGGGGAGCAAATGTTGCAGCTGCATGGATGTATCGCTCACAGGGGGAGAATAGTACCAACTACTGACTCATAGTCAAATACTAATCCGACACGAATAGGAGTATTAGGTAGCACATCCCACATGTCGACCGAAACAACAACTTCTATATCGACTACCAACGTTTAGGTTAGGTTAAGTTAGTTCGTAGGTGTGTCTACTGAGGTATTTCAATCTCACGCTGGCAAATGCCGAGTAATAGAGAAGGAAGTGTAAAAATTATTCGACCTCGACTTCTTTCATACAGCTTCGGCAAAGAGAGTCAGACAGAAGATACAGCCGCCACAACGTGTGAACCTATTGGACACTTTCTAGTCAGAGCACCCTGTAATTGCGACAGGATTAGCTCTCCTTAAAAGCCAATAGTGCGGAGGACCTCTTAAGGTTCACTCTGAGCCAGAAGTATTTCGTAGTCGCACAAGTTCTGGTTGTTGACCAGCATTTGCTGAGCTCATGGGAACTTCAAAGGCCAAACGACAGAAAGCAAGAGACATCGGAAAACCAAATCGCTTCCAATCGAATGAAATGGGGGAAAGGGTGTTCTGCCTAGCAAGCTCATCGGCTTTGCAGGCGATACCACTGTGACCGGGCACACATACAAGTCTGATATCGAAGAAGCTTGAATCTATTGTTGATGAGGTTATGCACTCCTTGACTAATTTTTTAGGGTCTCAGCTGCTTGGCTTATGTGATTTTTCCGAGTTCAATCTTGAGAAAAAGCATTCATTATTGAATAATATTCGATCGAATATACCACGTACAGCACGCAGTGAAGAAAATATTGCAGCCGGCGCCGCTCGCAGCAACTGGGACTGACGTACGGAATGATTTGCCGCATTTTACGTCGAGCTTGTACAAGTACTGAAGCCGCCGAATGTTCCGTGTATATCCGACGTTTTCAAGCCAAACTTTGTTCAGCATTGAGGCCCATTACTAGCTCAATGGTACATATCCACACAAGCAAAATTGAATAAAGAGATTTAAGAGCTGCTATTTCATCCAGAATACACAACGGTTTGGTGTAGTTTGTGGGTCGGTGGAATCATTGGTCTATATTTCATCAAAAATAATACCGGTGAGAACGTGTCCGTCTCTGGCGACCGTTATCGCGCCATGATAAACGACTATTTGATGCCTGAATTTAAAGCTCCTAATCTCGGTGACATTTGGTTTCAACAAGACGGCGCCACTTCGCACACATCTCAACAATCAATGGATTTATTGAGAGAACACTGAGCAGATAATTTCTTGTTTTGAGCCGGTCGATTGGTCACCAAGATCACGTGATATCACACCGTTGGACATTTTCTTGTGGGGGTATGTAAAGTCTATAGTCTATGCCGACAATCACGCATCAATTCAGTCCCTGGGGCAAAACGTCATGGGTGGCATTCGCCAGTTAATAAACGAAATGCTCGAACGAGTCACCGAAATTTGGACTCAAAGGTTGAACCATCTGAAACGTAGTAGCGGCCAACATTTGAAAGAGACAATCTTCAAAAAATAAATGCCAAATAATGTTCTTTCGGATGATAAGCATTCCCTAATAAATTAGAAGTTTCCGTATTTTTTGTTTAAAAAAGTAGGGAACCTCGAAATGGCGCACCATGTACATCACCTAAGCGTGAACTTTGCTAGTAATTTATTATTAAAATTTTTATGCGTTTGACAAAGAGATACCGTTATAAGAGAGGTAGGCATATATGTGAAAGAATATACGCTCACTTTGCCTATCAGTCTATCACACACACATACATATGTATTAAGCCCTTCAGCTGCTCGCTGTTCAATATAGTTAATTACGACTTTTCATATGTCATATGTCAAACTGTCTACTGCCGTTATCGATATGTGCTATCCTTCATATCAAATAATAAATAGTGTCAACGAAAGCTGCAAAAAAATAACTTAATATAATTGCAAATAATTGGAAAATAATGTTGTCATCACCAACAAAAGTGATTTTGTAGTTCACTTAGAGCGATCATGTGGACACGGTTTCGTGTCGGTCTTTCCCGTTACATTATAAACGCGACAGTTCGGTTATCAATTATTTTCGGCATACTGCCTTACGGCTACAACGCGCGACGCAGACGCTTTGTACCAAATAACTACTATTTCGCCTACAGTACCCTCATAGATGTGGTTATAATTGCGTGGACGCTACGCGAATGGTACAGCGAAATGCGTTTGAACTGGTTTGATAGAAGCGAGTGGTCGCTAATGATGGCACTTATTCAACTAGTGAATGCGGCGAATTTGAATAGCCACATTGCTATACTGTGGACCAACTGGAAGGAATACGACGCTGTGCTGGGCATGCTCAACGAATTTTCGACCTTGGAGAGCTCATATTTTGAAAAGCATAAATATTTATGCGACAATTGTGCGCCGTTTCACAATTACCTTGCATGGCGGGCATTTCTGATGCTCTTAAATAACATTGTAATTGTATATGTAGTATACGGTGAGTTCACGAAGATTAGCATATATATGCCGTACATATATCTCATCAGAGTCACTCTGCTAAATGTGCCGGAGTTGGCTGTATTGCAATTTTACACGGTCGTATTGGTCATTTACCGCAACATTTGGACACTGCAGCAGCGTTTGAAGCAGTTGGCCAGTTGTGGCATGAATCGGCGAAATGTCGATAATTTGTGGCGCGAAATTGATGAAATTGTTGGTGTCTACTTGCGTTTACAGCGGCTATCCGAGCGAAGCAATAGTATTTATGGCAAACAGGTTTTCCTCTACATAAGCCGCATTGTGGGTGATAATTCCTCCAAGATCTTTTTGCTGTTCCTGATATATAAGGGCGCCGGTTTTTCGTGGTTAATTATGTATGTGTATATGTTTTATTGCATTGTCTTAAATACAGTGGAATTTTGGCTGATTATCGCCGCCTGTGAGTTGACTTTGAATGCCGCATATGACTTCTCGCAGTTGCTGAAGACCTTTAACGAGTGCATGCATTTGGATGGCAAGTCGGAGCGTGAGGTAATATTTTCGCTCGAAATACTTACTTATTTCAATGCTTTGAAATTTTTTTTTTTAATTTTCAGCTTGAAGTTTTGGCACTCTTGTGTGTTAGTAGAAAGCCAGTATTTCGTGTGTGTGGCCTAATGGATTTGGATTATTCGAAAGGTCTGGGCGTTTTGCTCACCATTCTTATGCATATAATTTATTTGGTGCAAACGCACTATGTAGTTTTTTATTTTAAATAGGATGATTAAAAACAGTTTCAAAGTACAAGTATGCAATTATTTCTTTACAAACTAAAACTCATGCCAGTATTTTAGTAGTCGAAAAAGTCTTTTCATATTTTGTAAATAGATGTTTTCAGTCCTATGTCTCCAGTGCTACCAATCACATTGGGTCATACCATATAGTGTTGGAAAGGTGTAAATATGTAAGGAAATGTGAGATTTAACGAAAAAAAATTAAATTCGGAGAAGTTGAAAGGAAGTTATAGCTGCTCAAAAATGTGTGAAAATAATGAAGAAATTCGCTATATTTTGCCATTTTTGTATAAAAAGGGAGGAAAGCCACGCAAGCCACTAATTAAATTTGTGAAGTTTACGGAGACGATGCTGTAGCAGTTCGTGTAGCACAACAATGGTTCGCTCGCTTCCGTTCTGGAAATTTCGATGTGAAAGATGCACCTCGCTCTGGTCGACCAATCGATGAAAATGTCGATAAAATTATGGAAAAAATTGACCAGGACCGTCACTTAAGCAGCCATGACATCGCTAAGAAATTTAGGGATATATATATTTAACAATTTGCGGGCCGATGCCACGCCCACTTTTATATTAGGGCGCCAAGGAATATGTGTACCAAGTTTCATTAAGATTAATGTTTAGTCAAGTTATCGCTTGCGCACAGTGGCGGACGGACAGAAAGAAAGTTACTTGGATTTCAACTCATCTGCTCATCTTCATCATTTATATATAAAAAAAAGTGATCCATTTCGACGCTCACTATTTTTTTAAAAGAAAACACACAGAAACTTCAAATATGTTGGGGAATGTTTATTATCATTAGAAAGAATATTTTTTCGCATTTATTTTTTGAAGATTATATCTTTCAAATGTCCCAGATTGTCCATCCGTTGAGTCCAATTTCCGATTACTCGTTTGAGGATTTGCCATTTGAGGAAGCTCCATGGTCTGAATTGAAGCGGAATTGTCCGCAAAAACTTTGGACTTTACATAACCCCCAGAAAAGAATCTAAAGGTGTGATATCACACAATCTTGGTGGCCAATCGAGAAATTATCTGTTCACCGAAGTGTTTTCTCAATAAATCCATTGATTGATGCGAGGTGTGGAAATTGGAGCCGTCTTGCTTAGACCGAATGAATCCGAGATCACGTACTTCAATTTCAAGTTTAAAATAGTTGGTTATCATGGCGCAATAACGGTCGCCATTGTCGGTTGCGTTTTCACTGGCACCTTTTTGAAGAAATATGGGCCGATGATTCCAACGGCTCACAAGCCACACCAATTTTCTGGATGAAATGTCTTGAATCTCTTCAGTTTCCTCTTCGCCCCAAATGCGGCAATTTTGCTTGTTAACATACAAATTGAGCCAGAAATGGGCCTCATAGCTGAACAAAATTTGGCTCCAAAACGTCGGATCTTTTTGGAATTTTTTAAGAGCCCATAGGTCAGAGCGATGTCGCTTGGGAAGATCGTGCGGCTTCAGTTCTTTCACAAGCTGTATTTTGCACGATTTCAGTTTAAGATTTCGTAAAATGCGCCAAGCCGTTTCATACGTCAGTCCGAGTTGCTGCGACCGGCGGCGAATCGACTCTGCATGGACTTCGTGTACACTGTCAGCTGCGACTGCTATATGTATAGTATATAATAATCTACAACGCTGGATGGTTTGCAACTCATTGAAAATTTTTAGAAAGTAATAAGTAGTATCTTACTTAGTTAAGTGAGAGACAAGATTCGAAATCGGTGCTGACGTTGTATAAAATACTGAATACAAAAATTTGCTGACATGTCTTTGGGGGCATACATATTCGGTGGATTCAGACCAATATCAGCTTCTTCTTCCTTTCTAGATAGTTTCGATTTATGCGAATTTTGTACCGAATTTCTCGATTTATGGAGGGTAACTACTTTATCGACAGCAGAGAGCGCTTAACGTTCATCTTAACTTTCTTTCTACGCTCTTCAAAAGACGCTTGCCTTATCTGTGGTGCTAGGTATTAGAATTTCCAATAAGTAGTGGAAAAATATTTTGAAATTGAAATACATGCAAACTCTCTGCGCCAATAAATGAGTTTACATCGATATATTTAATTGAAATGTGTCATGCGAACAAAAAGTGTAATAGTAATATGTCAAAGCTGTCGATTTTTGATAACACCACGCACACGATGCACCATACAATGAAGGTCGACAATATTTTTCACACTTAAACGACAGTCGACACTCGGGCAGGCAGTCATGTGGTTGCGCTGGCGTGGCGTCATTACTGAGCTAATTATAAGTGCTACAATTTTCGCTTCCATGGCACTCGGCATATTTCCTTATGGCTACGATAGACTACGTCGGCGGATTGTGCCTTCGAAATGCTGCCTGATATACAGCATTTGCGTTGATGTCATATTAATTTGTTTGGCGCTGTTTGCATGGCCGAAAGAGAAGCTGGTGAATTTGGAGCGCATATATTATTGGACGTTGGTCGAACTGCTCAGTCAGTTCATCGTAGCAGTGAATATAAGTGCCTTGTTTGTGATTTTGTGGACCAACTGGAGTGAGTATACGTCTGTGTCGGGCATATTCAAGGAATTTGCAACGATCGAACGCAACTATTTCGCACGACACGAACGTTTAGCCGAAACCTGCTCTACATTCGCCAATTACATGATTCTGAAAAGTCTGGCAATGGTTTTCAAAAACATTTCACACGTTTACGTGGTCTTGGTGCTATTTCAGGGCATGAGTTTCGCTGTCGCAGTGGTGAATATAATCGCAATGATCTTGGTCAATGTCATCTCTTTGGTGGTTTTCCATTTTTACATGTTCATCTTGACCACTTACCGTTATATTTGGATAATGAATCAGCGCATCAAAATAATAGCTGCCAGCACAGGTTGCCGCAAATTACAGCTGGAAATCAACGAAATCACCGGCGTATATATACGCATATTGTGCGTGTGTCAGCAATTCGGCCGCATTTATGGCAAGCAAATGCTGCTCTGCATCTGCGGCGTTGCGTCGCTCAATGTGATGACATTTATCGTACTTCTCTTCGTCTGGCGTTCCAGCGACGATGCGCTGAATATGATATACTGTTGGTATGTGCTCTTCATAAATACCCTCGACTTCTGGCTGACCATTGCTGTTTGTGAGTTGGCTCTGGGCACGGCCTCCCAGCTGGTGGAGTTGCAGCGGTATTTTAATAATCGTGAGCATATGGATGCTGCTATGGCGAGAGAGGTTAGCTGTTGTTGTGAGTAATTGTGGTAATTATTTGCTAAACTTTTTTTTATTTGCAGCTGGAGACTTTGGCTTTGGTGTGCGCAACGAGTTCCCCGCAATTTCGTTTATGTGGTCTGTTGGATCTGAACTTTTCAAATGGCTTGAAAGTGTTGTTGACTGTCATTTTATTTGTGATTTATTTAGTTCAAATTAATTATAAGGATTTGTGAGCCGTAGGCGATTTTAATTTAGAAATGAAGAATTGTTTTTATTTCGGAAGTGTGTGTTTTCTCAATTTCGCGTGTTAAAAAATTTGGATTTTTGAGGGGAAAAATATTTTGAGGCAAAAATTTGGTTTGATGACGAGTTTCCGGATACTACCCCAGCGAAATCAACCATCAAAGATTGGTATGCTAAGTTTAGACGTGGTGAAATGAGCACCTAAGACGGTAAACGCAGTAGACGCCCAAACGAGGTTGTTACCGACGAAAACATAAAAAGAGTCCACAAAATAATTTTGGATGATCGTAAAGCGAAGTTGTTCGAGTAAGCAGGGACTATAAAGATATCACCTGAACATACCCACGAATATTTGGGTATGAGAAAGCTCTGAAACATAGACGAGTTGATGATTCGGAGCAGTGTTTGGAGATGTTCAAGTGTAATGAATCCAAATTTTTGAGTCGATATGTGACAATGAATGAAATACGGCTCCATAATTTTACTCCGAAGTCCAATCAATAGTCATCCAAGTAGACTGCACACGCTGAACCCGCTTCACAGCGTGGAAAAGCGCAACAATCGGCTAGCAAGGCAAAGGCGTATGTATTTTGGGATGTGCATGGAATAATTATACCCTGAACAGGGTATATTAAGTTTGTCACGAAGTTTGTAACACCCAGAAGGAATCGTCGGAGACCCTATGAAGTATATATATAAATGATCAGTATGTCGAGCTGAGTCGATTTAGCCATGCCCTTCTGTCTGAATATGTTATTTTCTAGGGCAACAACGTAATCTCCGAAGAAATTGTTCAGATCGGTTAACTATAGCATATAGCTGCCATCGGAATCAAGTTCTTGTGTGGACAACTTTCACATTTGACAAGATATATTCACGAAATTTGGCATAGATTATTTTTTAAGGCAACAATGTAATCTCTAAAAAACTTGTTCAGAACGGATTACTATAGCATATAGCTTCCATACAAACTGAACACATATTTACTAACAGAAGTGCACCTGTGAAGGGTATTTAGTTTCGGTGCAACCGAAGTTAACGTTTTTTCTTGTTTTTTATTGATTACCTTAAAGAAGGAAAGGATGGGCCATTAACAGCGACTATTACACAGCTTAATTAAACCGTTTAAAGGACGAAATCGCCGAAAAATGGCCGCACTTGAAAAAAAAGAAAGCGCTGTTTCAGCAAGACTATGCAAAGTGTCATAAGTCATTGAAAACTAACGCAAAAGTTCATGAATTTAGCTTCGAATTGCTTCCATATGCACCGAATTCTTTAGATCTGGTGCCCAGCGACTATCTTCTGTTGTCAAATCTCAAAAGAATTCTCGCTGGTTTTTTGAGAAATTCAAATTGTAGAAAATGTCTATATTCAAAAGTTATAGATCTTTTTATTAACTAAAACAATCTCATATATTGCTTTAGTCTTTAGCTCGTAGTTTTGCCGAAAATCGACATGAACTCTTTTTAAGCCTTGAAAAGTCAACAAAGTCTATGCCCTTTCTTCTCCGGGCCTCAGATCGCCCGTAAATTATTTTTCACTTAATGTTGATTATTTTATCTGTTGTTTCCGTTTGGTTTCTACCAACATTGAATTTATTTGTTTTTTTTTATTATTTGTAAAGTTTTCTGCAGGGAGGGATCGCAATAGAGATGTTATTGTTCTGGGTTTTATAACGCCAAACGTGTTATTGGTTAATGGATCTGTCCTTCATTGGCCTCTTTTAAAACGATTGCTATAGATTATTCTTACACAGGACCGATTTTTAAGTTACATTGAGCAAAAAAGTTGGCAGATGAGCATTTACTGGTCGTTTAACCGCTCTGAAAGTATTTTAGAATCATTTCTGTATAACATATTTTTAGGTGGGTTAAAGTAACGATCAATTGAATCATTTCATTTCAATTTAAATTCCTGGCAGGATTGAAATACAGATAATTTTTTGTTTCTAAATTTTGTTATCATACTCTTTTCTTTTACAAGTGCACACAAAATAAATTTTGTTTTAATTTTTTTCGAACAAGTTGAAGCCTGATGGAATATTTCTGCAACAAAAGTTTATTGACATTAGTTTTCGACAAACAATGTGCTGGCCTGCTCTTTTGAACCGTAGGTATGAAGGCGTGTGTACCCTACAGTAAAATGAACTTGTGTTAAAGTTTTGAACTGTCATGAAGCCCTAGTTCAACATGCAGCCAGATAAGCAACAGGTCAACGTCAGTTGTTTGATTTCAGTGAAGCATACCAAACTTATATGCAAAGTAAATAAAAGCAGTCGAATGATTGTATATCAAGATAAAAGACTAATAAACGAAAAAATATAAAATTGTGTTGTTGGACTATAACACGAAATGAAATTTGAGCTAAAAAGCTCGCAGAATATTTTTGGTTTGCTTATTTACATTTAATGAAGTAATAAGCTCCATTAAAATAACCTCGCGACGCTTAATATTTAATACAACTTCTTCATTTTCAATTGGCACGTACTGGTTACTTGATAGTATTTTTCCAAACAGTCTAGATCAGGAGCTCGGCAGTTCCCGGTTTCATGTCGGAGAACCACCAGTTTGTAAAAGAGGTGAAGCTATAGGTGCTTCCTAAGTTTGCTGTGCTCAGTGTAAAATGCAACAAGTAGCTGAAATTTGTCTCTCGGGAGGTGGGTTACATTTTAAACCTTGTTAGGTTTAACCACCCTTTAGAAACTTTGCCTGGCGCATGTCTTTGAGTTGTTGCCAATATTTTTCTCTGTCTCCTTGGTTGCAGAGTAGCTTCTTGATAGTATGAGAATCAACTGCACTGCAGGGTTCTGGTTCTACCATGCTAGTAAGCTCGTCCGCCAGTTCATTACCGGTTATACCCTCGTGACCTGACTCCCATATGAGGTATACTTGGTTGCAAACTGATAGGCTCGGCCATTTTATGTACACCTGCAACAATAGCGATCCAATCCCGTAAGAAGTGATCGCTTTAAGTGTCGCTTGATTATCGTTGAGTACGGCGACACTTTTAATGGGATTGTTACGTTGAAGATCTATCTCTACACACCGACTTATACACAACATCCCATAGGTATGGAATTTTTAGTACGCTGTCCTACAACACATGAACTAATTCCTCCGACGTTTCCGAACCGTTAGTGTATCAGTTGATTGAACTATCCCTTAGCAGTAGGTCGAGATGGAAGTCATTCCATTCAGCCTTACTGCCAAGGGTATCTTAAACTTCTTTATGAAGTTTTCCCTTTTGGTAATACCGTTAATCGGGAGATGAGCTAGTGCTGTTTCATCACTTAAGGCCTTCATTAGCTGGGACGTATTGTGTGTTTAGCTGTTTCTTTGATTTCTAGGTGGAGCGGTGGGAGTTCCATTATAACCTCTAGTGCTGCCGTAGGGCACGTACGCATTGCTCCCGATGCGCAGACGCAGACAAGTCTTGTAGTTTCGATAGTTAAAGTTCCACCAAAATCTGCGATGCTTTCGATGCACAATAATAGCGTAAATCCACCTTATAATTCTTGGTTTACAGTACCAGGATTTCTCAGTCAGGCGTTAGCACACAATGTGCACTTTAATGGCTTTGACCATGGTCAGATCAGCATACTGCTTCCTCCAAGAGTGGCATCCAAAGTTAGATCCAGATATTTACCCTCATAAGCCATCTATAATTCTCCCGATAAGATATAAGCTTCTACAAGTAGTGCCCGAAAGAGACCTTGTTTTGGTAAACAGTATGATGGTCGTCCATCATCTAAGCTCTCATAAACTATTAGACCTATCGCGCTTGCTCTTGGTGTGATTTAAAGCTAATTAAAAGCATAGATTTTTAAAAATCGTGGGTTTTCGGTCTGACTTACTTACTTTTAGGTAAAAATTTATGATTTACGAACCAATAACTGTTTTAAAGCACTTCTGGCAAAAACATTTCACTGTAGCTCACTTAATTTCGTATGATTGTATATAAAATCGGAGCCAAATAAAATTAGTATATATATATTTTTAAATATCATCTTGGCGACCATCAGTTCATGTGATCCTACACTTCTTAACGCAAGAAGCTGTAGAAATATTGGTATTCCAATCTGTTGCAAAAATTTTTCCCACGAATTGCTGTTCCGCACCTTCTTTGGCATTATTATTTGTATACTTTTAATAAGTCTAATTAAATATAATAAAATGTATGAACAAGGTCACTCAAAAAGCTTTCAAAGTACTTAACCCCCAAGATGTTTTCCACCTAAATCACTTTAATTACACTCTCTTTTCCGATGTAAAAAAAAAAAACAAAATGCAAGCGTGCGCTTTCAAAGTCACGGTCCATTTTTTAAGCACTTATCGCATCCGCTTAAAACATTCAACTTAACGACTTACTGTTAATTCTGCAATATTAAACCTTCAGCATTTGCTCCTCAGCGAATGAAGCCTTTGGCTAAATTTCAACCCCGCCCTTACGCACATACCGCAGATGAGCGAAATTAAAAGCTTAAATAAAACGAAGCAATAAAGATAATTTAATGAGATATATGCCATGTAAGCGAAGCGCGGCAACAATTTATTTACATAAAGCACGATACTAACTATATATGCTTGTATTTGATACAAAGCAGTAGCCACAGGGAGCGCAAAATGTCGAGCTGCAGCAATGCAGTTGGCGCTAATCGGTGGCGTAGTTGCGTCGCCCCGCCTGGAGAACGCAAGTTGAAGGCGCTGCTTAGCGTGGACTTAAGAACGAACGAAAGGGAACAAGATATACACAAAGTATAATCTGCAAGCTCGAATAATATATAGTGAGTAAATAAATTGTAAATTTGCATGCGGTGTGATTAACAAAAGCAAGAGCAAAGCAAAAGCATTGGCTGAAAAATTGAGCGGAGCTCCAACTGCTGGCGCGAGTAATTTTGCAGTGAATGTGCGCCGTGGTCGGCGGGATTACAAACTTTATGAAAATATATAAATAAAGTAAGGTGGGAATAGGTTTTGGCAGAACTGTAGCTTAGTTTGCCTGGATAGTTGTGAAAACCACAGAAATTATGTTTTATACTCTCACATGTTGTTTACTATAAAATCCTTATGATAATAGTAGGTGTTATGGAAACCAATATTTTCATTTAGGTCTGGGCCGATTGCAAGACTTTTAGATGCTTTTTGAAATATTAATAATAGAAGAAACTTGTACCGACTGCTTCAGTTTGTGAAAGAAAATTCTTCTTTTTTTCGATATCTTTCAATATCTACTGTAAGCTACAACAGATGGCGCTGTATTGAAACTAAAATTTATAAAAATGAATAAAATAAGTAAGGTAGGACTAAGTCTAGGCAGAACTCTTGAAAAGAGAGCCTCAGAAAACAATATTTATATTTGGGTGTTTGACTCAGGTTTGAATTAATTGTAAGAGCTTTCAAGCACGACGATTACAATAAACATGTACCGACTTCTTCAGTTTGAGAAAGAAAATTGCTAACTTTTTTCGATATTTTTCAATATTTTTATAAGCTACAACAGATGCCGCTGTATAGAAACTATACTTTATAAAAATAGCTGAAATAAGTAAGGTAGGACTAAGTTTTGACAGAACTGTACTTTGGGCTCTCTGGAAAATTGTGGAAGGCTCAGAAGTTATGTTTAATACTCTTCAAGTTAACTACTCAAAGTTTTTTTTAAAGAAAGTTGCCGTGGAAGACAATATTTTCATTTGAAGTAAGGCCCAGCTATGAACCAATTGCAAGAGCGTTAGATACTCTATCGAGAAAGTAAGATATTATATTTTAGGTGAGAGGATTATAAGAATTATGGACCAATTTCTGCAGTTGGTGGAAAAAATTGTTCGATTTTTCTTTTAAAACTTTCTTTGTCTACTGTAAGCTGCAACAGATGGCGCTGTATTGAAACTAAACTTTGATGTAATTCGAGTTATTTCATCTGTTTTAGGTTAAGTATTTGTTTAAACAGATTATATAACTACATATATTATTCTTGATATTTATAACTTTACTTGCTCGACATTTATTAGACTTTTACAATGCTACAAATATGAAATGTAGTCTGTAGCACCCTCGGAGGAAAGCTCAATGGAAGAAGGTGAATCAATGGAATCATCAAGACAATTTCTTCTCAACTGTCTAGCTTTCTGACAGACTGAGGTTGAAAACAGCTCGGTAGACACAGTTTCGGCGAACTTTGGGAAGTTGGTGGGATTGATATTAGCCGCCTAAACAAATTTCTGATATACTCAAAGCGCTTCGACGATAGATATGGATGATGATTAGTGATTCCCAAAATTCTTAGATATTGATCACTAGATCTAGGAGTTTTGGAAATCACAAAAGACCGTTGACCGTTGATTGCTGTTCAAGCGGAATTCTGCGTCACTTTTGTTGCGAGGATCAATCCTTCGACCTAACCTAACTTATCTAACTCTTGGATACACGATCTGACTTTAATGGTTGAAACGATATGTCTTTTCATGCCGAATCCCTGGAGATCGATAACTCTTGATCTCTCACCGTTTATGCTATTGCAAACCACCGTAAGTGCGTACAAAACTACTATACTTTCCACAATATGCTGCGGGAGTAAAAACTAAAAACAAAAAAACGAAAAGAAAAAGATGAATGGGAGTTTATAAACTGACGATTTTACGCTTCGTTAAGTTGTTAAGTGCAACGGATAAATAACGGTTAGGGTGAGCTAAAAAACAGATAGACATTGTAGTGGAGGTAAAGAGAGAGAGAGAGATTTGCTGGCCGTGCCCAAGAAGCAAAGGAAGTTAACGACATAATAACACAAAAATTAAATATGACAACACACGCGAGGAGTACCGTTATAGTATGCACCAACGGAACATATATCAACAGCGGCATTCAGCGTGCAAAGCGTCTGTGTAAACTTTAAGCCAGCAGCAGGCGCAGGAGTACAGCGCAGCCAGGCAATCTCAATGCATGTCCTTGTAAATCAAAAGCCTTCCGCTGCCGTGCACAGCACGTAGCGCAATGATAGTGTAACTAGTTTCTGCTACTAACTATAGTAATCAGCAACATTGCGCATAAACCAAAACTCGACTCTACGAGTAATGCGAACATATGCATGTTTATGAGTGTGTGTGTATGTGTAAGTGACACTGCCGATGTTTTTGTTGGTTCGGAGCGCATCGGATTTGGTTGCTGTCGTGCTGGAGCTCAAAGTGCACAATTGTCGCCCGACGGGATGTCATCAAAGTTGCGTTGTTGTGACCGACAGTCGCACAATGCATCAGGCGCCTGATTGTATGCTACCACAAAGCGACAACAGCGGCAGGCAGGTGTGTGCCCCGGCAGGAAAGGAAAAAGTTCAGTTGGCAGACGTACAATGTGGCAGCATACATACGTTCACGCTGACTGACTGTTTATGTGTTTGCACACGCATACACACACATATATACGAACGGAATTTATATGCCGCACGGGTCGTTGTGAAGCGTATTGTTTGGTTATTAAGTTCGTTGACTGTTGAGTTGGCCTTTGTTTGGCGAGTTATCTGTCGCTGCGTGCGGTAATTTAATGCCCCACGGAGGACTTGAGTTTTTAATTTAACTTTGTTTAACCGTTAGCTTGCAGCATTTAATAATAATGAAGTAAATGTGAATGCAGTCGAAATTGACTGACGTAATTGCTAATAAATTACCATAATTGAAGTATTAAAGAGATTGCGTGTGTTTCATAAAAAATTGTAAATGGAAGCTTTTAACGGATTTGTGTTACATTTATAGCAAATAAATAATGTATTCATTATACCAAGAGGTAAGTGGACGGCCTATGCTAAGTAGGTTAGCTGCCAATGTAGTACGCAGCTCTGACCAAGAGTTTCAGGAAAGCAGGGCTTGGCTCAAAATGGCTCATACACCCAATGAACCTCCGGCGAAGAGAAGAAAAGATCCCGTTTTAATTTCCACGACCCCCACCAGGGTTGAACCTACCCTCCAGAGGGAGGCAACAAAGCGACGAGGGAACAGGACAGCAATCAGCACCAATGAGCACGGACGTTGCTGAAAGCCCTGGGCAAGCGCCCATCAGAATATAGGTCAGTAAGATTCTGATTATGGTGTACTAGAAACCCAGAACGGATAAGTTTGACAAAGGGCTGATGAGGGCAGTATTATATCAGCTCAGTAGGTAAGAGTGACATCTTACCGATACGGCTGGCAGGATAATACTGTCCTCAGCTTGGTCTCGTTAAAACCCTGGCAGGTCTTCAAGTACGATCAATGCACGTCCCTATAATTTTTGGCCGTATAGGTTCAGATGAGACGAGCTCCTAATCCGTGCCGGAACCTGGTTACGAGATCGTCTTCCGTTGAAGTAGTAGAATAATTAGATCCCTTATACTTACCATCAGTCCAAAACAACCAGATAAAACTGTAGAAAAGATAGCCTAAAGGGAAACTCCGGCCGTACAAGCAAAAACAGCAAAACAAGAGAAGGAAAGAGCATATCAGCTGCCATCACAAAATGATCTCAAAACGCACCGAAACAAGAGTTTCTCACTCAAATGAGACGGGTAGAATAGGAATCACTAGAAAGTGCAAGGGGTCGTGCAAATAATGAAGATGGTGATGACAAAGCAGAAGAACGCAAGCGTGGATGTTATGAACGGAACGGCACAGCTAGAAGACCGCTTTGACGTAATCAAGAGAAACTGTCCCATTCCAGAAAATAAGAAAAGATGGGAAGATCTAAGCAGACGGCTCATAAACCTCTAGTCAATAACCTCGAACGGCGCGTGATAAGCCCTGTGGACCCTATAGGATACTTAATCAAACAATCAACAATGAAGTGTTGAGATATTTCCACTTTTCCTTCTTCTATATAGTTTATGGAACTGGCGGTAAGTTTTTCAACCTTACAGTAGAGCATCGATCCATCTTCTTTCTACTGATAAGCAGGGCTAGAGTTTCTTTTCTTTCCAGCTCATTAGCTTTGTGGTTATTTGCGATTCCGCTGTGGTCTGACACCCTTAATGGTCTTATCCTGATACATATCTTGTTTACCCTTTTATGCTATAAAAAATGCACTTACGAAAATTATTATTTTTTAATAAATAGATTATTGAGAGTCGTGCAAGTTATTCCACCTCTATCCGATAACAGCAGAGTCCTAGTGTATTCTACCTATTCGGCTTTACCCAATTCATGAAGGTTCGATCTTATTAGTAAGTTAGTTATTAGTAATGGTCGTTGAGCTTAACTAGATAAATCCATATCGCCGTAGCGTGATCAGTATCATTTTATTCGGCATACATCCTTTCCACGTACGGCATCAAAGATCTTGCGGAAAAACATTTCCTCGAATTCTCAAAGTGCTTTCCCATCTAAAGGTTTGGTTCAAAGATATACAAACTCCTTGCAACTTCAAATTTATATCTGCGAACAGTAATGTAGTTCCCAAGATGCTAGTGCTTTTGGTGTGTAGTCTCCAGTTACTTTATCTTTCCCTCATTTACCACAAATGGCTCAGGAGAAAAATTAAAGTATTTGCTTGTTACTTCACTTTTTGAAACCATAATATCGTGAACAATTGATGAAGGCTTTCTTTCTTTCTTGCTATTTCTCTCTTTCTTTCTGGCACTTGCTTTGATAACACGGTTATAAGAGTACAGTCGGAACGCAGTGCTACATATCGTAACCGATATACAGAAACGCTAGTTTCTAATGGCTGGCTTATTACTCGATAGATGAGACTGTATGATCGAAATACTAACTGGTCACTGTCTGGTGGCGACACACGCCCGCAGAATGGGACTGACTGATCGAGAAGACTGCAGAAAATGTCTAGAGCAAGGCTCTTTTGTGCACTTCTCTCGCATTGGAAAGACTACACAGTAAGCATCTGAATAACCTTCGATATATTACACTGGAGGAGGTATCGATAGAGAAAGTGAGGCCAAAGAGTCTGTCAAAATTCAGGTCAAGCGCAAGCATCTTAAATGATGACTACTTGTCATGGATCTAGTAACTGAACTCCAGCTGGTATGATCATTCGCCCAGCAGACTAACCTTACCTAACCTAATCTAACATTACTCAGAGTTACACTATCAAAGCTTTCTATACTAAAAAATCAATCCTGAACTGAGCTATTGATAAAGTTCTCTCCCCTTTCCATTAATTAATTAATTTTACAAGGTTCCGTACATATTTTTATAAAATTTCAAACACACTCATACGCTCCACATACGTTCCGTAATTTCTTTGGAGATAGATTAAATTCTCTGCTTCTTTCATTCACTAATGGCGCTCTTTGTGCGCAGAACGTATGAGTGAAATGATTTTTGTATTAATTTCATTTGAAAAGAAAGCTTCATAGCATATGCACGCGTATATCGGTGAAGGCGTCGGGCGGTGAAAGCTCATCGCTGATGCAAGATTTTAATGAAATGTAGCAGCAGAAAACAAAACAAAAACAGAAAACAATGTAAGTGTAAGTGTATGCAGAAGGTTACGGAAAAGCAGCAGAAAAACAGCGACAATATTGTGAGAGCAATATCATCAGCATCAAGCATGCAAGCCAGCGAGCTTTTGTATGTGCAAGTTAATATGTATGCATGAGAGGATATGGCGTTTCTTTTTCGCCTTTGCCGCTGCTTAACTTAATTACACCGTACATACGCATACACCAACATAACGTGAAGTCATGCAAACGTATGCATGTATGTGCACTGCACGTTCTTCGCCGAAAACAAAACCGTAATGAGTGCCATGTAGCAGTGAAGCGATAGGAGCAACAGTGGCTGTCCTTGCCATGGCCAGCAAAGCATCGCGCCAGTGACAACAAAGTAATCGCGAAATTGAGCAATGCAACAGGACAACACGTACGACATTCATTTATCTTAAGTGTGCCAGCGAAGGGGGCAGCACATTGCCTGTTAGCCAACAGTCAGCTGCTGAAAGGAGCGTGCAGTTGAAAGCATCGAGGCCAACGAAAACAATTCGAAAATTATAATGCAGAACACATTGTAGCAAAGGGCAAGTGCAGCGATATTGCAAACAACAGTAGCGATAAAATGACGCCAATATCAATTGGCAGCAAAAGTGCAAACTTAAAGATGAGCTTAAGACTCAAAGGCAGACTCATTCATTGTGTGTGTTGCGAAATCAGCGCGAAATCAGCAATGCATTGTTCTCTGTAAGCAGATTGTGGCTTAAAACAAAGCCTGAAAGCTGAACCGCGCCGCCGTGTAACTTAAAGAAGGGGAGATTTACCAGCCAAAGTAGTTATTGTGTGGTGGTGTACTCGATATGTACATGCTTTTAGGCGCTAGCAACACATAGTATAGATAGATATATGTACTTGCTGTGTTCGATTCGCCACCTCTCTGCTCGCTATCTGTAAGCCATGCAGTTTGTCGAAAAATTTGCATGTAAAGGCAACGACTAATTTAAAGAGTTGAATTCGTTGCAAAACCGCTCTCTTCAATGCTCTCAAGAATTGGTTTACAAAATTTTGGTCAGTTTTATCTAGGTTTGGTCCGGAAAGTAATAGAACTGAGTCGATTTATTGAACCAATCGTCACAGTTCTTTAAAAACTTTCAAAATAGCTTTCTAAGCATTGAAGGCGTCACGGAAGCAATTCTTCGGAATAGCCTAGAGAGTCGAGCTGCATGCTGCTTGAATCCGCTCTGTCGTCTCAAAATGCTTAGCTTTCATCGGCCTTTTCAGGCAAGGAAACAAAAAAGTCCGGGGCGATCACATATGGGCTGTAGGGCGGCTGCAGAAGCGTTGGGATGCCGGCCTTGATTAGGTAGCTGTTCACAAGAAAAGCGGTGTGAGCCGAGACGTTGCCGTGATGCATTTTTCCCTTCTTTGGCCGAGGAGACGCCGGCGTGTACCACTCGGAAGATTGCCACACGAAACACATCACTTCTTGTTAAAGCAACATCTGGGTAAGCCTGCTTGATCATATCAAACGTCTCTGTCGTAGACTTACCGAATTTCACACAGAATTGTTTATCCTGACAACTGACCAGTTTTGTTTGCCATTTCACAACGCGCAAACCTACTCCGGCGCACCGATTGATATTTTTTACTAAATATGGTTCGGTCCGTGCGACACATTCCATGCTGCATTCAACATTCGGTCGACAGAAACGCCCAGCAGACCCAGCAATTCCAACAACTATTAAACGCTTTCGCACCACGTTTCCGATAATGGATAATGCGCATCATCAGAGAAGTTGTACAGTGAATATTTATAACTCTATTGCTGCTGTGGTTCACTGTATGAGTCTATCCGCCATTGCGCACAACAATTGGAGCTTATGGAAGGCTTTGAAGAAGGATTTTGGTTTGCTTCCATGAATTGAAGCCGAACGGCTATCAAGCGTATCGCATGTTTGGTGAAAAGCCTCTAAAGCAGTTAGCTACCGATCCCGAATTTCACCCGAAAATTTTGTTCAGCACTTAGTTCACTTTAAGTTGCAACGGTACATTGGTAAACGAAATGGCCTTATTTGGAGAAATGATAAACCACAAGCCGCACAAAGAACATCCTCAAAAAGTCACTTCTTGGTGTGCTCTATGGGAATCATTGGACTATATTTCTTCAAAAATGATGCCAACCATAATGTTACAGTCAATGGAGAACGTCATAAAGCCATTACCTCCTGAATTGGAGGATATTGATGTCGACGACTATTGATTTCAACAAGACGGCGCTAAACGACATAGAGCCAATGGAAAAAACAATATATTAAAGGAAACCTTTGTTTAGCGCCTTATCTCTCCTCATTGCCTTATGACGTGGCCTTCAAGGTCATCCGAGATCATACCGCTGGACTATTGTTTGTGGGGTTATGTGAGATCACTTGTCGACGTAGATAGTCGCGAAACGACTTACGCCTTTGGAGAGAACATTCAGCATGAAATTATTAATATACGGCCCCTTTTCCTGAAAGAAATAGTTGAAGATTGAGATACTCGGCTGAAATGTATTCGAGCTAGCCGTGGTGGTCACTTGCCACAAATCATTATAATAAAAAACCGTCACCAATATAATAAGACTTTCTTAATTTTTAAAAAGGCAATTTATACAATTACCCAAATATAAATCTTAGCCAAACAGTAAATAATGCCACGTCTTAATAATTGGATTTAGCAGGGACACCTACCACTGAAATTATTTAGCCTCATATGTTTACGAAGTTCTCATATTAAACTAAGTTTTTAGCAAATTCTTGATTAAAGCAATCATTGTAATGATTAAGAAATATTCAAGCAACTTCAAATCCGCATATTATGTTCAAAACGGGAATGTGCACCATTTTCAAGAGACTCACGAAAAAGAAAAAATTGTTAGTTAATAAAAACTAAAACTCAAAAGAGTCTCAATATCGAGTGCAAGGTATTGTAGATTAAATAGAGACAATTTTATAGTAAATATCAAACTTTACTGTTACTTCTCTTAAGAAATACATACATTTGGCAAATACCATGTGTCTTCTTTCGCTGGCAAAGCACTATTAGTTACTATGCGAAAATCTAATCGAAAATGTTCGCTCACTCCATTGAACGCTGCTTTGTATGCTGCTCAGATTGGAAATCCATCAAAGTCATAACGAAATTGCAATATCTAATAGTGAAATCAGTTCGGGCAAAGCAAAGTTGTGCAGAAATTCTTACAAAGCACAAAGCGCGAGTGCAGCATCATTTGATGACTTGGCGAAAACGCGATTTTTCAATAATAATTGATTGATGAATTGACAAAATGAAATGAATACATGCATTGCGCTACAATCGGCAAGAAGTGTAAAGGTATAAAATCTAAAAGTCGCTGTTACTGGAAATTTTATTTATTTGTACTTTTTTAATATATAGTACCTTAACTATTTTATATCTACTCTTCGATCAACTTAGGGTATGGTATATTGCCTCTTGACTGCTTTGTTTGTTAGGCACTATAAGCGACCAATAATTGGGTTCATAGTCACATTTTGGTGAACAGATTTTTTGTGGTTGAGAATAGCAACGTCTGCGTCTTTTTGTAGAGAGAATCAACATTATGTTTTAAAGGGTTAGGCATAAATTTTTTCAATCATATCAATGCGGCATATTGTAAACCTTTAATGCTTATTGATAATTAAAAAACTGTTTCAAGTAATTTTGGGTAGTAATTTAGGTAGTTATTTGGTTGTTACCCGAAAAATGTATAAAATATTTTGAACGTCAAAAAATTATTGTTTGTGGAATGCCTTTAATGACGATTGAGATTTATAAAACTGCTTTTGGTAGTTTTGGGTAGTAATTTTAGGTAGTGTTTTACTAGCTACCCGAAAAAATTATAAAATATTGTGAACCATAATTATTTGGAGAATGCCTCTAATGCCTACTGAGAACTAAATAAACGCATTTGGTAATTTTGGGTTTAGTTCCTTAGTAGCTACCCGAAAAATTTATGAAACATTATGGACCATAGTTTTTTGATAGTTTTGGGTAGTAATTATATTTAGGTAGTTCTTATCCACCTTAAAAATTAAGAAAAAAAGATTTGGAAGGTCACTCGTTTATTTGAAGAATGTCTTTACAACAACAACACACCTTGCAATAAAAAAAAAAAAACAAGTATTCCCTAAACTTCAAATCTATGGCAAACATATTGCGGTTCAGCTGTGAAATTCAACTTTAAATGTTATGATAATTCTGGAAAATATCTTAGAATTGTAGCGAACATACCAGAAAAATGTTTTCTAAATATCTTGATTAAACTAATTTAGAAAAGTAATGGTGACAACTCCAAAATTAAATCCGTTTCTGACACTGCAACTGGACGGAACTTGCAAAGCAAGTCACGTCGGCAGCCAAGAAGTGAAGACACATTTCGTTTAGAGTTCGGATGCTATGTATAGCGTGCACTTTTGACTAACTTAATGTGTCAGCGATCATGTGCAATGAAGGCGAAATGAAAAGAGCCAGAGCAGCAAAACTAAAACAACAAAAAATATATATACTTATGAATATACGAAAAAAACGTACGAAATATCTTTTCAACGAAGTGACAAGGCAATCTTCATGTGTCTCCTACACTTTTTTTGTGGTTTCTTCACTTTTTCGTCGCACAACTTGGCTAACAGCACTTTTCACTTTCCCTTACCAAGTGTAGGTGAGCGTGTAGTTGTGTCATGCTACAGAACTCAAACACCCCAAAGCGCCGCTGGCCAGGTTTAACCGTTTACTTCTTCAATTTTTCTGGCGCAGTTGGCGTTGCACGAGATTACATTTTGTATCAGCTGCTGCTATGCCTTCTTCCGCTGCTGCGCCTTCTTATGCTGCTGCCTCCTGCTTGATGGCAATAGTTGGAAGCTAACTTTTGTGCAAATGACATTGATGACATTGCATTGCTGACCAATGTTGCGGTGCTGCAAAATACAAAATGCCGAGGCTGGTAGCACCAGCTCCGTTGTGGGGATGGTGAAGGCCTTTTGGTGATTGTTGGCGCTCCAGCCAGCGGCTGTTTGTTTGTAATCGATGGTTGGCCGAGCAAGGTCGATTGCAGCAGCGATAATGTGCAAAAGCGTACGGAAATAGATGGAAGGCGAAAGGCATTCATTTGCTGGAAAAGTATTTGCTGTGTGTGTGTGTATGTATGTGCGTTCACTTAGCAAGTTGTGCATTAAAGTTCGCTTTGAGTTCATGTTTATCTTCGTGGCGGGTTTGCGCCACTTCGACATTGTAGCGTGTCCTTCGTGGTGTGCCAGTCAGATATTGACAGAGCCAACAATGAATGAAAGGCGCACAAATAATGCAACAATGTTCACCACTACTTGGGCAATGCGAAAAAGCAAGTTTTATACGACTGTTACTTTGTTAGTTACTACTTTCCCCGCCATTTAGCTTGTTCTCATTGTAGTTTGAGCTGAGTCATTTGGCAGTTACGCTGAAAGCTTAAAAACTAACCGAATTCCATTTGTGCACTTTTGTCTGTATGTGTGTGTGTGTAGGTGGTGATGTATGGCTGTATGTCTTTGACTTGTGGCACAGTGTCTCAATGGCGTCACTATGCTTTGGGTGACTGCATTAAAGAGCTTCTATGTGCGGGTGCCTGTACCATTGCTGGTCCAGCAACCCTCTCTCAAACATAATTCAGTTTGTAAATGGAGCAAATTGTATTGGAAAGTTGGTTAGCGTTGCTTTGACATGCAATTTCAAGAAGCTACAGCAAGCTTGAGGTCAAATGGTAAACACAATCACCAGGTCAAACCGTAGACATTAGCAATTACTGGTTTATTTTGTGGTTGTACTGTGAGTGTGCGAAGAGAGGGATATCAACAGCGAGCGTAAACTGGGTGAGCGATTTCGTTGTGGAGCACAGCTGTCAATTTGGACACTTTGGAATTGAAATGGATTGGAATGAAAGTTTAAATTCGGTTGTAACAAAAATGGCAGCAACTGAAGTCATTCAAACTGAAATAAAAAAATAGAAGCAAAACTTCATCTTTACCCGGACCAAAGCTATCTTCAAAAATAACAAGGAATTTTTATCGGTAAGTTTGTATGACAGCTGATGTTTTTTGGCTACCCAGATTATACTCAGCCTAAGACCGGAAGTCGTGAGCTGCGTGAGCCATATATAAAATAGTCGTTTCTGGCCACTCCCAAGTGAATGGCGCTTAGAGAATGTTTCTCACTTGTGTGAACTCCTACACATAGCTCCATCCCCGGGTACGAGGGCAAGACCAAATATCTCCTGTCAACAAACAAAAAGTCGTCGCATTCACGACTGGGCTCTCACGTCACTGATGACAGTCATAACTTCGAAGTCGTAGATAGCTTTGTCTATCTTGGAACTGCTATCAACACCAACAACAATGTCAGCCTAGAAATCCAACGCATAATAACCCTTGCCAACAGGTGCTACTACGGACTGAGTAGGCAATTGAGAACAAAGTTCTCTCTCGACGAACAAAACCCAAACTCTGTAAGTAACTCATTATTCCCGTCCTGCTTGTTGCTGGCTTGCATGTCCTGGTGCAGAGACAACATCTGATGATTCTGTCGACGTTACGAGTGTTGGAGAAAAACTTTCTGCGAAAGATTTATGGTCCTTTGCGCATTGTCAACGCCGAATACCGCAATCGATGAAACGATGTGGTGTCGTGTACAGTTCAGTGAATTAAGAGACAGCGGCTACGCTGGCTAGTTCATCTTGTCCGAATGGATGAAAACACTCCAGATCTGAAAGTATTCGAGGCAGTACCCGTCGAGGGAAGCAGATGAAGGGGAAGAAGAAGACCTCCACTCCTTTGAAAAAACCAGTTGGAATCTCCAATTGGCGCCAAACAGAGAAAAGGAAAGGCGACTGGCGCGCTGTTGTAAACTCGGTTATAACCGCGTAAGTGGTATCTACGCCAATAATGAAGAAGATCATTTTTTTGAGTTGTGAAAGCAATAACGTGTTTCTTGGGGTCATATTTGGAAAACAGGTGCACAATGAGTGTGGTTGCTGTCTCAAGCCATAAACCAAGACAATCGGTAGCATATATAGCGGATAAAGGTACTTAAGCCCTGTACGGACTAACACATTTTTTAGTACGTCAGTGAGAAGAAAGTTGCAAGGATTTTTTCTTGTCTACGAGATGACTACTCAAAACAATAACAAATTTTATAAAACACCAGTGACATAGACACAAATATAAATGAAGAAGCGCAATGGAACGACGCCACGAAGCTTTGCAAGCTAAAGTAAGAGCAAGCCAAGCTGCATAGAGGAGACCTTGAAACTTATCGGTATATGGGAGTGCACAGTACAGGGTGCTGCCATAAATTTCGTAAATATATCAGATGCATTTTCTTTATAAAATGTTTTAGAAATTTATTATGTATTTTTGTGTTTTACAGAAGAAAATTATTATTTTTAGCTCAAGAACCTGAATTATAGTCTACAGTTGATATGGTCTACAACTTGGATGAAATCTTTTAAAATCCACCATATTAAAAAGTAGTTGCCACGGGGTATCGTCATACTTCTGGGTGTGCAGTTATATATTGGGCTTGGACCTGACATGTGGAAACCACTGTTACTTTGGACTGAGCAGGCAATTGAAGAGTAAAGTCCTCTCTCGGTGGAAAAAGACCAAACTCTAAATGTCCCTCATCATTCCCATTCTGCTAAAGGTGAGAAGGAATATAAAATGACATCATCTGATCAGCCTCAGAGAAAAGCTTTGCGGAAGATTTATGATCTTTTGCTTATTCGCAACGGCGAATACCGTGGCCGATGGGACGAAGAGTTGTACGAGATATCCGGCGACATTAACAGCATATCAAGTGACAGAAATTACTCGATTCAGTGTCTGCCAGTGGAAGCATAGGAAGAGGAAGACCTCCACTCCATTGGAGAGATCAGAAAAGAAAGGATTGGCGTGCTATTGCTAAATCGGATATAATCGCATAAGTGTGTCTTCGGCAGTAAACAAGACTTCTTCAATTGTAAAATTTTCGGTATACTTCTTCAAATTTGTGGACACAGTCGATATATTGCTCATAAGAGAGACAATAAGAATTTATCAAAATTCCCCCAGTATACACCCTGTGATTGTGTACTAAACAAATTTTGTGCTCATGAAACTCTTGGCCAGCATTTTGGCTGGTAGCAGCAAAACGGATATATGTAAGTTATTGTCGGCTGTTGTTTTGAAAAATATGTACATAGAGGTATTATACACATTCATATAGATATATATATATTTAAATACATTTTTTTGTGATGCGCTTGTTTGACATGTGCTAATGTGCAACTGTCACTTTGTAAAGGAATTAATTTTTTAACAGCTTGCCTTCGCCAGCATGCGTGGGAACGAAGAGGTTATACCAAAGAAGGGTCTACGAAAGTGCTGAGCAAGTTATTTCACCAGCAACACGGCGAGTAAAAAGTTGACAAGTTAAAGAGAATTCGAGAATAAGTTTGGGTTTGTCAACTTGGCACCGAACTGGTCTCTTATAATACATATGTATGTGTCTTATTGTATGCACATGTGTTTCTACATATATTTGTCGTTAAATTTTATTACGCAGTTAGCTTTAAGTTTTGTGTTTTGCTTTATACAAATATGCATTGGGAAAAAAAGAGTGTGGGAGGTTTGCATTTAGCGGGCAGCAGAGGAAAAGTTTTTTGTATAAATCTCAGTAGCGCATCCATAAACTTAAGAAACTACACACACATATACATATATATAAATATACTATATTTATTATATACGTGTATCGTATATTTTACAACAACACATCTGTTCTGTTTTTGTGGTCAGCAAAGTCTTGTCGTTGCACATTATGCAGGAGCAACTTGTCGACGCTGCTGTCTCAACTTGTGCGGTCTTTCTTACTTTTGTGCGTCCTTCAACTTCCGTTGGCTCATGTGGTCACACATGTCTTATAGTTCTGTGTGGTGAAAATGCTTATTATTTTGCAGCGATTTTTTAGTGCTCTTTGAGTGAGTGGGCGAGTAAAAATTTATGAAATAAAGTTCATAAATAATATGTGGTCTTGGCAGCGTTTTCACTCACCGCCTTACATTTGGTTTGCCGGACAGAGTTGGAGTGTAGGTTTGGACTTTGTGAAAATTATTTTTAGCTTATTAAGTATTTATTAAAAGCAACCGGTTTATTTTCATCTATTATATGACAAGGTTAGATAAATTTTTAAAGCAAATCAAAAAAAAAAAGAAAAATGAAGGAAATATAAGAAAAATAAAGGGAAAAGAAGGAAAAAGCCAAAACGTAGGAGTTGGAGCCAGAGGAAGGCGACATTATGTGATTCGGTTGTAACTTGTGTTCGGAAAGAAGAAGTCTTTAGAGTGTGTTTGTGTTAGCAAAAGATAAATTCGTAACAAATTTCTTGAAAGAAAAATATTTGGAACAAGTTATAAAGAAAAAACCCAAAACATTGTTTATTTGAGTTGTTCACATAATTTTTGAGGTTATGTAAAAAGGCGTTAATATAAAATGTTTAGATCTTTTCATTACCTGAAACTTTGTCATATAGTTTTTTTCTCTGGGAGGTGGGATTTTGCTGAAAACGAAATAAATCATTTTGATCCTTAAAAACTCAACCACAGTCTTCCTCTCCCCGACTGAATTTCGCCCGTAAATTAATATTTCTTTAATTTTTGCTTTTTTTTATCTTCTTTTTCCCAATATGTTTCAACTTCTTTTGATGTTTCTCATCCTCATTCTCATTCTATTTCAGCACTGGCCTATAAGTAATACAAAAACGTTCGTCCAGTACTTTTGTTTGGTGCTTACTGCCCCCAGCATCTAACTTCGTCAAAAGAAACCGCATACTGGTTGACATATACGGCATAAATTCGACTGAAACCCAACCACATGGTAGAGTTCGAGGTCAATTTGAAACCTTTAAGTGCTTTAGAACCGGCATCCTGTTGCAACGCATTTCCACATGGAAGTAATAAAAGGTCCGTTTTTCCCTTTTTCCCACAAAGACCGTGCGCACGAGCAGGTTGAAGCGAACTCCAAGAGCTCTTGTTCGTCTTGGTACTAGAAATATATTCCTGGTCATACCTTGCAGCCGAAACTATTACCAGTTGAGCTTTCACACTGCTCTGGACTGATGACCAGTGCTTGAACAACTCGGACTGACGTTTGGATTGAGTTTACGTCGAGATCTTAAATTTAAAGCACACAAAATACAGCTTGTGGGCTCTTAGAAAGTTCCAAGTACTTGGTGCCTGAAATTGAAGCTCGTGATGTCGGCGGCATTTGGTTTCAATATTCCGGCACTTCTCTCACATCGCATCAGTCAATGGATTTATTGAGGGAATATTTTGGTGAGCAGATAATTTCACGTTTAGTTCGGTCGATTGGCAACCAAGATCGTGGTATTTCATATCGTTAGACTTTATCTTGTGGGGATAGGTAAAGTCTAAAGTCTGTGCGGACAATCCCGCTTCGGTTTAGGTTTTGGAGCAAAACATTTCGCCAGTTACCAGACGGAATGCTCGAAAGAGTCATCGAAAATTGAACTCAACCGATGAACCACCGGGGACGTAGCTGCGGCCAACATTTGAAAGAGATAATCTTCAAAAAATAAAAGCCCAAAAATGTTCTTTGAATAATAAAAAAACTCATTACCCATTAAATTTGAAGTTTCTGTGTTTTTTGTTTAAAAAAGTAGGGAACCTCGCAATAGATCAACCTTCACAAAACGAATTGGCAGGAGTCGGTAAATAGGTGAAATCTCTGAAAATATTGTTCAGATCGAGTTACTATATCCTACAGCTGCCATACGAACTGACCGATCAAAATCACATTCTTGTAAAATTTCTTCTGTATTTGTGAATGGTGGTACCCTGGAAATAATTGAAGACGTTCTCGATGAGATTCGGATACTAAGATACATTTTTTATGATATGCCACCATGAAGTTGGGCTTTGCTAAAAGTATAGTAGACAAATACTCAACACGGTTCAGTTACGTTGTCTTTGCAAATACTCACACCAACAATGTATCTTAAGGTATAAAGTATACGCAAATCTCCAAATCACCTTTAATAGAAAACAGCTGACTCAAAAATATATTATTCTTAAAGAAATTTTATTTTTGCTATAAAAAAATTGCTGAAGGAAGTATGACCCAAGAAATGTTGATTTGATAATTTGTGAGCTTACTCGTTACACGAAAAGAGAACGACCAAACTTACGACATACATCAAGGCCATTATATATGCGAACTATAAATTACAGACGTTCATAAAAAACTGCGAAGAACTTTTCTAAGGCGAATGCGATTATGTGCACACACGTAAATATAAACGAATGCACACTTACACATACACACCCACATATTTCTATATTTGTTTATACTTGGTGGTCGTGCGAGTGCATTTCTACTGAGTCTATATAAAAGTAATTGATTGTGTGAAGGGAATAAAAGTTTTTAGAGCGAAACACTTTAAAAATTCAAAAAAAAGCGCAAAATGAACTGGTAAAAGTGCGAAGAACAACAACAATAACAAAAACTAAACTATGTTTTCTTCGCATTTTACAGCATCAAAGTGAAAAATAGGTTAGACAGTTTACGAGGTGAGCGCGCGAAGCAATAAGAAAACAGCATCAGCCAGCAAGGCAGCCACAGCTGCGGCACAAATGCCGTTTCAGGCGCTGCAAGGAGCTGAAACAAAACACAATCAGACGTGGCGAAAACGCATCAGCGTTGAGAATAAGCGAGGAGAGTAAGGTTGGGAGGTGGTGTTGTTGTAGTAGCGCAATCAAGTCTTGTAACTGCTCGCTTGCATTTATCGCCTTTCGATTTGAGTGCTGTGTGCCTTTAGAGCGTTGGAGCGCCGTGCAACTGGCTACAAAGAGACTAATGCCGCCGGAAATTCCCAATTGCATTTGTATTAGTTTTAGCTCAGTTGGCAGCGCGTACAAAGTGCAATTGCCGATGTACGATTTTTTACGGTTGTTTTCGTAATGGTACAGTTACTTTGTTACCGCAAGTTTTTTATGGTGTTGACTCAACTACTCCTGAGTTACAATTCTGAATTAGTTTTGTGAAAGAATTGGATCTTCACAAACGTTACAGGGGTCAATTTTTGACACTTGAAAGAAGTGATAAAGGTTTGCAGGGCTTTTATGGCTCCACTTATTGAGAATTGCGCTTTTCAGTGGAACATTTATTTTCTAGTTTATATAAATAAGGATTAAGCAGGCACTTTGGATCAATAATTAGTTAAACGAAATTGATTTTAGCTATAATTGAACCTGCACATGACGAATGGTTGTCGAAGAGAAAGCTAGAGAGTGTATTAGTTGCCAGGCTGCCAAAAGTTAGCAATGATTTCACTATAAAAGTCTTAAAAGGATAAAGATCTCATCTCTATCAATTCGGTCGGTTATCAACGATCTAGTAAGAATTGTTTTTCAAAAATTATGAAATAGCAAGACACGAACGGTATTGAAAACTTGTTTACATGTCTTCATGGAGTAAAGACACACACCACATGCGCCTTGTCTTCATTTAGCAAAGACACACACCATACGCCAAAATAACCAAATTATAATTATATGTTTTTATATGGTGCTTAGGTGGTTTCAAATATTATGAAGTAGCAACGCATGAACAGAATTGAAAACTTTTTCAGATGTCTTTATTTAGCAAAGACACACACCATATGTGACGATAATGATTATAGACATTTTCCCGTAGTGCTTATATGGGATCACATAAGTGGTTTATTGTTGCCTTATTCGGTTGAAAGTTTTATTATTAAAATAGAATGAAAGCATTAGATTAATGAGTAGTAAACTAAGGAGGGCTTTATGTCAATTCTCTCTCCTCAATAATCGACATTGTGGAGCTGGTTTAAAACTTGTGGTTGGCTTCTATTATTAGTATAACTTACTACACATGCTATATATGAAAGAAAGCCTTTGTAATGAATAAATGAAGGTGTGTATTCTTATTAATGCCGTGCCCAGAGTGTGTGCCTAGAAGTCGCAGTTTAGCAAGGACACATACCAGTAACGATAAATAAGTGCGATACTGTATATTGCTCAGAAAAAAACAAGTTTTTTTTTGTGGTATGTTCATTATAAAAATAGATAGTAAAGAAAACAGAATCAACTTATGAACTTTACATTCACACGTCTCGTCAGTGATCGAAATTTCGGTGAAAGAATAGCCCCAAATTACATCAACATAACATATTACTTCCTAGAAAAGTTATTCAAAGGTTACTACTTCGTATTTATTTATGCAGGATTATTCCTTAGCTTCCAAATATCACCTTCGGCCTTAACGCCTTAAAGTATGCTACGTTCTGTTTGTTTACTACTTTTTATAACCCACAAATGCATGTATTTGCTTCAATTCTATATGTTTTACATCCTGTACAGGCTTCGCCAGGAAGTTTGTGGTACACAGAGGCAAACGATGGAGACATATCTAAATCAATTTTCCAGATCGGATCAATTAGCATATAGTTGTCATATGAACTAAAGGATCCAAACAAAGTTCCAAACGTTCAAAATCAAGTTCTTGTATGGGAGCCTCTTTATTTGTGATGGGTATTCTAGCCTGGGTGCAACCGAAGTTAACGCTTTTTCTTCTTTCTATGTTGCATTCTATATTTTGTTACTTTTCACACCAACGTGAGTGGTTGCGTGTGTGTGTAATTGCCGGCTTGATGTCACAGCTCACTGCATACGCTGGTTATGTTATCGCAATTGCATTTTAAATGCTTGTATTTTGTTATTGTTTTGCAATTGTGCTGGGGTTTTAGCCAGTTAGCAGCGCGGCAGCCAGCTGGTGGGCACCACAACAAATAAATAATGCAACAGCGATAAAAGTAGAAATATCAAGCTACGATTGCCTTGCCATGTTTACTTGCTGCGTTTTATATTCTGAGTTGTATGAGCTGCATGTGTGCGTGTGTGCAACACATGTGCTCACCAAAGTTGGCCACATTATTTGTTGTTGTTGGTATGCGGTTGCTGGTGTTTTTTTGTTGGCAGCAATTTTTTATAGAATTTTCTTTGTTGATTTCCGCTTGCATTTAACTGTATTTCTTTGCGTTTTTTGCTCGTTGTTGTTGGTTGTTGTTTGCTTTCGCATTTGTCTTTGCCTGTCGGGGGAAATGCGTAATAAAATTCTGTGTATTTTCCAACCACTAAATGTGGGTTGCATGTATTTTTATTGCTTTACACCTTGCGGCTAAAAGTTTTTGATGTGGTTATCTTGTGTTTTCCAACTTGAAGTATATTTTCTTTAGCATAAACATACATACATATGTATATGTAACTGTGTATGTAGTATATTATATGCATTGTCAATAATGGTAAAAACAGGGTTAATAGTGCCGCTGTTCCTTAAAATAATAATAAAAAAAAACAAATAAAAAAATAATTTCAATTATTTGTTGTACAAACTAGGTGGCAATGCTGAAAATAATTTTTTAAACTTCGATTTTCTAAAAAAAAGTAGTTCTGAAATTTTTGATAATACACACTCAAATAAATTAAACAAAATTAACTAGGTGGCAACGCCAAATTTTTTTAACAAAAATTCTCCAAATTAGTAACAAGGCAATCATTGAAAATTCACGCTTTATAAACACAAAAAAAATTAAAGCAGGTGGCAACATTAAATTGGACTAGGTGGCAACACCAATTTTTTTAACATAAATTAATATTAAAATATTGAAATTATTGAAAATATTCTCTCTATAAATGTAAAAAACTAAACTAGGTGGCAACGCCAAAAATATTTTTATATTATTTTTTTTTCAAATATTGAAATTTTTTTGTAACATACACTAAAAACATTAAACTAGGTGGGACCAAACAAATTTTTGAATAAAAATTTCAAAAATCACTAATACTGAATACAATAATACTTCAATACTAGACGCGAAAAGTAACCAAAAAGCGAAACTAGGCAGCACAACAAAAATAGTTTTTTTTTAATAATTTTTTTTCTGAAAAAAATTGTCTTTGCGTTGCAACTTGCTTAAAACACAGCAAATTTGTTATGCATTTCGTAATTGCAGTTTGATGCCACTTTTCTAAACAATCTGGCCACCCTACACGCAAAATAGGAGTGCAACTTTCATTCAACATTTGCAGTTTCACGCAGCGCTGTCTTGCAGCCGTCGGTCCGTACATATTTGGTATCCGATTCGGAGGAAGTTCTCTTGTCGAACTTTTGTATTTTTCTTAAGAAAGAATTTTTGGTTATACACGCACACACATGTGCACACAAGTGCATGCGGAATGCAGTGTAATAAAAATTTGTTTAGAAATAAGTTTTTTTAGTAAAGTTTATTTGGCAGCTTGTGAGTTGTGTGTTGCAATGAGAAAATGATTGCGTAAAAATAGTTTTATCTTCTTTGACAGCTTGAAAGCTTGAAAGTTTGCGGAATTGATTTAATATTCCAATGCAGTAGGAAATATGTATGTGAAAGCAAAACCGCGACGGACTAAGTAAATGAGACGCGATATTGTGTTAGCGGATTGCTATTAATTGAAGTTATGAAGTTTGCTTTTGAAAATGGGGCTTAGCGCGTGAAGCAGAACAACTAGTTGTGACCTCAAATCTCATCAATCATACCTGCGTCGGTCACTATACTTAAAACTCGAGACCTATTAGCATAATCACGAGACGCGTATTTATAGTATTCATAATTGTTAAATGTATAAGAAGGTTAACATTTCGTAAATCACTGGCCGGGTCTGAAAGGAATCATTCCTATAATGCTGCAGAAGCTAAAGGTTTCAAGGCTTGAAAATATCTCTTAAATTAGTATCCAATTATCTGTATCTCAAGAAACTGAAGAACAGTGAAGATGGTTTTCCTTCCAAAACCAAGCAGAAGAATATAAGAAAATCCTAAAGGTATTAAGCCTACTAACCTCACGCTCTTCATGCCGAAGGCCCTAAAGAGGCTCATGATCATATACATCAGATCAATCAAAGCGGAAAACTTATTGACCGCACTGGTATGAGCGCAGTTTTTATCCAGAATCAGTGAGATTATGAAAAGAGCCTTACGAAGGTTACACCTATGAGTAGCAAACAAACGAACAGACGTTAGCCTTAGTACGACGCATGCAATGCTAATTGCTCGTAGAACCTAAATATCTCAATTCTCAACCAGCGAAGCATGGAAACAAGTCTAAATAGATAAGCCTATATCCTCCCAAGGTTGGGACATCCAGGTGAGAATACCTCTAGACGTGACTACAAAAGAGCTTAAATATGGGAGTAGATACTATCTTAATCTATATCGTCGAGTCCAAAACATACTGTGCAGTAAGGACATTGGCATGCTCTGAAAATCATCATATCTCTCTGTTCTTTCATCTACCAGACTCAGCCATCATCTTCCAAACCGACGTATTAGGTATATAGAACGCCCATGGAATTCTACAAAATAACTATGGAAGGAGAGAGAAAGCTACCATATACACCGATAGCCAGGCAGCATAGCTAGCCTTGTTGTCGCCTAAGATAACTTCCGGTGTGGTCAAAAAATGAATGAAGTTCGCAGGCAGGTAAACTCTAAACTCTACATTTTCATGGTTCAGATTCTTGATTACAGAAAAATTTTCGGCACCCTAAAGGCGGACGAGCTTGCCAAGTCAGGAGATTGATAGACGATCTGAGGCGAAGTTAGTACTGTTTTCGCTGGGAACATTCAAGGAGGAGCTAAATGCGGTATTTCAACAAATGCCTCAGAATCGATGAAAATCTATAACCAAATGATAGATAGAACTAAGGACTTACTAAATACTTCCAGGAAAAGTATATATAGACTTAGAGATATACGTACGCGGTCACAGAAATATTTTCGGGAACAAAAATCTAACAAACCGCTTCAAGCTGCTTCTATATTAGATTTGTTTGGATCTACGGTCATAGCGAAGTCGCTGGAAATTGCAAAGGTGATGAGGTTGCTAAGAAGAATACCCTTTTTCCAATTTAATTGGATTGAAAGCTTGTCGGTTTTCCTATTTCTCGCATTCTGGCGTTGGACTTTTGGACTTCCGGTGCACTCAGCAAGTCACCAATCAAAAATTTGCATCAGCGATACCCTTCTGGCTCGGAGCACTCTGTAAGAGGTCCTACGAACTGACGCTTAGCAAAGTCAATCACCGACACAATTAGAGGTATTCTGACTGCACACTATCCAATCACGCCAAATCTGTATGGAAGAAGGCGCGGCAAAATAATCTTGTCATTCCCTTTTCTATTGCTCGAATTTGGCCAGACTGAGATTAAAATATCTCGGTAGATACACCTTGATAAATATGTGGTAAGTTCAAAATGCTTCGTCGATACCTTCAGCAGTTTATGGGTAACACAAAGAACGAATATCTGTCCAAGTGTGATTCAAAGATTTTGAATAAACCCTACGACTTAACCTAACCTAACTTACGAAGAGATACTAATTTTCGGCCAATACTTGATTTTTATGTTAAATTATATTATCTATCGAGGGTTAAGCTTAAGTTTTAATGACACTGTCAACTTTAATATATAATTAAATTTAATGCCATATATTTAACTGAATGTATATAGCACTAGAAAGTGTAATTTTTGGCTTTTTATTCTGTCTCTCTTGCATTCAATTTCTCACAAATTTCCGCTCCAAAGACAGCAAAATTAATATTTGTAATTAACTGCATTTGGTTTTAAATGCTCGCATGAGAAATGCAATTTCGTTCACACACGCGCCACAACGAGTATGCATTTATTAAGAATGCTTAAACAGTTAATTGTTGCAAGGTAACACTTTGCCGCCGGAGAAATATTCCAAATGCCATTTGACTCCACTGTGAATATAATAATTGCACTTACGCTTCTTGCAACTGCATGCATGTGTGTGTGCGAACCCAGTGCTCTTCTATCTTGTTGGTTGCTATCTTATATGTGTGTGCGTTTATATATGTGTGTGTGCGTGTGTTTGGTTGCAGGCAAATAATTATATTATAATTAGTTTTATTGTTTAATGGCAGTGGAAGTAGTTGGCAGCAAGTTGGACGCAGCAGCGGCAGCAACAATTTTGTGTCGCACATAAGTAACAGCACTTAGAACAATAAACTCGCAATATTTGTATGAATGGGTGTGCGCTTTGCTGTTGTTGCATGCTAACTCTCGCATTGCATCACTTGCCTTTTGGCAATTTGTGGAAAATGTGCGCATGTTTTCAGGTAGCCGTTGTTGCACGATATTGCTGCGCTTTAGTTTCACACACGCTGGCAAATAAATACGTATACATACATTCAAACAAATTTAAGTTTTGTGTTGTCACGTGATAAACTCTTGCCTTTATATTAATGCCGGCACTTTTAATTAAGGCAAGGAAAGTACTCTGCATGCCAACTATAGTTGCTTGTGAGCTTAGAAGTTGGTATACATGTATGTATGTGTGAAAGTTAAAATTAGTTGACTCACTTTATGAGGAATTTTAAGTAACAAATTTAATATATTAATAAATTAAGCCTTTGACATGTATGCATATGTATACATTTTTTTATGCATTTACATACCTACATATGTATGTATGTATAAGGAACTGCCATCTCTGAAATTGCTTAACGAAAAGTTTAATCAAAGAATTTAGACAATTTTAATAATACATGCTAAAAAATTTAATAGAAAACTAAAAAGGTGGCAACGACCAAAATTTTTTTCCAATAAAAAATTTCAAGAATCAATTATACTGAAGATTTTTAATTATATATGTACATATGTTCAAAAAAATTAAAAAAACTGAATGAGGTGGCATCACGCAAAATACTTTCTTTTATTTTGATAATGCACGTAAAAAAATTAAATATTAAATCAGGTGGCAACGTCAAAAATATTTTTGAAAAAAAATTGAAAATTCGCTGCTAGTGAAATTTTTAATAATAAATACTCGAATGAAATTTAAAAATAAACTTGGTGGCAACGCCAGATATATTTTGTTTGTAACTAAAATTTTTCAAAACAACTAATAATGAAATTTTTTATAATACGCGCTTATAAAAATTTAAAAAAGCTGTAACAGGTGGCAACGCCAAAATAATTTTTATTTAATAAGATTTTTTAAATCACATACATATATTGGCAGCTTTTATAATACCATACCCAAAAGAAAATAAAGACTTAAGACAGATGGCAATGCAAAATTACTTTGTACATATAAAATAATATCAAAATCACTAATATTTACATTTTTATAATTCACTCTTAATTTAAAAAAAGTTTAATAGGTGGCCACTTGTTTATAAAAAAAATCATTAATTCAGTAATATTGACGATGTTTATAATACATTCCCAAATTAAAAAAGAAAAAAAAACAGTTGGCAACGCCAAACATTTTTTTCTAAAAACTTCTCTAAATTAATTTTATGGAAATTTTGGATAGAGGGTATTAAAAGTTAAACAAAAAAAAACGAATCTAGGTGACAAAACCAAAATTACTTTTCTATTGTAAAAACTTTCCAAAATGATTAAGGGGTCAGTAGGGTAATCTGGCTGTTTTTTGACATTTTTTTTTCAAAGAAAAGTGAGTAGTTGAACCGGAATCATGTCCGCCAGTTTAAAAAAGTGTGTTTTGAGAAAATAGCGTTGAAATAGCGGTATTATTATTTTTGGCCCTTTTCGAAGCCTTCCAATGGTAAAGGGGGGTTCTACATTAATTCTAAGGGTATAAGGGAACAGAAAATGCAAAACAAAATATTTTTTGAAAAATATTACCTACCCTTAGTATTGAAAATGTTGATAACACACGTTGAAAAATATTTAAAAACGAAACCAGGTGGAAAATTTTAGAATGAACTACGTGGCAACGCAAAAAAATATTTTTTTAAATAACGATTACACAAAATGAGTAGTAATGAAAATTTTGAAAATACCTTAAAAAAACTGGGTGGCAACGCCAAAACTATATTTATTTAAGAAAAGTTTTTTGAAGTCATTGATATGGCAATGTTTGACAATATACGTTTAAAAATTAAAAAAAGATGGCAGCACCGTTCAAACATATAATTGAGTTCAATCCGTGGAAATCAACTTAATGGACTAAATTTCTTATTTATTTAAAAATATATAAAATTTGATATCAGCTTAAAATTTTTCATCATGTGGTGCGTCTAATGTCTATAAATAATATTTTTAGGGCAGAAAAGACCGATCACAAAATGTTCCAATAATAACTGAATAAATCAATAATTGGTCAAAATAAAAAAAAAATAATAATTAAAATAAAATTTCATTAATTTCCGTTCTTTTAGAAAACGATGATAATACTATAATTAAATTTTAATTTTCCATAATATTCTTAATAGTATTTTTTGATCGTAAAACAATGATGCCTTTCAACGAACAAAAATCTGAAGTACCCAGTCATAATGAATATTGTTTATACAATTATTAGCTTTCATGGTTGGACAGGGCGTATGAGTGATATTTATTGCTGTAAAGTAAGAGGAGCTAGTAACTAATTTCGCTTAAAGGAATGCATGTGGCTGCCCATATATTTACGTAGCAACCCACCTACTGTCCAAAAAGAGTTGTTGCTCAGTTGTAAAACATAGAAATGTTTGGAGCTGCGAAGCAGCTAAACTGCGTTACCACTTCATAACACATGTGCCGCTTTACTCATGTTGCGAGCGAGGATGTGGCACGATTAATATGGGCCAGTCGCTGGCCTGAAGTGATTCCCGTTTACTCTTTCGCTTTCATGCCATTTCCAGTGTCTATTTCAAAAATACATTTCGCCAACACCGCCACCCAACTGCAAATATGGCGATTAAACGCACCTCTCCGCGTTGCATGTGTGCGTATACCGTTAGGCCACAAGTTTGCTAAGCAATCGCGTTTGCTGCTGCAAAAGTCAAAGTTAACTTTCGCAATTTTACGCGAACGCAACACTTTTACCAACAACAATGCGGCAGGAGCAAGAGTCCACACCCTAAGCTGGCTGCAGCAATTGCTGCACGTATTGGCGCGTGTGTGGCACGTGTGCAAGTTTAAGTGTTTGCGTGTGTGTGTTTGTAGATCGTGCAATCGTGCACGGTAAACAGAATGCTCTCAATGGTTTTATAGCGTCTAACTGCGTTTACATTTAAAGATAAACATGCACACATGAAATACAAAAGTGTGTGTGTGGCAGGTTGTCGAAACATATGCATACTTTGTATAACCACGTTGTTGTACATTAATGTAGCGCGCATGAGCTTGGGTGTGTAGCTCGCATGCCTGCTCTGTATACATTTTGAAATCTGGTCTTACGATACAAGACTAAGTCTGCTTATACGCTTTCCACTCGATGTTGCATGCCGCACATGTGAGTATTGGGTTCATGATGGAAAGGGGCACAGTGTAGCGGTAGTTGGAATTAGAGGAAAGAGAAATAAGATTTCAAAGGTGGTTTGGATTTGGATAGAGTGAATGTTTGGCTTTTGTAAGAGCTAGAAATTAGGCGTTCCAATGTATCCACAAATTCTGGTCCAGCTTTTCTCTTCACCTGCTGTTATTAGTTATCTTATAGGGGAACTTTAGCGGTTTAAGTCGGCTGAAGAGACCTGCTAGTTTTTAGGTAGTTTTTTTCTGCAAGAAATATATAGGCAGGGTTGCTTTTGTAAGCCGGAGTTATATGGATTTTGATATAAAAGTGATGAAGCACATTTAGTAAAAAATTATAGACTTTTTCTGACAGAAATATTTTTTGCTACGAGGGTTACCTTTTACTTAGTGCGATTTGGCAATCCAAGTGTTGCAATCTTGGCATTTTATTTCAAATCTTACAATTATATCTTAAAATTACAAAAAATTAATTAATATAATTTTTTATACTCACAACTTTTTCGAAATTTAAACTATTTTTTTTTTAATTTTACTTTAATCAATTGGCAACTTCATAAAACTATTATTCACTTTCCTTGCAATGCAGAGCGCAACGGTTTGTGCTACTGTTAGCTTATTCAATGGCTTTTCGAGCTTATGCTTAGATCTGTTCTCATGTGCCCAGAAGAGGATACAAATCGAGCAATTGCATTAGTAAAACTAAAATTCCTCTAAGACCCCTCCACATTTTAATATTCGTACTCATATTCATACGCACAGCTTTTATCAAGCTTTATTTTGTAGTTCGTAGAGATTTCGCGCAGCGTGTACAAGAGAATACAAAAGACGTACTGACGCTACAAAATCAACAAACTCGAGAATCTCAATGAGCAGATGTAAAGGTTCTTAGTTTAGTTCTCAATGTGCGTTTCTATGTTCATATGTATATTTACATACAAGTATGTGAGTCTCCAAATATAGAATTTTATGCAAACAACTTCTGCGATCAGCAGAATGACGTGAATTTTTTAAATACCCTCTAAAAGGGGAAGTACCATATTGGATAAACATTTTTTTAACAAAAAATTCTCAGTTCAGTAGGACTTAAATTTTGATAATACGCGCTCAACTAAAGTAAAAAAACTTCAAATGGGTGGCAACACCAAAAAAAATATTATTTAGAAACTTTCTAAAATCATAAATATTGAAATTTTTGAAAATATACGCTTGAAAAGTTAATAAATCGATTCAGGTGGCAACACCAAAAAAAAACTTTTTTATATAAGAGAAATTTTCGATAACATATGTTTAAAAAGTTAAAAAAGTAAATCAGGTGGCAACACTAAAAATACTTTTTTTAAATAAGAGCTAACCAAAATCATTAATAATGAAACTCTTTAAAATACACGCTAAAAAAATTAATTAATAAAATCTGGTGGCAGCGCCAAAAATACTTTGATATATAAGAGCTTTCCAAAATAATTAATATTGAAATTTTTTAAAATACGCCCTTAAAAACTTAATTAATAAAATCTGGTGGCAACTCCATTCTCAAAAATCATAAAATTCGCAGATTTCGCTAATACTTGCTCAAAAAAAAATTGACGAAAATTGGCAACGTTGTTCAAACTTATAAATGAATTTAATTCAAAAAAATTTAAAAAGTTTGGTCTTTGAAATAGCAGCTCCAAAGAAATGTCTCCGCATAGCAAGTGTATCAAAATATCTTGAGAGCCACGCACGGTACAAATGATTTATATAGGCATATTGAGTCTTGCCATCATATTGTACGTCTCTGCTGTTACTTTCCAAAGATCTATCTCTTTTCAACTATTACCATGTGAGATCTTATGATATTTCCTTATGAACGAGAATTGCAAAACACAGCTCTCATTTAAGAAATTTGGAAAGAAAACGCGTGGAAGGGGTCCTCTCTGTAAAATATGTCGCTACGAAGCGATACAATTCTTTTTAGAGGCGTGGTAATGTATCGATTTCGCAATATTGCAATATTTATTTCTCTAGGGTTCCATTAGAATATCCATTCTTCTAGATACCTTAATTTTTCTATGTATGAAGCCATTATCCAACTAAGCTCTGTTCCCGAGCAACATATTGCGACAGTATCAAAGTATAAAAGTGTGCATTTAAATCCAAAGGCAGGTAAGCTTAAGCTTTAAGAGAAACATTTGCTAAGCGAGATTAAAATTGCAAGCAGAAAATAAGACACAACAAAACAACTAAGTCAGAGTGTGCCACACCGCTGCCTCCTGTGGCACTTTTAAGGCTATATTGTTACTCATATGCATTGTTATTATTATTGCTGCTATGACAGTGTCTGATGCTGAACATGCAGCCGATTAAAGCACGCATACAAGTATACTTCATAAATATACATAGAGACAGAAAGATAAAGGCATACGACACACACATAAACCTATCGCACACACACACATTCACAACATTTATATGCGTGTTTAAGCCCTGAAGGTGAATGTGTGTAGGAGAGAACTTGTACAACTTTGCTTTCGTCTCGCTTGTCGTGCGCATGCAATTTGCGAAATGTTGGATTTTTCGAAATAAAATCGTCAACTTCATGCGCTTGCGTGCTGCACGTCGCCTGTCAACAATTCTGATGGAACTTCATTAACATTTCACTCATTTTACCTCCCGCCGGCCGTGTGCTTGAAATAGGTGCGCATTTAAGGAAAAATTGTACATAAATTTGTTGCAACTTTTGCTGAGATTTAAAATGAAAGATTTTGCTCAAATTAATATTCTGTGGAAAACAATAAAGACGCCGACTGGTATTAGAAAACTGTTTGTTTTAGATAAGATCATAAAAGTGGTATTTGGATGATATCTTTATTTGTAACCCGTAGAACAAGAAAAAATATGAAAGAGACAGACAGAGAATGCAGGCGAGTGAAATAAAGAAAATGCGAGAGAGTTAAGAGAATTAAATAAATAATTCAAATATAAATTAGAAAAACAGAGAGTTCAAATGTGAGGGAGAAATTTAGAGAAATTGAGAGAGTGGGAGAGAAAATCTATTTAATATTATTAAAGATAATTAAAGTTGAAAGGTAGACAGAAAAAGCGAACTAGTGTGAGAAAGTAAGTTAAAGGGAGTGGAAGATAGGATTGAGAGAAATCCGATTTAATAATGAAAATTAAATAAATAAATAATTCAAATATAAAAGAGAGACAAAAAATGTGAACGAGTGAGAGAGAAAGTTAGTGAAACTGAGAGAGGCAGGAAAAGTGATTTAACTTTAAAAGTGATATAAATAATTCAAATATGAAATTCACAGAAAGAAAGTGCAAATGAGAGAGAGACAGAGAAAAATAGAATTGATCACTGAACATCAAATAACTAATTAAAATACTATAAAAGAGATGCAGAGAATGTAAGTGTGTGGGAGAAAACAACTTAGAGAATAAGAGAGAGTGTAGAGAAAAATACCATTTAATATTGGAAAATAAATAAACAAGTAAAATATTAAAGAGACAGACAGAGAATGTGGGCGAGTGAGAGGGAGAAAGTTAGATCATGTGAGAAAAGGAGGGAGAGAAGTCCTATCTCGTATTGAAAATAAATAAAAAAATCAAATAAGAAAGAGGGACAAAGAATGCGAGCGTTTGAGAGAAAATATTAGAGAGAGCGAGAGAGACAGCGAAGTATGATTTGATATTGAAAACTAAATGCATAAATATTTAAGATATAAAAGACATAAAGATAAAGAAAGCGAGAGAGGGAAATTTGGAGAGTTTTGAAGTTGTCTATATTCGATTATAAGTTTTTAGACTGCTCCAGAAAAGTTTTGAGAGATTAATTTTTTTTCGGAATAGAGCCATTGTGTTAAAAATTTCATGACTTATTGGTGGTAAAGGTGGAAAAGAAAATGGATAGGTTGGGTACAATTTTTTTAATTTAAGAGATAGTACGCCGATTTTCTAAATCCGATTTGACGTGCAGAAGATTTATTCAAGAAACATTTCTTTTAAAAAATTTTCAAAATAAAAGTGAGAGACTTTATTGAAACCCTGGGTATGTTGTTTCAATAAATCTTTTGAGGCCAATCAACAAAACAAAAGTTTTTCGGGTCATTGGGTACAACATAATTTTCACTATATCAGTTCTAAGGAGATTCTGTCTATAGATCTATTGTATCCGCGGCTTTTAAAATGTGCACATATGTACCTGTATTTCTCCCATATGACAGAGCATCTCCAGATCTACTAAGTTTTCGTTAGATTTTAGTAGAGACGCTTTGGAGAGCACTCCCTTACAAACTGCACGCTGAACATTTAAAGACCACAACGTTAAGTTTCTCATCTCTTTTGTGCATTATTATACACAAGTGCTGCATTTACTGAGCTCACTTCAAGCTGTCAAACTGCTAGTGTATATTTGGTATTGATTTAAGTACTCTCACATACTTTTGGCGGTTCCTACAAGTTTCCAAGTATTTAATCAATGTTTTCTTTAAATTTCCGTTTTACTTGCCATCACTGGCAGCGACTCTGTTCAACCAATAAAAAAAGCTCAGAAGTAAACAAAAGAGGACAAGAAGGTTAATATATTTTCTCACAATATTTTTGCAGAATTTCACGCACACACACGTATAAATACATACATATATACACTTGGGCGTTGTTGTAAGCAATTTGCATGCCAAATCCAGCAAATTTGTACTCAAGTGACATGTGCTTTTGCCATTATTGTTGTTGCTGTTGTTCTTCTCGTACTGAAGCAGGCTATCAAGGGGGGTGGGGGGTTGAAATCAAATTTGCTGCACGATTTGTTGTGGAATTTCGCTGCACGCACAACAGCTGAGGCGAAAGAAGCACGCTGAAAAGCAATCTGGCGGAACGAGAGCGAAACAGCAGAGAAATGAGTTGGGAAATGCAGACAAAATGCGAAGGAAGCAAATGCACTGAAATCAAAGGCATTAAGTAAGAAATGCGGAGCAAGTGGTTTTCGATGCCACACGCAATTGAAATTCGCAAAGTTCGTGAGTGCAAAAATAAGGCGAATGCAGTGTGAAGTAAAGCAAGAAAATATTTTCTGGAAGCAGCTATTTTTGTTTGTGCAAGCTAATATTGTTCGAGCACTTCAACTGCTTATTTGTCTACCCAAATGCACATAATGAGTTGTATTAAATTTCCATTATGTTGAACAACAGCAAATACAAATTTAATTGCAGCGCTGGAAGTCAGACGCGCAGACACAAGAAGCTTTAATTTCGCATAAAAAATGTCAAGACATATTATACAAAACTAATTAAGCTATGCTATTTCCATATTGCCATCAATAGACAGTGTAAATAGAGATATGTATGTAATAAAAAATTGTACAGCGCCTGCGGTTAGACTATAATTAAAATTAATTTAATTTTATCAAATGCCCCAAATGCTTTTATCCAAATCGCGCGTGCTTGCTTACTTGTCACTGCATAGCCATAGCGCGGCATGCCACCGAGCTGCTAACTGTCGCTTGTGTGCCGTTGTGTGCGTAACGCTTACAATTAGATTCTGGCTCGTTTCGAAATAGCAATTTTACATATTGTGACCCGCCGGCTCTGCTAAGCAGCAAATATGCGTTTTAAGATTGCGTGTACGCAGTGGTGTACCCAAAAATAGCCATAGCTGCTCGAAGCTAATGACGGACATTTTAATTTCGTAAATTTCCATTTTGCATAAATTATGTTTGGCTGACTGACGCTGGTGAAATTAGGTAGAAATGTAATTTATTATTTAGACGAAATTATGATTGGTTCTACACACACACACACAAACGCACACGAAGGTGCGGCTGAATAGACTCACGCGCTAATTTACTATGCCTGCTGGCGTAAACGACAATTTTTGGCTTCTTTATTTCTGCTGCTCCTGACTTAGTTCGGCACAGCTGTTTTCTTTCATATTTTTCTCCAGTTTTCTTCGAATGCAACACTGCGTATTTACTCCTTTCAACATGTTGACGACATTTTGTTTTCAGTTTCTTTTCTTTACGTCATGCTTATGAAGTTAGCAACTGCTTGGCAGTTATTTTATTTCCGCCCGATTACATGAATTTTATTTAGTTCAGTAAGAAAGCAAATGAAGCGCTGAAATTATGCTTTGTGCAAAATTAATGAGTTTTTCGCGTGCTTTGCTACCTTTTGTGCATTTCGTATTTGCTATGAAATTAATACCTCAGACGTTGCTAAAAATAACATTGTCTTCATATTCGATGCTGAGTACGCCGTGGGGGATTTTCGCAATTACTAAATGAACATCTGTATTACATCAAAGTAGAATTTGCTTATTTTTGCATTTATGCTTATTCTTCTTACAAATGATATTGTTGTGTTATAGGAAAGTAAATATGCGCAACTTGAGGGATTATACTCACTTAGAAGTCAGAATAAACGCGTTTTTTATGAATTTTTTTTTTAAGATACATTGTATTTAGTAAATAAATGAAAATATAGTACTTTCTCAGAATTTATTTGATTTATAATAAATGGTAATGCATTTGGAAATATTTTGGGTTCCCTTCAACTCGCGGTAATACTTAAAGCACTATTCACAATTTTGATTTTTGACAAAATGGTGACTTGGCTTCATTTAACCAAAAAAACATTAAATTCTTCGAAGTTGAAAAAAAGTTACAGCTGTTCAAAAATGAGTGAAAATAATGAAGAAATTCGCTACATTTTGAAGTTCTTGTATAAAAGGGGAAGAATGCCATACAAGCCACCAATGAAATTTGTGAAGCTTACGGAGACGCTCGCTTCCATTGTGGAAATTTTGATGTAAAAGATGCACTCTGGTCGAGATATCGTTGAAAAAGTCGATGAAATTATAGAAAAAATTGACCAGGACCGTCATATAAGCAGCCATGACACCGCTAAGGAACTTTACATTCGTTATTAAACAGTTTAGAACTCTACAAAAAGAAGCTCGATGTTTGGGTACCACATCTATTGTCTGTGAAAAATTTAATGCACAGAATTAACATCTGTGATTCTTTACTGAAACGAATTGAAATCGAACCATTTATGATGCGAATGATAACGGGAGACGAAAAGTGAATCAAATACGACAATAATGTACGAAAAAGTCCTTAGTCCAAGCGTGGTGAAAATGCCAGGATTGACGTGTCGAAAAGTTATGCTGAGTGTTTGGTAGGATTGGAAAGAAATCATCCACTAAAAGCTGCTCTAGTCTGGTCGAACGATTGATCCTATATTTGACTGTTAACAACTGATGAGAGTGAAGCAAGCAATTGAAGCCCTGACCTTAAAGCCAGTAAAAATTACTTGTCACAGAAACCAGAAAAGTTTTACACTGATGGTATAATGTCTCCAATGGAAAATTGGCAAAAAGTGGTCGACCAGAATAGTTCATATTTGTTTATTTATTTATTATTAAAAATATAAAAAAGAAATGAGTTGAAATTTGATTAGAAATGCGTAATGACTTTTTTGACTGCCCAATATTTTGGCGTTTTTGCTGTTCTAAGGCGGTGAGTAGTTGGTTTACCTTATATGAAATGTTAAGGAAGCTGTTTCAGCGGTAATTAGCGCAGACTGCGCATCTCTCTTCTTGTGAATAGGATAGAGGATACTGATATTTGAGAAGGAGTAGGCGCTAGGCCATCATCGCCGAATTTGAACAGCTGAGCCGGTAATTTAGCTGACCTTGGGAGTAAGTTAGATTAAAATTGCATTGAAAAATAAATTTTTATTTTCAAAAATGGCTTTATTGATTTTTTTAAATATTTTCCATTAAGATCTATATACTTTTGTATGCGTTTGAGTCAATTGTCGAAGCTTATTTTGCCATTCTGATTAAGGGATCTCCCAAACATACATTTTGAATGGATCAACCTCTTCTTCAGGTGTCAAAAAATGTTGACCTCTTAGTTGATCTTTTACGTACTGGAATAAAATGAATCATTCGGTCGAAAGTTAGGACTATATGGTGTATGAAATCGATGTTTTGAGTACTAAAAAAGTACAGTTTTTCAGCGGAGCTCTCAGACGCTTTGTCGCCGTTAACAGTTTTCCGTCTTCGGTGGATGGTTTTCCTGATTTCTTGAAAGACAAATGGTTGTGTACCACCCAGAAGGTACTGCTACTGCTTTGTTCTAGTGGTATGGTTGCGATATATACAGCTTCTCAAAAAAAAGGTTTGTAGGATTTTGCTCTTCTTGGAACACCCATATATTCCGGCTCATACGAATAAATCTCCGCTTCATCACCTGTCATATTGTCATGGACATTTGATATTTCGAAGCAACGTTATCGTATTTTTTTACATTTCTTTCGACCAATCGACCGGAGACTTTGTTTGAGCGATTGACAAAATGTGTGGGATCCAAAGTGAAAAAAAATGTCTACGATCAAATGTTATTGCAATTTTGAATGTGTGCTGTTCCCATAATGCTCATAGTTGTCTCAATCTCACGATAGTTCGCATGATAATCTTGCAATATCAGCGTGCTCACTGCATCAATAGTTTCTGGAACTTCGGCCATCGATAAATACTCGTGCTTGATGGAGCTTCATTGTCAAAATTAAAATTAAGCTCATCGATGCACTTTTGATAATTTAATTCACTTTTAAAGTTGTAGAAAATAATCGCGCGAAAATGCTTGCGATTTAGTTTAATTTTTTGGAAAAGATGAACATTTTAAATTACTGTAGACAACACATTGTCAGATTGCAACTCTATGGTTGCCAAATACCGGTATAAAAAAGTAACCTACGTACGTTCTTTTCTCATCATTTGTGAAACCGCCGATAGCATATATTAGCTGCCATATAAACTGAACGATTGGAATCAAAATCTTGTATGGAATAATTTTAATACCTTAAACCTATATAATTGGATAATACAAATTCAACTTAATAAAAAATTAAAAATTTACGTTTACAAACGAAATTTTAAGTATAAGTTATTTTAGTTTATGCCTTCGGTTGCTTTGTAAATTTAAATGATGTTGCCAGCCGTTTAAATTTAGGCGAACAGAAAACACATGCGCTCTTACAGTGAATTCTTGTTATGCCGCACAGCTGAACCACTGAGGATTATCTAAAAGATGCAAATAAAATATTTTTACTACCCACAAGGACCAACGTAAGGACACTAGCTCGCACACACACATACACATATGCCAGTGGAAATTCTGAAGAGTGTTTTGTAAACACGCACAGACACAGCCATATCTTTATTCATTCATTCAGACAGACGGACAATTATCGTTATGGCCATTAATGTTGCGCCGCCCGGCAAGTGTTGTTAGCCTGCTGTGGCTGCGACTATTATGTTTGTGTGAGTGCATTTATGCCTGTGTGTGTGTGTGTAAGTGAGAGTTAGTGCCGTTGCTTGCTTATGTCCTTGCGGCTCGTGTCATTTAATTTCTGCGTTAAATTATAACAGATTTAAATGCAGCACACAAATACACTCGCATTCAAGTGGATACAAGAACAAGAACAGCCATAGCCATAGCAACAGTTGCATAAACCAGACGCTGTTTGTCAGCGCCGCTTTTGTGGTTGGCTGCTCGCTGGTGAATTTTGTTGTATTTTGTGGTTGCTTTTGTTTTGGTTTTGATTTTTGGTCTTTATTTGTTTTGCCAAAAAACGCTTTTAAACTGTTGTTAACACTTGCCTGCAATCGCTGCAGTTTTTTCTGTTGTTCTGTTGTTTGCGTGACAGCTGCGTGTGTGCCTGCTTGCTGATGCGGCGTTTTTGTTGCTGTTTGTGTTTGCATATTTATATAAAGTTTATGGCTTTATTATCAACATTTGCATTAGCACTGTTGTGAGCATAAAAACAGAGCAACTTCTTTTGGTTTATGTTCAGCATACATACATACATACGTGCATATATACATACATACGAACTGCTTATGTGTAAGTGTGTGTGTTTGATATTTGAGTTTCTTGTTCATTTGTGAGTTCGTTCGACAAGTTTATTGTGGTGCAGCACGGAATTTGTCCCCTCTCCTTAAATTTTAGTAAAACTGAACTGGTTTTAATGAAAGAAACGCGTTTTCGACCTGCTGATAGAGTTACGAGTAAGTATGTAACTTGGATCCATACTAGACAGAAAGCTCTCATCGAAACTCAACAGCGAGAAAAGTGCAAGGAAGGCATTGGTTGTCGAGTACTGCTGCAAGGAAGTTATTGGCAAAAGATGTAAACTCTCACCAAAAGTGGTTCTCTGCTTCTATGAAACCACAAAATTCAACTTTAGTGTTGAGTTGTTTAGTCGAAGAGAACGAAATCCATGTTGTCGTCTTTCTTGGATTTACGAATTGTTTTACAAGTTGCATGGTGGAGGGCGCTGGACAAGCTACTTCTACTTATTTATTGGCGTAGATACCGCTTAAGTGATTATAACCGATTTTACAGCAGCAAAGTCGTTTTCTTCTTTCCATTAGAGATATTTTTGACGCGGTGGGCCCTAAAACGAGCGCACAACCCTGGGGAGGGATGTTTAAACTTCTTACTTTAGCTTGAAATCAAAGCGATGTTTTTTGGCTATCCAGAGGATACTTGGTATAAGGCCGGAAGTCGTGAGCTACTTGAGTCATATGTAAAAGAATCTCAAATAAATGGCAGTCAGAGAACTTTCCTCACTTGCGTAAAGTTCTACACATGACTAATCCTCAGAAAAAAAATAAACTCGCGAAAAAATTTACTAGTGTTCGATGGGCTGCTGTTATCAGTAATTGTGCTGCGCTAAGAGTCTTGCTGCACCGGTGGATGTGGATATACCCATATATATGGCCAGAAAGCTGCTCTCAGATTCAAAGATTCTGGGTACATGAATGCCTGAGCACTCTGGATTCAGCGCACACTTTGATTTCAATCAATCCAAATTACTTGAACTACGAGGGCGTAGAGCTTAGCTTTGATTTTCGCTTACCCGTTCACATACAGTTTTCACAGTTTTCTTCAGAGCAGTGACTATCCAATCCGATAGTTCAACTGCGATATTCGCTGAGTGTGCGCTCCAGACTAGTGAAAGGATGTCTATACTTCTCATCTCTAGCGTCAAGTTATTTTATGTTTAGTTGGTTTGGGTGCCTGGTCACAGCGGTATTGCCGGGAACTCTAAGATTGATAAGCTGTTTAGCGAGAACAAGCCTTGTTGGCTTCTTGTGGTTCACTACTGAACTGGACTGATCAACCACCAGCGGCTGTCTCGTCGCAAGGTTCTTCCGGCACAGAGTAAATCGTAAGAGCTTAAGCAAACTCCTCTAACTGAACACTGTGTGATCTGTATATATGCAATTAGATAAAATATATCTTACCGGGTACCAGCTGCTTCAGCTCTTTGGAAGAAGATGCAATGGAATCTTCTCAACACTTTCTCCTCAAATACCGCGCTTTTGCCAAGGTTTTTTTTTTACTGGTCCTTGCATCTCATATTTTTAGACATGCAAGTAAAATAGCTCAACTTTGTAAGAGGTTTTTGAAAACACCACTTTTGGTAATAAAACACGATAGGACATCGAATTCGTTAAAAACAATATTTTTCTTAAAACCACCCTGCCGTGTCTATGCATGAACATTTGCAAATATTTCAGAATCAATCATCTCACTCTCTTTTAAAGCTTTAAAACTTAAATATGGAGAATAATGAACTGAAATTGATTAAAAAGTGTTGCTTACAAATTTGGTTAATTCAATTAAACTTTTTATAAGCACACATGCTTTCCTTTCCACACATCGAGAGAGAAAACTGAGGGAGAGGGAAAATAAATTGAAATTTCCACGGCAACACTGGTCAGCAGAAAAGTGGCGTGTGGGATTTAATACTTCTATGAACTGCTTTTCTTGTTGATGCAAAAATTATACGTAAATAAGTTAATGAAGTATGAGTTTGAACGCATAAGCATTTATAAAAAAATAAAAAAGTAAAACAAAATTCAAATTCCAGAAATTTAAAGATCTTAAAAACAATGTCAGAATATTTGATAAATTTTGGATTCAAATGTCAAAATCAAAATATCAATTACTCGAAACTCATTTAAGAAACATTTGTACTGGTAGCAACTGTATGTTGGGCCTTAAATTAACTTTTTTTAAAACTTAAATAAAATATATTAAAAAAAAAAATAAAAAACTAATAAATTTGTTGACCAGTGCACTGTAATTTTCGTTTCGTTACTTAACTCCATGCACTTAGTGCAATCATACGTCAACATATGAAGTCTCTCAGTCCGCTTTTGTTGCTTGAACCAATTAAAATTTTCTAAACAGCTCCCACACCACTTAGGAAATTTTTGCGCAACCATTACTCTGAGGTTATCGTTGTTTTTATAGTTCTCGCTTGAAGTAAACTGAGCAGAGGCCAAGTTGTTGTTGGCTTCCATGTGCATGTGTGCGTGTGTATTTGCTGTTAGCTCGTTCCCTTTAACCAGTTCACTTTGGCCAGCCTTGTAATGCACTCCTTTTGTCGCTCTGTGCCAAGGGAATGAGCACTTGCTTTTATGTTTGTATGTGTGTTGTGTGTATACGTGCTGTATGTATGTGAGTTGTGTGTTATGTATGTACGTGTAACTGTGTGTTACTGCGATGCAATGTGTCGATAAGTAGGTTTATTTGCCGCTTGATTGCTCAGCTGTTTCATTCCATTTAATGTTCTGGCCAGCTCAGCACCGCTCAGTTCAGTTCAATTCAGTCAATGGGCAACTAAACGGCTTATTGAGGCATTTTAAACACCGTTCACTTCATTTAATGTGCGCGAGGGTACTTTTTCATTGATTACAAACGCTTTAAAGCCATTATATTGGTGGGAATTTAATAAATGGATGTAAGCAATAGAGTGTGAGAGAGAGAGAGAGAGAGTAATATATTTCTTTCATTACTTTTTACTAATTAATATATTTTTAATATCTTCCCGAAATTTGGTACAGATTTTTCTGTCGTAGAGCGCTACAATCTGCGAAGAAATTGTTCGGATCGGACTACTATAATATATAGCTGCCATACGTATATAAACTGCGCTATCAGAATCAAGTCCTTGTATGGAAAACTTTTTTATTTGATGAGATATCTTCACGAAATATGGTACAGATTATAATCCAAGGTAGCGCTTTAATCTCCGATCGTTTTATTTAGATCGGATTACTATAGCATATAGCTGCCATACAAACTACTCGTTCAAAATCAAGTCCTTGTATGGAAAACGTTTTTATTTGATAACATATCTTCACGAGATTTGGTATTGACTTTTGTGTTATACAGCGCTATAATCTCTAAGCAAATTGTTCAGATCGGTTTACTATAGCATATAGCTACCATACAAACTGCGCGATCAGAATCAAGTCTTTGTATGGAAAACTTTTGTAATTGATAAGATATTTTCACGAAATTTAGCACAGACTTTTATGCTATACGAAGCTATAATCTCTGAGGAAATTCTTAAGATCGGAGCACAATAGCATATAGCTGCCATAATAACTGATCAAATCAAGTCCTTGTATGGAAAACCCTTTTATTTGATAAGATATCTTCACGAAATTTGGTACAGACTTTTGCGTCATTCAGTACTATAATCTCTGAGGAAATTGTGAAGATCGAACTACTATAGCCTATAGCTGTCATACCAACTGACTGCTCAAAATCAAGATAAACATTTTTTATGCCTATTTATGCTGTAAAATACACCTGTGAGGGGTATTATGGCTTTAGTGTAGTAGAAGTTATTCTGTTCTCTTCTTTTTATTTTTATTTCTTATGAATTTTTTATATTTTTATATTAGATATAAGTTTTTAAAGCACAATCTATTTTCTCTTTAACAGTAGAGATTAAACTTTTCAAATTAAATTCCAATATTAAAAAGTCATAAATGTCTTTAAAGTTCTGCCAATTCTCTTCATTTCCCCTTTAAATTTGGCGCTGCCATTGCGACTTTAAATACCTCAGTTAACATATACGCACATATATACACATACTGTTATATAAAAGTTTATAAGCGCTTTAGCTGACTTACCCGTTTCGCTCAATTTCGATGAGCGCTGCATGTGCTGGCAGAAGGTCTTATACTCGCCAGGTGGTGCTTCGTTTGGCGACTTAACGGCATGCATGTGCTTGGTGAAGGCGCCAACAATGGCCGCCATGCGATCGAAGGCCATAATATTGATGTGACCGTTTGGCAAACTGCAAAACCAGACAATGCACAATAGAATAACGGGTTATGTAAGAACCGAGTAAAAGTATTGTGTGTAATGAAAAGGAATGCAAACGGCATGTCGGCGTTGCCACGTGGAATGTGTGCAGATGCAACAAACGAGCTGCACATATGTAGTTTATATATGAAAATAAAGTGTGTGTGTGTGTATATGTGTGCTGAGCATCCGCCTTGAAAATATGTGTGGTATATATGGTAGTACTCTAGTTCAATAAGTTAAAATAGCCCATAGTAAGCGGTGAAAAAAAGCAAGAGTTCATACTTCAGTTGCGCTGAAAGTTTACATTTGCTAAGAAAGTTTCTCTTTACTCCTCGCCCCCAGCAATCTTGCACGATTTCATCCACAACACAGTTTCCACGTAGCTAAAATATCCGAGAGTTCCTGTTTACACAAGCGCATAGCGACCCAGTTAAGCTTTGTATCTATGTATGTGTGCCTGCTTACATATGCGTCTGTGTGTGTATCTTGCGTACGTGCCGTTATTTCATTGTCTACATCGGTATTTGTTATATGAGCCTTTGATTGGATTGACATTGGAATTCCTATATAGGCGAACGCGCACAAAATACCGTTAGCATTGAGCATGACCGGCTTAAATTTCTAAAATATGGAGGAGAAATAGAGTACTTCCGTATTCTTGAAGGTACTTCGTTCTCTATGTATTGCATGTAAGTATTTTTATTTTTTTGTTCATTGAAAGCAGACTTTACTTTGGCTTAAGTTAGCAATGGACCTTAATTTCTTAACGTAACGGACACTTACTGAACGACTGTGTTCAAAACTGAAGAGATCAATATCAGCAACAGATCATCTTGCTCAAAATAGCTTCCAAAATAGCTTCCAAATAGCCAAAAGGTTCTTGCGCTGGTGAAAGAGCCGATGATGGTCCAGTGCTGGTCCAGCTCCTACGAGGTCAACCTCTCCGGTAGTAAAAAACACGGATGTGTACGGTACCCTTTCTTTCCAGCTTATCATCTATATAGTTATCTGCGATTTCGCTATGACCTCACAACTTTATTAGCTTATCATAAAGTGACTTGCTGCTATTGATAACCAGATAAGATATTCCTCAAACAGCTCTAACCGCACGGTTAAGGAGCTTACGGCAAGTATAGCTGCTCTGCTATCAAGGTGGATAGTCACTTCTTTGTAGGAGGCTGCATTTCGGGACCGTAAATCTAGCGCTATCTTAATGGGACACTGAAAAGAACACTGCAATAGTCAGAAAAATTGAAGCTGAAGTTGATAGAGAGCTCCTGACGATTTATCCCAATAAGAACTATATTTATGTATACAGATAGCTCAGTGACATTGAAATCACTGTAGTCTCTTAAGGTTCCATCAAAGATGGTGAAAGAATGTCATGATCTCTTGGCAGCTCTAACAGCTTTTTCTGCATAGTGAGACATATTCCTGGTAACTGTGAACCAGATAAACTAGCTAGAGCAGGCACAACCCTGCAATTAGGCCCCGGCAAGGCGGGAGCTTATACGCCTCTGGCTACTTGTGGATATTTAATCGACAAACAGGTCATAAATATACAAGTAGCTGAATTTCGGTGGAGGTGCTGCCTAACCTGCAAACTAATAAAACGCAAAAGCAATGACATAAGAACTCTTATTAGGCCACTGTATTATTGGCAGACTTGTCAGCAGGCTGTCGGGAGGTAAAATAAGAATAGACTATAGAAGAAGAAACGACTATAGTACATCTTTTATGTAAATGTAAAGCATTGTATAGAAAAAATCGTTACTATCGGCCAAGGGTTTCTTGACAATCTTTCGGGGGTTGCATAGATACAATTTTTCGTACTCATGAACTTCATCAGGTGCTTAGAAAGGAAATAATAAAATGGCTGAAGATTTTAGCTCGGTGATTTCACAATGGGCCTCCTAAAGTTCGATGTGTGCGTTCAGACAGCCACTCTACATATTACGACGAATGGTAAAGGCTGACTGTATACATACATATAAATGATATATATGATGTATAATATGATACAATTTATTTTCGCATAGCATACTCTCAAATGAGTTTGTTTAAATGGTTGCATAAGAATAACCGAAACACTCCGCAGTCATATGTAGGGCGTGTTCAAGTTGTGTGAGTGGATACTTTGGCTGCTTACTTAAGTGATTGCTGCTTCTTGTGCTACTCTATTGGCGCTCAAGAGTTGTTCAGCTAACTTGTAAACCAACTAATCCAGCTTGTTTCGACATAATGCTGGCAAATACGCGACCATATGTACATATATACCGGTACATACAGACGACGCTGTATTCCCATCAACTATGTATGTATACTGCCGAACATATGCACAGAATTATGTGTACTATGTATGCATGTGTGACCCCACTTGAGTGAGTGTTTGTACACGAATTGTCTAAATGGTTACATTTCATATTGTGTTCATTTCTGTGCTTTCATTTGGAGCATGAGTGTGTGTGCGTGTGCACGGCAAACAGATTACTAGCGAGCACAAATCTGTTCGGTGAAGTGCAAAAGTGGCTTACGGTTACAGATGTCGAGTTGTTGAAGAACTGTATTCGCAGTTATCTTGAGAGTTGCGATAACAGTAAAATTGTCTAGGCATTGAGCAGCGAGTGTATGTATGTGTGTGTGTTTGGTTGCCAAGGGAGTATAATTTTGCCTTTCATCAGTGGTAATTGCGCATGCGCACGTGACTTCGTTACTAAAGTGCAGTTGTGGTTCGTTCGGCCTATGAGCAGCTCATTTACAGTTTTTGTGGTTGCAATGTAGAGATATACAAAAATGTGATACACAAATTTCATTAATTTCTAATTCAAAGAGCAGCCGCAGTAACATAGTTGTAATGGCGCTATATTTTTGGAACTAAAATGTACAAATTTGCTTTAGAAAATCTTTACTGTGGGCTTGTAAGAAGAGTTTAGGTGCCGCACAATTAGTTTGAAAAAGTTAGCATATGTGTTTCGGGGCATTTTTGAACACTATGTCAGCATTGAAGTTGATTTATTGAAGTCCTTTTTCCAAAGCAGATTTGTTGGACTATATGTGGATCCCTCATTCAAACCTTGAAGCTCAATGACTGTGTAGAAGATCGTGACTCTACCCTTAGTCTACCATATGCAGATCTTTCCACTAAGAGTGATATTATTAAAAAAGGACACTAATTGTTAAGGAAATTCAAATATTTTTTATTTAGGCTGAAGTACAGGAGCATACTCTTGTAGGATCCACAGGGGGGATCTGGTGACTGATACCCAGGGTATATTAAAATTATGAAGGGAATACTTCTCAAGCTTGCCGAATGGCAGTGGAAGCATAAGACCAGAAGATGGTGAATCGGATTTCCCAATCGGTAATAATGGAACAGACGTTCCGCTGCCTGACTATGAAGAAGTTCGAATAGCAATTACCCGTCTGAAGAAAAACAAAGCGGCGGGGGCCGATGGATTGCCGGCCGAGCTTTTCAAACACGACGGCGAAGAACTGATAAAAATCATGAATCAGCTTTTTTTAGAATATGGTTGGACGAAAATATGCCCGACGATTGGAATTTAAATGTGCTCTGCCCAATTCATAAGAAGAGAGACCTCAATTAATCTGCGCTAACTACCGTGGGATAAGTCTGCCTTTTCGTCGTGCTGCTTTTGACAGGACGAAGAGAAGATGCCTGTATACCGCTATGTCTGAATTCGGTATCCCTGCTGTGTAAACTGACGTTAAGTAATACCAAAAGCTCCGCCAGGAACCCGCGAAGGACTTCACTGAGCCGTTCAATATCAAACGAGGTTTCAGGCAAGGCGAATTCATATTATGCGACTTCTTCAATCTACTGCTGGAAAAAATAATTCGAGCTTTAGATTTGATTTGACCAGTACGTCACTGTTGAACAGTCATAATTTCGAAGTAACATCGACAACAATCAGCCTCAAAATTCTACGCAGAATAACTTTTTCCAGTAGGTGCTACTTTAGATTGAGGAGGCAATTGAGAAGTAAAGTCCTCTCTCCATGAAAAAGGCGGAACTCTACAAATTACTCATCATTCCCATCCTGCCATATGCTGCAGAGGCATGGACTACGACAACATCTGATGAGTCGGCGTTATGAGTCTTTAAGAGAAAGTTTCTGTGAAAGATGTATGGTCGATTTCGCATTGGCAACGGAGATACCGCAGACGATGGAGCGATGAGCTGTATGACATATAAGGCGACATCGACATAGTTCGGCGAATTAAGACTCACTCACAGTGGCTAGGCTGGCTGGGTCATGTCGTTCGAATCGAAGGGGACAATTCAGCTCTGAGAGTATTCAACGCAGTACTTATCGAGGGAAGCAGAATAAGAGGAAGACCTCCCTCCGTTGGAAAGACCAGGCGTAAAAGGACCTGGCAACACTCCGAATCTAACTTTCCAAGGGAGGGATGTTTCGCCTTTCCACTTTATCTCGCTTTAAAGGGATGTCCTTTGGTTACCCAGAGGATACTTGGTCTAAGACCAGAAGTCGTAAGCTGCTGGAGCCATATTGAAAAGAATCGTTTCTGGCCACCCCCACGTGAATGGTGATCTGAGAACTTTCATCACTTGTGTAAACTTCTACACATGACTCCATCCTTTTATGCATCGTCTAGGTTCAAAAAAGCTTCGGAGATTGTTGAGCGACCAGAGAATATCTACAGTTTTTTATTATGCAGAAAATATCTCCTTTGTAGACAACCCTTTTCAATTTCTTCAGCATGTGTGTGACATGCTCAGAAAGTACCTCAAAGATCCTCTTGGCTTATGCAGCCAGGGTAAACAGGGTATTAAGCAAAGACTTTGTTATATATGGTGAGAGAGCAGTTTGCGTCACATTTTTTGTTATATTCATCAGGTAAGTCTAAATGGTCACCTACGATTTTTTTCAAAAAATCCCACTAACCTATGAAAGGTGAGAACTATTCATATTTATGTATATAGTACTCGTATATAGTATGTAAACATCGTATTGATACTCAGTTTCCCTAATGCAAGTATACTCTCAGTATAATGTTAAATACTTCGCGACTGACGCATACACTTAAACATATCATAGTGGCCAAAAATCAACCAAAGTCAGCTGCGACCAGTTTGGGGTTTACCTTATCACCGAAACACACATACACACACATAAACATTAGCGAACCACACCCGCAGCATTGCAACGCCACAATACTGCAGTCGAAATGACAGAGAGCAAGGCACGCACACACACATGAAATTGCTACCCACACAAGCATATGTGAGTGTGGAGGCTCATGTAAGAATTCATCTGTTATGCAACAGTAATTTGAAAAATTCGGACGAGTTCGGCCGTAATAATGCAGTGACTACTGGCGAATTGCGACCGCTGACTGCCAACCGTCAACCACGAAGCGGCGGCTTGCCTCTCGGTTCGCTAACTGGCACGCTATAAAAAGGTGGAATAATGAAAATGAAATGCGAGAACTGAAAATGCTGCAACGTTGCGATTGAATTGCCGCAGCGCATACAATATGCATTGAAGAGTCGGTCACCGATAGCGCTAAAAGTCAGCGCAAGGCTTATGATGAATTCCAACAAGTTATATATTGATACCTGTTTGGTAAAACTAAGAACAAGTACAAAAACGGTTATGGGAGGCTAAACATTTCGCATTCGGCTTGTCATTGCTTGGGAAAAATATTGCTTTAAAAAAATTTGATATATCGGAGCTATCGATAATTAGCGATGAACGCGTGTCTTCACTAGTAACTTTCATAACTTGCTTCTTTATCTGTCTCTAGTTGTTAGAAGTAAAAGAAAATAAAATAAACTGAAGCTATAAATGCCTTCAGAAATAAAAAAGTTTTCCATACAAGCAATTGATTCCAGTCTTCAGTTGGTTGACGGCTATAAGCTATAGTTAACCGATCGAAACAATTTTTTCAGATATTGCATTATTGTTTTAAGTAATAATACATGCGAAGTTTCGTGATGATATCTCGTTGAATGAAGAAGTTTTCCATACAAACAATTGGCTCCTGGCGCTCAGTTTGTATGTCAGCTATATGTTCTAGTGATGTGAACTGAATCATTTTTAGGGAGATAGTATAAGTGTTATAGATAATAACCCATACCAAATTTCGTGATGATATCTCTTCAAATAAAAAAGTTTTCAGGAAAGCACTTGTTTTCGATCGTTTAGTTTGTACGGCAGGTATATGCTATAGTCATCCGACAACAATTTCTCCGAAAATTGTATTATTGTATTAGTTAGTAGTCCCTACCAAATTTCGTGATAATATCTCGTTGAATGAAAAAGCTTTTCATACAAACATTTGTTGCCGATCGCTCAGTTTGTATGGCAGCTTTTATAGCAGTCCGATATCGATTTCGACAAAAAAACAGCTTTTTAGAAAGAAAATGATGTGTGCAAATTTTCAGAACGATATCTCAAAAACTGATAAAACTGATGCATCGCCGTTACTTATCAAGATGACATTAATATATAATATTCCCAGCCGGAATCGGTCAAAACAGAGAGGCAAGACAGTACGCTGGACCAGAATGGATACTTTCTAAAACTTCACTCTTGAAGACTAGTTTCAAAGTACCAGTTCATTGCCAGCTCTCACTCTTTCCGATTTCCTGCTCGGCTACGACTTGTGCGCATGTGTAGTTGTATGCTACAATAGTTTTCATTAGTTGTGCATTACGTGCATTAATTTCACTTAGCGAAAGTGCGTTCAATATTTTGTTAAATGCGTATGTATGTGTGTGTGTGTAGGTGCAGTATTACAATGTTTATCGCGAGCAGTTGCCTGGCAGTGGCTCTCATGCCAGCGCGACGCATTTAAGTGGGCGGATATCGAATTGTGGCAAAGGCCAGCGGTGGCTTTAACCGCAAGCACTCTCATGCCGCGCACTCCAACCGGCAAATAGTGGGATGCATGACATGTGTATGAGTGTGTTGCTGCATGCCAACCACGTACTGTGCTAATTAACCATGAAATGCAGCTAAGTGGCCAATTCAAAGTTTCGATTTATTCAACTGTGATGCATTGTTGTTGTTGTTGTTCTCATATTCCAAACTGCACACACGCATATACATTTATATGCATGTGTGCGCTTAAAAGCGGTTGGACTTTTGCATACAGCAGCTTTGGATACACGCGTTGGGACGGACAAATAGCAAATGCCAAATCTGATAAACGACTTTTCAATTCGCGTATTAATATTGAAGCTTTTGCTCGCGATTTATTATATAATCTATATAGCGCACAAGCGCTCATATATCAGTTTTACACACACACATACACATATTGGGCACACATGCATGCTAATTTCCTCTGATGGGATTATGCTTCAATAAGCCAATGCCAAGTACAATAACAAATTCAATTTGGGATACCGTTAAACTTTTCCCATTTGTCAATTGAAGCGCTCGTTTCCATTTATATATACTTTGTTGCTGTTGCCATGGTGTATGTATTTGATTATTATATGTTGCTACAGTTTTTGGTTTACATTTTTCATTAAATTAGTTGTTTATTCAGTTAAAACTAAGCAAGCATTGAAGGTAATTTAATTATCACCTGTCATGTGAAATAGTAAAGGATAATTTGTTGATCAGTTGAGGGATATTCTATTTCTGGGAATAGCATTTCATATACTTGAATGTGAGGAGTATGGAACCAACTTATACTTTATAGAATCAACATTTTTTTCGCAGCTGATGTTTTTGACAGCTGTTACTGTAATTACTATCAGTTTGGTTTGCATCTAATAATGGACAGACTTACTTCGGAACAGCTAGTGCTAATTATTACCAATTGCTTCGGTTGGCTCTTCCACGATATTTGGTCGATATGATCGTCTAACAGTGTCTATAATTCGAACAACCATTGTGAATAATCAGCATCCTCAGAGAGGCCGTACAGCGCCCAACGAAGACGCTATTTTTGCTGCGAGGCAGAGTATCAAAAAAGATCCGCACAACAATTGGAGCTGTGCCCTTCCATATTATGGAAGATCTTTCGGAAGAATTATGGTTTGCGAGCTTGAAAATCCATTTCGTGCAAGAATTGAAGCCGAACGACCAGCAAACGCTTAGCATGTTCGCTGAATGGACCCAAAATGAGCTGGCCACCGATTTCGTTTACCAGAAGAAAATTCGGTTCAGGGACGAAGCTTACTTTTGGTTGAATGGGTACGATAACAAACAAAATTGTCGCATTTGAATTAATAATAGTCCATAAGCCATTGTTGAGACGCCGTTAAATCCTCAAAAGTCACTGTTTGATCTGGTCTATCGACAGAGGGTCATTGGTCCACATTTCTTCAAAAATACATATTAATGAGGAATGCTATAGAGCCATTAATCATAACTTTTTCGTGCCTGACTTGAAAGATGTTGATATGGATGACTTTTGGTTCCAACAAGACGGCGCTACATACCACACAGCCAACGAAAGATTTGATTTATTGAAAGAAACTTTTGCTGTGGTCTCCAAGATCGTGCGATTTAACAACGCTGGACTACTTTTTGTGTGAAGTCGCTTGTCTAGAAAGAAAAGATCGAGACAATTGAATCATTGGATGAAAATATTCGGATTTTAGTTGAGTCAGCCACGGCGGTTACTTGCCCGAGATCATTTTAAGAATATAATGACAAATAGTGGATGGAGCCATGTCTAGAAGTTCACGAAAGAGAGGAAGGTTCTTTGAACGCTATTCACTTGGGAATGCCCAAAAAGATTTTTTTACATGTGACTCCAGCAGTTCCCGTCATCCGGTCTTAAACCAAGTATCCTCCGGGTATGCAAGAAACATCAGTTCGAAGGCGAGATAAAGTGAGAAGGCGAAATATCCCCTCCCTATGGTCTTGCACTGGGCTTGGACGTCGCCACGTAAGAAATACAACCAATTAATAAAAGGAAACAGCTTCGAATGAGAGACCCCCCTTTTAAACGTTTTAAGGATTACGATTTAAATGCATGCACCTGGAATGTCCGGTCTGGTGTCTTCGTGAAAGGCTGACATCACCGCCGTCCAAGAAATGCGATGGACGGGACAACAACTGAGACGAGTAGGTCCTTGAGGCAATTACTTCAATGGCCGTATAAAAGAGTGCAAATTCGGTTTGAGATTCTATCGCTGAATACGAGCATTCACGCCGGTGGATGAACGTCTAGCCACAATCCGCATCAAAGCGAAGACACGCACCGGCATCTATGCAGCAAAAAACGCACTTCAACAAACACAAGGAAGGCTCGACCTCGAAAAGCTGCGCTCCCTACTGAGAGATGAACGACTTTCTTCTCGACTTGCACTTCTGCTCTCTGAGAGCACTCATCAGCAACTCGGTATAAGGGAACTACGGGACGACATTTCCAGCACTTTACGCGCCTTGAATTTAAGTTCACAATCAAACTCTCGTGAAAACTCCGGTCTCTAAAGACAAAAAGCTGGGCCAGTCGATTGTTAGAAGTTTTTTTTGAGGCGAATTTTCCATCAGAAAATTTTGATGAACGTGAACCGATAATAATCACTTGTTGCTGTATTTTTGACTATAGGTGGATGCTGAATAATCTTCCAATCAAGTTTCACGGCTCACAATTGGTGCGTGATGGGGCACAATTTCTCTCCTTTTGGCCAGAGCTGGACGCTTTTGAGCAATTCCTTCCTTCGGATGGTCCAATAATTGGCAGCATATAATTAAGAGTTTGATAGTAGATGAGCTATTTGCTCAGTATATGATTCTCTGCCAATCCCACCAAGCATATAGCTAAACCGTTTTGTCCATCAATTCTGGTTTTGCCACAATCTTCGCCGACTCGCCACGAACAAGCGACAGAAAAGAAAGCAAAATAAGGATAAAGTACAACTTAGCACAATTCCAAAGAGAGTAGAACAAATGGCATGCGAATACGTCCTAAGACTACAGCATGAAGAAGAGCATAAGCCAAGCTGCTTGGATCCCAACATGTATATCACTTATGAATTCTAATGTCTGCCACACCCACCATGGTTGAGATTAGACAGACTCAAGGTTCAAAGAGGAGAAGACTCAAAGGAGATTCGACCGACTTGAAGTGGACCTTCTTCATATCTCCTCATAGTTCCCTCCCCTCTTCATTTTCTCGCTTCACCTTACTTTGTTGCTAGCATTTGAGAAACCAAGATTAATTTGCACAGGCGCAGATAACCTCAATAAAGTAAGTTCAAGCAAAATCCTTCGCTTCTTCTACACGAAAAAGTTGGTTAACAACTTTTCACACTTTTAAATACTTTTAATAGCAAGCCATTTAAAATAATAACGGATATTTTCATGCATTTCACACTTGAGTGTGCACCGTTATCTGCTGTGTGACAAGCGCAAGGCGCTGCCAGTATGCATGCCAGGTAATTTGAGTTGATTAAGAAACTTGCTGGCACGCAAACTACTCATTTTACCCAGTCGACGCCAGCTTCAACCACGCACAACTACCGTTATGGCGCACTAACTCACAACAACCGTTGCATTTTGACGCCGTAAAGTTTATGCTTTATTACCGTTGGCAAACTTTCTTGTCAATGCATCAATAGCTGCTTAATAACAACTCCGAGTTGACGAGTGGCGTGTGAGAGAGCGAGCAAGAGTGAGAGAGTGTGAAGTAGTGAGGATATGAGGAAGTAGAAGGTGCAAATTGAGATCAAGCGATTGCTCGTGTACCTGCTGTGGGTTCGTAGCACTTATATCCCTTAACCTTCCATCTTCGCATTTCTTGCCTGTCAAGCGCCGCTGTCTGCCGCAGTTTGGCTTACGAGTGACAAGCTTATTTCTAGAAAATTAGTTTGCTACGACTGGTATGGTGTGCAAGTTTTGAATTTTTTTGTTTTCTGAGTTTTTATTGTTGTGCGTTTGTGTTATTCGCAGTTTTTATACCCTATAGCACATATGTAGCTGCCATGCAAAATGAATGATCAAAATTTGAATAAAGAACTTTTTTGTTTGGCAATTTATGTTCGTATAACATACTCTTGTAGAACCCCCAGAGCTGATCTAGTGGCTGTTGCCAAGAGCTTACTGAAATTATGGAGAGAACACTTCTCCAGTCTGACGAATGGCAGTGAATGCATAACAGCAGGAGATCGTGAACCTGTTTCCCAAATCGATGACGATGGGGCAGACGTCCCATTGTGCGACCATGAAGAAATTCGAATAGCAATTACCTGTCTGAAGAACGACAAAGCGCCACGGACCGATGGATTGCCGGACGAGCTATTCAAATACGGCGTGAAAGAACTGAAAAGGAGCATGCATCAGCTTCTTTGTGTAATATGGTTGGACGAAGTCATGTTCCACGATTGAAATTTAAGTTTAAGATAAGCCTGCTCAATATCGCAGCAGTCGATGGAAGGATGAGCCAAATGAATTAAAGCACTCCGGCTTTAAGAGTATTCGACGCAGTACCTGCCGGTGCACGCAAAGGAAGAGCAAGACCTCTATTGAAAAGACCAGGTGGAGAAGAATCTGACTACACTTGGAATCTTCAATTCTAAATTAATTCTTGTATAGGAACTTCTTTATTTGTGAAGGGTATTCTAGCTGCGCTGCAAACGAAGTTCACGTTTTTGTTTTCACCTCCAACTGGAAGCTCGTGCAACACATATTGGCGACTCTGTTGAAAGCACAACGTGCTTCTGCTGGACGTAAACACGCTTTGGTTGCGCTAAATTTCACCTTATTTTTTGAAATTTTTTGCTGCTTTTCGGCCATTGTTTTGCCTTCAAAAATGTTGCAACGATTCTTAATATTTTGCTTTTCAACTTTTTGCCCAGCTTACACAGCTTTTCGGAATTTATGTAATTTTACGCTCACAATTCAACTCGCAACTTTATTTTTGCTGCAGGAAAAGTTGTTGCAGCTTGTGCCGCGTGTAAGCATTTATGTGTGTGGGTGTGCGTATGCGGCAGCTTCTCAGCGCTGGAGATTTGCATGTCGGTAAGTTGAGGCGCACTCTGTTTATACGTATGTGTGTGTGTGCGCTGCTAACGGTATTAGTGGCTTTTGTGTCGTTTGCATTTCGCTTTGATTTACATACGAACTTTGTTCTGCAAGTTGTTACCTGCGCCGTTGTTGCTGTTGCCGTTGTTGTTACATGCAAACGTTGTTGATTTTCTTGTTGCAACAACGAGTAAAAGTTGTAGCTGTTGTTTGTCGCTTTTGCGGCTGTCACATGTTGCCAGAGAGTTATGAAAATGCTTGCCTCTATAGAACTATACACATAAACTTATACATATATATGCTTAAATATATATGTATACATATGTTATGTATGTATTCAGCTCTGTGTACTCGCAAGTGTATTGTTTACGATTTGCCAATTTGCAAGTTGTAAAGGTAGTCCATTTGCAATGTTTGACAGTTGCCGATTTGTTGTTGTTACCGAAAAACTTTTGCCAATTCCATGGCATGGCAACCATGTCACATCGTCTACTAAAATTTGTAACAGCAGCGACTAGTCTGCGCCTGCTGCCAGCCGTTGCAATTTGTTATACATACTAAAACTGTACAAAAACGAACAACAACAACAATCACGATTTGTTTGGCGAAATGAAATTTGCACATTGATTGTTTATGTGATTTCATTAAATATATAGTCGCCAGTTGCAACTGTAAAAAGGTGAAAAGTTTGCCAGCATATGTTTGAGTTTGGTAGCAATACGAAACCTTGGCTTATGGCCACGAGAAATCTTATTGCAACTTTATTTGCACTTTGTTCCTTAAAGTTATGGATCTTGTAAGCATTTTAGGAAAGTAATATGTAACTTTTCTTTTGATGGTTGCACTCCGGCAACATTTTGCACAAACCTTCTGTAACAGCACAAATACTTTATGGAAAATTTTTAACCGTTCGATAGTGTTACCCGTAATTTTCTTTGGCATTACAACAGTTGGTCGGTCTGAGCCGAGAATTTTTCAGTTGCTTCCATCCTTTGCGAGGTCATGCCAGTTGTACATGCCAAGTAAAGATATGTGCAATGCATTTGGTCCTTCCATTGAATGTCTGGGCATCCTTGCTTCCGTTGTCGACCCATGAGTCTCGAAAGAAGGAACTTTTCGCTGGAGCACCATTTTCCATACGAACGACATGACCTAACCAGCGCATTCGTGGGGTTTCTAAGTGTTTAACTATATCTATGTCGGCGTAGATCTCATACGAAGTACGTAATTTTTGTTCTTCAAGAGAGGACTCACCAGGTTTAGAATATTGGAGGAGGTTGTGGTAGTTCCAAGATATGCTAATACCCTACCCCAACTTTTTCCAATTTTAAGTGTATGGTGAATTTTCCAGGCCTATAGTCACACTAATAAGATTCAGTCAGTGTACCATATTTAAAATGGAGTTAAGTCTTCCTCGTAATATATGGAAAGAACCTTATCTGCAATGTTAGAAAAGCTGATTCCGTGAACATTTTCGTCTTTCTTCATCCGTTGCACCACTGCCTGCTTCGCCATTTCGAAGTTTCGAGGAGTGTTAGTTCCAATTTTGGAGTGCATTCTGGGTGTCTATTGTCAGGTTACCATTTAATTCGTCGAATTGGCAGACGAACTTGACTGCCCGTCAAAAGCATTATCAGAGTTTAACTGATAGCAGTTGCGGTTGCTAGTTCTGAACGGACTCATAATTTTAGTTCCATGAGGAACATGAACGTTTGAGCTTCGCTCCGACCTGTCAAGCGGCGCGGTCTTTGAAGTGTATAGCGGTGCTTGTTGCCTAACGCTTGAATGCGGGAAGAATTGACTTTGTGTCAGCTTGTTGTTGAGTTGCATCGCAATCAAATACCAGAGCCAAAGAACAGCGGAGTCCTTAGGCCGTCACCAACTCTACAAAAATTGAAATTTTGTGGAGGTGACCAATGCATTGATTTGAGCTACTGTGCTTTCGGGCACAATTACGCTACGTAACTTGTGATGTGATTTATGGCCGTAAGTCATAAACGACTTGAGCTATCGCAGAAAAAATCGTCTAACCCATTCATCACATTTCGAGATTTTCATTGCTACGATTGTGTTAGGCTGACTTACATCGATTGGGAAGGATGTAGTATCGATCGCCTCCGAGTTGGTGCATCTTGGATAACGCTAAATGATCTGGGACCTTCATGGCCTTTCAACTCTCGAACTTGAGCTTAGCTTTTGAAATGAATTATGAGTAGGATGTACTCTTTAGAATTTTTGTAGAACTCTGATCGATATGATCGAGTGACATCCATCAGAAATGGTTAACGGTGTAATGTCGCAACTATCCCGTCTTACTTGTATTAATGCCCTGATCACCTTCCCGTCGTCGTTAGCTTGGCGTGATAGATGTTTGCTGAGAAGACTTCTTCTTTGCACGGATCGCCTTTGAACGCATATCTTCAGAAAAGCATGCGTCAACCGTCGTGGACGTTTTGGTGGAAAGATAAACAAAATAAGAAAACAAACAATGACAGCGTCGCCAACTACAAGTAGTGATTAGCGCTCTTTAATTCAGTGGTAGGAAGTTCAACGCTAGGATTTTCTAAATACTATATATATAGAGGAAGCTAGTGGAAAACTGTCGACAATCAACGCAGAGTATCTCACGTTAGCAAAGGACTCTCTGCTAGACTTATGTGAGGCTCTACAGAAGACAGAAGCTATGAAGCAGAATATAGACCGTTGTTTGGCAGCCAACATCGTGGAGCGCTGCCTTGAAAAGCAGGTGTCTGAGCAGCATGATAACAGACTCGGGTGAGCCAAGAGGATGCTGAGTGAGAGCGAAATGGACTAAATGGAAAACAGAAAAAATTATGAACGCAGATTGGTTCTAAGCCCCTGTGTCCGCCCTTTAAACTTTGGGAAAATATATACAAGCCTCTTGATTTCAATATTTTTCCAACCAATTATCAAATTTAAAACGTTAAATTCATTATATCAGGGCTTCATGATGATTGCTGCTTAAAAGATGTGGGTGCCTTTTTATTGGTAGCTTGTGTGTTCATTTTCCGTGCGTTATGAGCACGACCAAAACACACTTTTCAATCGGCAGCTGCTGTGGACACATCTCATTTAATATTTTTTTTTTTCATATTTATTATCGTTTTTTCGCCCGACTTGTTATACCGCTTATTGTTTGGTTAGTTGCTGTTCGTGAAACGCCCTCGTTCAGCTCCCACCCGCTTGCAGCAATTCACATAAGAGAAATCGATGTTTAAGCTGCGCGCCCTCGGAGCTTATGTGTACACTGCACTCATGTCTTAACATGCAGCTAACTGTATATAACGTATATATGTATAAGCGCATATTTACATGCAGTGCTGCTGGCGGCACATGCATCCGTTGGGCGGCTTTCATTAATATTTGCGCTCTTTACAGCGTTTTCATACTCCACTTGCGCTTGTTAAGCTTCGGCTTGTTGTTGTTCGCACAGCTGCTGATGCTGCCACAATGTTATTGTTTTTGCGGATTTAAATTTTTCTTCCACTTGGCTAACAAGTCGCCGCTGCAGGCGTAACACATTCGTTAATTTTTCTTGCTTGAAGAAGAAGTTGAAGGCAGCAAGAGCGAGGGAGCTGGACTCAAGCGGTGGCTGCTGATCATCTTAACGGTAGTGTAAAGCTGTTTGTTGGCGTTCGCCTTTCAGTTTTTAATAATGCAATTAACGCCTTCTTTGCACACACACACACACACACACAAAAAGTTCCTTGTTGCTTGCCTCGAAACGAGTGGGCTATTGTAGTGCTTGTAAAGGTTTTTGTTGTAGTTTGAAGTTGTTTTTGTAGTTGTAGTTATATGTTAAGTTGTAGACCTAGTTGTTTTTGTGGTTGTAGTTGTATTTTAAGGTGTTGTATCAAATACGCAGTGTAGTTGTATTTTCAGTTGTAGTTGTAATTCTTTTACTTTCATCTCAAATTTTCACTGCGCTTCTTTTCACCAGCGTCTTACTCTTTCTTCGCATTCTTCATCTCGTTGCGGGCTGCATGCTCTTGCTCGTCGCATATTGCCGCCATTGTCGGCAGCTGCAAACTTGGCTAATTATAAGTTGAATTGCATTAACGCTCCATTGGCGTGGCGTAAGTTACTTAATTACAATTGTTTTCGTGTGCACTTAAGCAAAGTTTTGGCCTTCGGATTCGACTTTTATCTTAATGAAGATAACACTTTTGTTATGGCAATTTGATTGGAGCAAATACCTACCACGATTGTGAATTAATTGACTCAATTAGCGTAGCTCACAACTAAATTAAAGTAAACATTTAGTTTACATTAAAACGTAACGGTGCTTTTGTGTTGAATCACATCGAAAAAACATTTGTAAATCTATCTGTTCAGCGTTCATTTGTGTATAATCTGTTTGTGGCATGCTTTTGTTGTTATTGTAGCCATTAAGCTTACTGCATTGCAGAAATTGGTTTAAGCAGCAGCCACGAATGCATAAATGATGCTTATGAAATAAATCGGCTTGTTGGCATTAATGCCCATAATGCCATTAATGTTTCACCCAAAAGTGTGTATGTGGTCGGCAGGAAATCGCACGAGTACCCTGTAGGAAATTTGCTTAACTTATAAAATATAGATTCTTCGATAGAAAAACGCTGTTAAATGTAATTTTTATCGATATCTCAATTACGGAAATTCTCAGAGTACAAAACTAAGAAGACCATCTTTTATCGTCGTTCATCAATTATATACCATCTCACATAATTTGTTATTACTTATTGCCATCGCATTCTATATCTATAGTTTTAACCGCCGATGATGAGTCTGAAAACGGTTGATGGTCATGTTGTCTGGTTAGAATTCTACTCTGGGTAGAAAAGGATTTATTTTCTATCCCAGATATATTGGGGATTTTCGTCGCCGGGTAACGCTAAATGACTTGAGAGTTCACGGTCTTTCAACTCGTGGACTCGAACTTAGCTTTGGAAGTGGATTGTGAGTAGGATTTGCTCTTCAGCACTTGGGCACTTGGCTGTGATATTTTGTCACCTGGGTAAGATGGAGTTACACCTATCAGAAATAGCAAAGCCCGATTACTGTTTAAATCCTGACAGACCGTACAGTACGTCCGCTCTTCTTTATTCTCGTTAAGTTGGCATGGTAGGTGTATGCTGAAATGACCCGATAAACAGTTAGCCTTATGTGGGCATGCGTCAATCATGGCCTCGGCTTCATGTTTAGGCAATCGTGGAATCATTAAATTTGTGCTCTCTGAACCAGGCTGTGCTTCTGATGAAATTCTTTAATACCAAAAGCTTTATCTGTGCAACCTCCGCTACATCGTCAAGAAATCCCCGACCGATAGTTGGGATTATTTTTCTATACAAATCGATCACTTCGCCAAAAATAACAAAAAAAGCTCAACGACAAGCAATTTCTTTCCCTGAGTTGCAGAAGGGCTAGAACATAAGCGGTTTGGGTCAAATGAAGTGCACGCTACAGACGCAACCCAGTTCTCGAAGGATCTTTTGTTTAGCAAAACACAAAAACTACTCATGAGTTCTTTCAAGTTAGCTAAATTTTCTTTAATATATCTTTTTTTCAATATTCTATTACGTTGCCAGAAAAATCTTCAAAAAAATTTATTTAAAATATCTACGCCAGTTCTTTGTCGAAGTTCGGTACTTAAGCTAATCTAATATATCTGTCAAGTGGTGATTTTTATTAAACCCGAATAATCCCACAGCTACAGACGCCTGTCCGTTAGGATGCCCAGAAAATTTAAGTATTTATCAAAAAGTTCATTTCATATTGAAAAAATGTCCAGAACCTGCCACAAAGGCCTCATTATGAGAGTGCCAATCGGACAGTGTCCAGTTAGGATACCCACTATTGCGGCGATGTGAGCTAAGAGCTAGCAATTCACTGAACCTTTTACATTGCACACTGATCGAGAAGACTTTCGCAACTCCATAAGGCTTGTTGGGGTCGCACAAAGCAAATAGATCCAGCGTATGAATACACGAACCCCTGTCGTTCGCATCATAATAGAATTTGGTAAGGAAAGACACCCTGCATTTTCACCGCCTTTGCAATTTCAAACGATTCCGTTTAATAAGTTAAGAGTTTGATATTACTGGTGAGGGGTTAGTAGCAATGTTATCGGAGTGGCTGCAATCTTCTCCAAAAAAAACCCGCACTTTAGAAAAGTTCATCTGTCTATATCTTAATGGCTGCTACTTCTGCTTGAAAGACCTTACAATGGTCTGCCCGTCTGAAACAAGAGTTGATTGAGAGCTCTTGACTGAAGACTTACCCTACAGCCTTTCCCTTATGCTTCGAACCATCCATGAAAAAGCTCTCTGCGTCTTTCCTCCAGCGATTCCGCCATACCCACATTTCTCTTGGCGGTATCTGTGCGATACGTGCCGCTAGGAGTTGGTTCTGCGGCGCATTTGTCCAAATTATCAGGGGTGCATTTGAAGTGAGAGTCTACTTCGGAACGCCCGTCTCTGTGACCCTTAATGTTTTCAGCTTCCCAGAGCCTGTTAGCTGGTGTGTACTTTCAAATGCTCTATGGTTATTAAAGACAGATTATGCTTATTATGTCTTGAATAGTGTAATTTGTAATACCCTTACAAGCTGAGTGGATTTAATCATGTTCATCTGTCTATCTGTATACTTCATAACTGGTCCTTCACTTTTTGAGATATCGATCTGAAATTTAGTATGTTCTTATTTGTTGGAACCGTCGATATCGAACTACTATACCATATAGTTACCATACAAATGAAACCATCGGAATAAAATTATTGTTTGGGAAGTTCTTTCATTTGACGAGACATCATGACGAAGTTTGGCATAGGTTGCTATCTAAAACAATGATGTAATCTTCGAAGAAATTTTTGAGATCGAATCACAACAGCATATAGCGGATATATAAATTGAAGGTCCAAAATCCAATTTGTACGTGAAAAATTTTTATTTGACAAGATTTCTTTGCGACTTTCCGCATAAATTATTGTCCAAATTGACAAAAAAGGTTTCCTGAAAGTACTCTAAAGGTTTGAAGTTCATAACCAAATGAAGAAGAAGACTTTTTTTAATACAACTATTTAATTGCTGTTTTGGGCTTTAAGTCTTAAATCACAAAAAAATAATTGATGTTTTTAATATTCAATCTACTCTCATTTCTGATATTTCACTTTTCCATTATTCCCAAAAGTACCACCAGAGCTCTTCTTCTTATCGCTCAAAATATTTAGCAAAATCCTATAATGCTCTCAAAGTTTTCTAACGTTTTTAAATGGATTAATTCTGCAAAGTTTGCCCTGCCCTTGCCTTATTCCTACAAACTGAACTCAACTCAAGTTCACCCTGTTGGGAAGTGGTCATTGTTAGCATTGCAATTGAGGCCGAGTCAGCACTCGTAAAGTAAAATTGACCGCCGGCTGAGCTAACGTTTATTTGTGTTCGTCTTAAACGAATTTCCTTTTAATACACTCATCGACGCAGCACGAGCTCATTGCAAGCGGATTATTTAAATTTTGCACACAGCGATATACATATATATGTAATGGTATGCGTGTGTGAGTGTGCGAGTGGCATGAAGTGCAAGTGCGGCCTTGCTTGAGTTGTATGCGCTCACATATGCATACACATTGGCATATTAAAAACGAGGCAAAACGATTTACAAGCGGAGCGGAGTTTCTGTGCCAACCCGCAAGGATATAGCTGCCGGCGTAGCAACAATAATTCTTAGCTATGTTGTCGGTGAACTGCTCGATGAGACGCTGTGCTGCATAGCTTTACGTGTGAACTTTATACGCATGCACACACATGCTCATAAAAAATATCCACAGTCATGTGAAAAGAAACGCAGAAGAGGTTGTGAAAATACGTGTATATTATGGAAAATAAAAGTAAATATGTGAGTGCAGCGCTTAAACGTTAAAGTACGTATTTATGCGTGGCGTAGCTGGGTCGCATGAGGTCGCCTCAATTGACAGCGGGCGGCATGGTTGGTGGTGCCGACGCCTGATGGCCACTTGAAATTGGATTTAAGTAGAGTATGGATCTGCTTACATAGGCCGCCACCAGACTGTTTGCTAAGCGTGCTGTGCGTTCGGTGTTTTCACATGCCCCGACTGCTAGCTGCTCTGACGTGGCATGGTCAGCGCGTTGCTGTAAAAGCAGTGATGTTGCATTTAAAGGTTATAAAAACGAATTTTATTGCATTTTAACAACACGTCAAGAGGAGTGAGTTTAATGGTGTTACTAAAAGACGGCACGTGTCTAGGCCTCCAAAAAGAAGAAAATATAAAATTTTTTTCGCAACAATTTTCTTATATTTAGTGAATACTAAAATAATAAAACTTCTTTCTGCTTTGTAGTTGGTCACCATTAAGGCTTTGCACTTCATTGCTGCCAACTGTTACGCATGCATTTTTGTTGTATTTTTATGAGCTGATAAAGACCGCATTTTTATATTTTTTTAGTAGGTCTTTTAACAAATTAAATCACCGAGGAAACGGTTTAGTGTTATAGTAAATAGAAATGGTAGACGTTTCTTCAGTTTTTATAGCTTTTAATGATAATCTTTATACTAGTATTTTATAATTTAATTTCATTAATTGTGTATATTAAAAAAACAACAAGAAAAAACTTAATTTTTTCAGCATGAAAAGTCTTTATTCTCATTATGATGGATCAGTTTACACAGTAGCTATATTGCTCCGATCTGAGCAATATATTCGGAAATTATAGCAATGCCTAAGGTTATACTTTCTGCCGAATTTCATTAAGATACCTTGATAAATAAAAGAATTTTCCGTACAAGGACTTTAGGTTGATCGGACAGTTTGTATGGCAGCTGTATGTCTATAGGGGTCCAGGTGTCCGATCTGAGTAATTTATTTTTAGAGAAGCATGGAACAATTTTCTATTCTAATTTTCATGAAAATATCTCGTCGAATGAGAAGGTTTTTTATACAAGAACTTAGGTCCGATCGTTCAATTTGTAAGGCAGCTATATGCAATAGTTATCCGACCTGAACGCATTTTACGGAGATGATACCATTGTCGACGGTTCCAACAAATGAGAAGCTGCTTGGTGAGTAAAGGACTTGTGCGAAATTTCGAACCTGTATCTCAAAAAGTGAGTGACTTCTTCTTCTTCTTAATTGGTGTAGACACCGCTTACGCGATTAGAGCCGAGTTAACAACAGCGCGCCAGTCGTGAGTGACTAGTTTGCGTATTTACAGGCGGACAGACAGACATACTTCTACATGGCTACATCGGCTCAGCTTGTCAAATTCCTTTTAAAGGTTTCTAACATCGTGGAAAACTTAATATACCCTGTTCAGGATATAATTAATATGCCTTTTAGCAAATTGAAGAAATATATTTTTTTCTTCAAAAATTATTTATATATTCTTAAAACATTATTTTGAGACTTGGAAATAAAAATATTACAATATTAGCGTGCAAAACTCACACAAAAGTAAAATTTCTGGTTATACTGTACTTACAACAAGTAATGGGCAACAGAGCGTATACGTAATATATCTTACTTAAACTAAAAATCATAAATTTATTCTCAAAAAAATCTTGTTTTTATGAATTCATATGAAAATAATTTTACTTTTCTGTAATAAATTCGTAGAAAAAATCAATTTCCTTTTATTATTATCGGCTGAAGCTATGGGAATTAACTGGGCGTGTACGTAACATATTTTGCTTAAACTTAAATCCTTAAAATATTCTTTTTACGGAATGAATATGAAAATCGTTTTACTTTGCTGCATTAAATTCATAGAAAAAGTCAATTCTTTCGATTATTATCACCGCAAGCTGTGATGACCAACTGGGCGTATACGTAACATACTTTCCTTAGAAAAGTAAAAAAAAAAGAAAAACAAATAAAAATTCATAAAAATCTTTATTTATGCATGTGTAATACACTAATCTAATTTTTTGTATTAAACTTACGCAAAAATCAATTTTTTTTGATTACACTACTCAACAAATCTGAATGAAAAATTTGCGACCAATGTGCTAAGAAGTCTGTGGGGTATTTGAGGTGTCCTGATAACGAATTTTAATTCAAAATTTCTCAATTAAGCATGTTGATATTGTCAATTTAATAAATATTGATGGTTTGCCACCTTTATCCTTTGACAATAACACAAAAAATCATTTTCAGCTTTAGCTGCACAAAATTAGCAAGGAACAGCCTCTATCCTTACAGTCGCAAATTTATTGTAAATTAGTAATATTATAGTTTTTAGCAGTGTTGATCACCATGGCGTATACGTAACATATTTTGCTTAGACTAAAATAAAAGATAAATTTATTCGAAATAAATTCTTAAAAAATGGCCCTTTCATGAAGGAATATGAAAATGGTGTTACTTTCTGCATTAAATTCGTAAATAAAATTAATTTCCTTTGATTATTATCGTTTCAAACTGTGATGACCAGTAGGGCGTATACGTAACATAATTTTCTTGAAGTAAAAAATTAAATTAATTGTCAAGAAATTATTTAAAAATATATTTTTAAGCAACAATTTGAAAAAACTTTTACTTTTGTATATTAAATTCACACAAAAATCGATTTCCTTTGCTTATTATAGCTTCAACCTGTTTTGAGCAATAGTGCGTATATGCAACCTGTGCATATCAATAACTTAACCCATTTCTAGCAGAGATATTTCAGCTAATTATACAATGTCGGCTCGTTATACATGCCACGTGACACATTTCGCCTGTGCAACCATGTAAACTGCCATAATAAAACTCATAACTCTGCCGGTGCCACTGGGCGTATGATTGATATACCACAATTACTGCAACGGAGGCGTAAAAGCTGGCATATTACATGTGATGGAATAAGCATAAACACGTTTGTGTGACTGTAAAGTGTCTACATGCATTTATATGCTTGTGTGTGTGTATGTGTTTCGACTTGTGATTATGTGTGCACGACAAGTTGTTGGACATGTGTGAGCAAAGCTAAAACCGGAAATGTGTTGGAGTAAATTTAGGCTTACCGCTGCAGGCATTCCTCGCGTCCGGCCAATGCCAATTTAACAATATCCGCAAATACCGGAATCACAACCCAATCGTTTGGTTTCGTCACTGTCGCACCAGTTGTTACCGTTACATCTACCGCTGTTGTTGTTGCTGTTGTCGATTTAATTATTTTTCTGCACGCCCCCACCGCACGACTGCTATTACTGCTTGTCGTACTTTCATTGCTGCTATTGTTGCTGCTGTTATTGCCTTTGCCATTGCATGTAGCGTTTGCTGTCATTTCCGGTGCTACCAGTGTTGTTGTTGTTGCTGGTGCTGTTAGCTCACCTATATAGCTGCTTGTGGCAGAGAGAGTGTTGGCTGTTGCAACTCCCATTGCGACACCATCACCTACGGCGGTCTCAAGTGCCTGGCCCAGCCCAACTACACAGGTGCCAGCTGCTGCTTCAACGGCGTCGGCAACCACACAGGCGAGTTCCGTGCTGAGTGTTGTAGGTGTTGCCAGCATTTGCGCCGTTACCGTTGTGCCATTTATTGTGGCGCCCGTTGCCAAGCTGTCCAGTGCGCAGTCTGTTGTTGCTGCTGTTGTATTCGCTGCACGACAGACCGCAGCAGCAGCAGCAGCGGTAGTCGCAGCAGTTGTATCAGTCTTTTGATGACTCTCGTTCAGAATGCTGGCTTGCTTGTGCCACAAATCGCCATGTCCCTCAGCATGTCGTTGCATGCAATCCAATTGCTGACACGTCATTTGCAATTTGCTCCACTAAAATGTACAAGAGAAAGGAAAATGTGGCTTAAGTGAACACGGAAGGAATATGTGTGTGTGTGTTTCTAGATATAAATTTATTCTTATACACATACATAGATAAATAAAAGACGCATTTATGAGTTTGTTTGTTCGGCAGTAAATTAAGCGCGGGAGCAAATCAAATTTGGTGGCGAAGATTCCATTAGGTTTTTGTGTCCAAATTGAGTGCCGGAAATGATTTGCCATTATTTATATTTTGCTTTTATTGAGCGACATAAAGTTTTGTTGGCGCCCACACATACAAACACACACGCGGCGTAATAAAATTCACCGTACTAATGGCGTATTCTCTTTGGCGTAGAATCAAGTCGTAAAAGCTAGGTGGTCCAAAGAAATCTCGGCTGGAGGGCGTTTTATTGACATTAGCGATGCATATGACGAAGATGAGTGTATTTGGGTGCTTCCGTAAGTCAAACTAGCGCTGGTTACTTTGAATAATTATTATAATAGGTCATTAAAGACATCTCTAAAAAAATCTCTTCATGTATGAGCTTTTAATTGTAACGCGATGGAAAATATTAATGGTTAAAATTTGATTATTTTAAGACATTTTTTATGATCATTAAAAATCGGAAAATTCATAGTTTCGCAAGAAATTTATGAAAAAAATGTTATTTTCATAATTTTTCTATTAAGTTAATCGTTTACAAGACATCTATCATCAAAAATCAATGATAAAAAAAAAAATAAAAAAAAATAATATTTTTAAGAAAAAAATTAAGCGATATTTTTTGTAGTAAATGTCCTATAAAACTATGAGCTTTGTAATTTAGAAGGATTTTTTCACTGAGTTATAAAATTAGAAGCAAAAAAAAAAAAATTTGTTTTTATATAATCCAGCTTCAACTTTTAGTATATTTTAATTGGTTAGGACAGACACTATGAAATAAAATTTTTTTTAGTAGTCAGTAGCGAGATAATAATTTTTCTAACTGATAATAAAAAATAGTTTAATACTTTAGGGTGGAGGACTTTCCTCTTACAATTAAGAGCTTATACTTGGAAAGGATTTCGTAGAGGTGCTTAAGAACCTACTTTTAAAAGTCCTCAGAAAAAGCATATACTCGTTATTTTTCAACCACCTTAGAGTAGATGTATATGTATAAGCGCGAGTTATTTGATTTGGGCGATTCTTGTGATGATTAAATATATCGCATTTGCACAACAGAAAACTGATGCTTCTAGAGTACTCTAGAAGAAGGAATTTTTAAATAAAATTAATAATTTCGAAAGACCCAAACAAATTCTAATATGTAATGTTTTGTGGTAGGACAATAAATTTAGGAAATCCTACAGACAGGAAGCATCTCTAGCGGTGTCCTCCCATTTGTTATCGCAAGTTGTACTTGTATTGATATTAAGACGGAATTAATGCAGCCATCAAACCCTAATAGACCCGATGCATCAATGGAATATTGTGGCGAAAGTGTTTAACAAGACGATGGATCTACTTTTCCAGTATGTTTAATATTTGAGAGACACCAAAGATAGTACAAAAATGCCCTGCCAAATCCTCCTCGAGGATATGTACTAGTAATGGATATCACAGTATCACGACAATGGCAGGGACGGGCCGGTAACAGTTCGCTCCTGATGCAGTTGGAATGTACTACTCTGATCAAATTGAGTTTTTAATTTAAACTTCGCGTGCTTTTCGAATCGGTAAATTTTTTTCTGCAAGTTGGTTGTACGTATACTCTTAGTGACATCTATGCATCTATGACATTTCACGTCAAAATATTCATTAGTATTTGAGGTACGCGTCGTTTGTGAAGCTCTAAAAGTGAGTTCTTCGATTTTTACTATGTCTGAATTTATTACACAAAGAAGTGCGAAATGCACCATTTCATACTCCATTGGTTATTTGTGATCATTTCGACACATTTTCAACTAATATCGTTCCGCAAGCCTCGCATTCGCCTGATGTACCTGATTTTACTTCTGGCTATTCAGCAAATTCACATGATCACTCGGAGGACACCGTTTTGACTCAATTGAGGATATAGTAAAAGCTGAATCGAAGAAGGCTCTGATGGCCATCACGACGGAGGATTCTTCCAAGTGCTATGATGTCTGGAAAATTCGTTGACATAAGTGTATTGCTGCGGATGGGGATTACTTTGAAGGAGATGAAATGGACAAAATTCACAATTCACATTCAATTTGATCACAGTAGTATGTAAGTAAGACCTGACTTTGCTGGGGGCGGAGTCCAGTTTGTGAATACGATCAGTAACAATATCAAAAGATTAAAGCAGTTCTGCTCTCTGTAAGGAACAACTTGTTCCGAGATGAAGGCAGAATTCGTAACGAGCTCGAAAACAGTCAGCACTAAGTTAAAAGATAAGGTTTGTCTAGGCGCAAAGACTGGCACTTCCTCCGAAACTGAAGCTAAGCTTGGCTCCAAGACGACAACAACACCATCGGCAGTCGGAACCGAATTCTAAAGTCTTCAAAACAGGGGGAGATGCCAACATTTTTGCTGCTAGTAGTGCGTTTGCCTAAGAATGACCTGTTTTTAAGACCGATGAAAGCAAGTTATGCTGGCAAGCGTCGTGTTTTTTACCTATTCAAAAGGGCGCAGCTACAATCTTCAACCAATCAGGAACTCACAAAAGAGCTGCAGAAATCCATTCATCGAAATGCAGTTTTACCCAATTGTAAGCTCAAACCGCCAGATTCATTTTGATTCTGATCGACTAGTTTATATGGCAGCTCCATACTCTAGTAGTGCGATCTGAATGATTTCTTATGTGATCGTATCGATACTTTGGACAATAACCCGTGCCAAATTTCGTGAAGATATCTCATCAATTAAACGAATGATTTCTTATTTGTGCTAAATATCGTATCTTGGACAATAACCCGTTATTTCTGAGTGTTTAGGGTGTTTATAATAATTTGAATTATTTCGCAATATTATTTAAATTTCCATAGTCAAGGCAAAGGAGATACCACCGAGGTCTCTGTTAGAATATTTTATATTTATATATATTCCTCATATGAAACTCGTTTGGGAACGCTCCTTCCATATGTTATATTAACGATAAAAAAATTCCAAATGCTCAAATGTAAGCGGAATGACCTTTAAGAAGGTTATGAGCCAAAAATTATGCAAAATATAATTCATTCATCGATTCTGACATGACTCGTCGAAGTAACACATTACAATACTGACCTGATAATCTTACAAAACGGGTGTATGTTTATTAAAGGTTTATAATGCTAAGTGATATGTTATGAAGAGGTCTTAGTTGAAGACTACCATAAACAAATTTTTGGCATTAATTATTTATAGAATTCCTAACTTCAGTGTTGGCTACCATAGTCATTAACTTTATGAAAAAGTACAAATCGTTTGAATTCCTATTGGGAGGCAATAAACATTAAATACATACATACAAGCTATATACCATGCCGAAAACATTATCCTTATGTCAACTGCCATACACTCACACAAATGAACGCCACAAATTGCACTTGGAATTGTCATATCGAAAGCACGAATCAGCGATTGGAAAATTGCATTCGATATGAGCAAAGGCAAACGAACAAACGAATTTTATGATGACAGAAAGGAGCAGACGTTAACGTCATGGGCTCCTTCAGCGACATCAAAAGTGAAGCACCGTGCGGATGATGGGTGACGCCGAAAGCGATAACGACGTCGACAAACCGACGAGCCGGCATTGATGGCATTTCCTTGGATGGGGCGGTTTGCTTGAGCAAATACGAAGTGAACTGCGGCGGCAAGGAGACAAGGAGACATGGCAGCAAGGAGGTCGAGCGACTTTGCTGAGTTCGCGTGGGTGTTTCTGTGTGTGTGTGATGCTTTCGAGGCAATGAGAAATTGCTCGACTACGCGCCATTGATGCTGGAGTAATTGTGGCGGCATAAAAGTGCAGTGTAATGTCGTGCAAAGTGAACAAATTGAGCGAAATTCTGCTGGATGGAGCGCACCATGCGGCACTTACAAGCGGCAGCTTCCCTCGTTCGCCCTATATTTTAGGTCATCTACATAAATACATATGTACAATTGCCAAGCAGAGAGCATGGCTTACAGTTGGTCGTCAAACAATTTAAATGCCTGTTTGCATGTACGTGTATGTGTGTCTGTGCGTCCGTGATTCTACGGCGTCGACGAATGCAAGCTCGGCGGATCATAAAAGGCAACGCAAGTGCTAATCAAGGTTTTATGACTTGACTTTTTATTGACGCCGACAACATGACAATGACATACAAGCCCTCGAACAAACACACGCACATAGCTACCGCGTATTGGTGTTGGTGTTGGTGTCGCCAAATGGAACAAAGTAGCGCCAATATTTGCAGTTTATCGGGAAGGAAAGATAAAAAGGCGACTTGAATTGCCGCATGTTTTATTCAAAGTGATATCGAGTCTTAAGTGGTTTCTTCTGCAATGCGTTGAATTCTGCATATGTCTACATATGGGTGTGTAAAAGTATGTAGGTGTGGTTTTAACGAATGCAAAGGCGCAGGAATTTACTTAATAAACATTAATGCAATTCAATTCGTTTGCATTATTAAGTGAGGCTTTTACGAGTCGAACATTTGCTGCGGAATTATCAGTCACATGAGTATGACTGTGTTGCATAATTGATACCCCATAAGTCTGAGTAATTGCTCGTGTATTATAAAAATATACAGCAAAAATGTCACGAAAATTAAGCAGCAATATAAATATATTGATGTTATGTCCATAGCTTGAGATGATGTGGGCAAGTGGTGCCTGTGATGGTTATTTGGACGGTTGGCACATCGGTCCTATGTTACGCAGATAAATGATGTATGAGTCTTTTGCCCTCATTTTAAATGTGTAATGAGATGGCTAATATCGATTCTAAATAACCACATTTGGCGCGAAGTCCATCCAAGCCCCAAGCCCTTCACCGTCTGACTTTTTCAAGGAGACTTTTTCCTCTACCTTTGCTTTCAACGGCGGGTACTAAATTGAAAACCTTCGAGCAGGAGTGTTCTCATCCATTCGGACAACACAAACTAGCCAGCGCTGCCGCTGTCTCTTGATTCCCTGAACTATGGTAATGTCGTCGTATATCTCGCACTCTTCGCTTCATCGACTGCGGTATTCGCCGTTGACAAAGCCCAAAGAACCTTTAATCTTCATAAAGCCGACTCATCAGATGATGTCATGGCCATTACCTCCGCACCATTTAACAAGACGGGAGTGATGAGTGACTTAAATAGGGAGAGGACTTTACTTTTCAATTGCCTACTCAGTCCAAGGTAGCACCAGTCGGCAAGAGTTATTCTGCGCTGGATTTCCAGGCTGACATTATTGGTGTTGTTAATAATGGTTTTAAGACATATACGAAATTATGCCAACAGGAAGGTGAGAGCTAAGTCGCGAATGCGATGACTGTTTGTTTAATGGCAGGAGTTATTTCATCTTGCTCTCTTTCACTACCAAACCCATTTTATTCGCTTCCCTATCCAGTCTGGAGACATCAGTCACTAGATTACCACTTTGGGTCCTACAAGAGTGTGCTCCAGTCTTCCGTCTCGTTAGTCACCGCATCTTTTCATAGAAAAACTCACGTATTTTGCCTTCTTTCTTTGTTTGCCTGCATATGTGTCTCACTTGTGAGGTAGGTTACCTGCTTTCTCTCCACTGCGACACGACAGTCCTCATTGTACAAACTGTTTATCGATCTTTACGAAAATCAGGTGTTTCGCTTGCAATTGTACGTAAGGAAGTCGAGATATCGTACCACAATTTCCTTACACCGAGTTTCTAATTAGTGTTCTCAGAGATCAGGGCGCAAGTTGAGTAGAAAACCGTTTCGCTGTTGGTTGTGATAGTAGCTTTTTGATATCGTAGCTTCCCTGCGGTTGTTAACAGGCGTGCTTTGTTGTATAGAGGCGGGCGCGAATCTTCGCTGTGGTTCGAGTCGATAGAACCATCCCGTTGCGTACGCACGTCAAGGACACTGAATCATGTCGTTCATCTATCTCAACATGACATATGTCAGTGGTTTTGAACTTTCGATCCGTAGACAGCCAATTAGCTTGATGAATTTTCTTATGGTAGAATCTAGTACCACAGACCACTATATTTCGGTCCCCTTCGAAGTCAATCAAACTCAACATATTTGCAGATGTTTCACCATGGAGATTGGATTTACCGACTGTTGTGCGAAAACTATCTTATTTGCCCACCATGTCTTTAAAATTCGCCAAGCACAATTTTTATATCTTGGTGGAGTAATCGTCAAGCATCTTTGCTCATATCGTCCTACTCTTCCGTCGTGGCGTGAGCGAAAATCAGTGTTGTGTTGAAAAATTTTGCATACATGCGGATTATGGCTAGACGCTCATGTACCGGAATCGATTCCAGAACTCGACGGCTGAGTCTCTCTCCCACCAAGAATCCCACACTGAATTTGCGTTGCCTTAGATAACCGCTGTTGTAAATGTCCCATGGACCTACTCGTCATGGTCCTTTTCCCGTCCATCGCATTTCTTGGACGGCGGCGATGCCAGACTTTACGTTTACGCGGACATCAACCAGATGGGTGTTGGCTGTCCATTTTGAGACAGGGGCTGATTGTTTCAAGACCGCCGCTAGCCCTCAGCTGTACCTCTGGCGAACAGACGATCTAATTAGACTTCAGAGAACCTTCAATCCGATATCCAAATACGTCGGAGTGGCTCCGCTGAAGCTTCCTCTTATTAGACTATGTTAATAAAATAGTTGAAAATAAGTTCAGGACATTATTAGCGAGATAACGTTTCAAATTAATGGGTCATAACATCACCTTCTTGATTAATTTATTGAATTACTTGAAATGAAAGTCTAGTGTCTCAAAAACCATCATTGACTCCACCATCGTGCATCCTGAACATCTATTACGAGCTTCCAACATCTGACATTAAAGCACGAATACCGGTTTCACTGTTGCTCAATAATTATGGGGCCCCCTTTGGCGTATTGCAAGCGGTGTGCACATACTTTTAATGCTCTTTGAATTATTTGCGCGACATACTTGAAACGCTTTCAGACGCAGGTGGTCTGTTTATCGTGCAAAGCGACGGAGGGCGCGGGCGAAATAGTGCCACAGACATCGAGTGCGCACACATGCCACCAGCCACCAGCATTCAATATTTGCGCCAAAGTGTTTATCAGAGCAAATAATTTAATTTGATTTAATGTATATCGGCGAGACGTCATGTGAAGCTTTCAGTCGCGCGGCAACACACACGCATACACACTCGATAATGTGTGCGGACAAATATGAGCGAAGCGCTGGGGGAGCAAATACCAAAGTTATGAATATACTGGATACCCACATTCTTGTGTGTGTGTATGTGCGCTTACAAATGCAAACTATGCAATGTGTACCGACGACAAATAGAACCAACGGTATTATTCTGCTCCACTTATGGCTTTCAGCCGTCTCTAAGTTGCTCGCGGGTGAAGAACGAGCGGAGCGTACCCTGCTGCACTTTTGGCCAAACCAAAGCAAAGGCGATGAAAGCAAAAGTCAAAATGCTATGCAGCAAGAGCTGGTTAGGTGGTCGCAGCGACCGCGGGGTCCACGGTATCCACGGGGTCACAGTAGAATGGTGACGTACGAAAATGGCAACCAATTTGATTTGCAATGTGGTCGGTGTTGGCTTGCGCTTTGTGTGAATGCCAGTGTGCAAGTGTGTGGGTGTGTGTGTGGCCACCAATTCTGACTTCCACCGACAGTCGCTATGCCAATTCGTGGCATAAATAATGCCAAATGCCAAATAACCAGCAAAGGAAGCGGTGTGGCTAGGGCAGCCAAAGAAGAGGAAGAGATGTTGAGAGGTGTGGCTGCAGCAGTTGTAATCTAAAATTCGTTGCCGCTTTTGTAAGTGTTGGTGTGCACACACGAAACGCTACGTCGCTTGGCCGGCACTCGCGCTTATGTATTGGCATTGGTTCGCTTTCAATATTTGTGTTGCAGTGATATTTTCCATTTTCACTGGAAATGGCTGTCGAACCACTTACATCATAACTCTCTGCTTGTGTGTTGGTATCTGTCGGGAGTTCGAGCTGGTGGCCAGCACAAGCCATTCAACTATTCGTACATAATTGATTAGTTTTGTGAAAGCTGCTGCCAGTGCTGATGTTGAATGCTCATTGTTGTTGGGAAATTTTGGCAGTTCCTTTTTATGGCACCAACAAGCGGAATGAAAGCGCATGGCTCGCCTGTATAAGTCAGCACGTAAGTGTGGGTGTGCTTGCTTGTGCTGCCAACGAAAATGCATTCAATGATTTAATTGCAATTTGCTAATTAATATATTGATGGCTCAGCGTACGTAATGCAGTCGATGCCACTCTAATTGGTCCATTTTACTTTTGTTTGGCTTTTTCGTATGTGATTTGGGTGGCTGTTTGGGAGCTCGCTTGTAAACAAATAATAAAGCAATGATGAGCATTGATTTCGAAATTGAGATTAGATTTTGACAGTAAGATTTTGAAAAAATTCCGATTTATAGCTCGACAGAGTGGCCTTCTGGGTCGGTGCACTCGATCCAGTGACGGAGGAATTCTCTTTCTGGAGGTATGTGAGTGTATGTAAACCTCCGCGGAAGCAGTAACCTTGTTATTCGATTGGGTTTTCTGTCCAGTTAGTGGTTTCTTCCAGTTTGAAAACCAAGAAATATCCCAAAGGTCAATAACTGTTCAACATAAAGGATGGGTTAGTATATCCTGTGCTGGGTTAAGTAAGGTAAATAGGTTTGTGAGGCCACGAATAGTTCCGTATGAGCTTTTAAAGACACCAGTCCGTTGTACCTAGAACCCAGAACTCTTAGGTATACATCAAAAAGACCATCACACATCGACAAAATGTCTAGAGCCGGCCAAAAATCGAATATCAATTGAAGCCAATCCATAAAACGTATGGCTACAAAGATGCTTCCATCTTAGTTTGGCTTTCACTGTCAGGAGCTCTCTATCAACTCCAGATTCAGACCGACATGGGTGCTAGGCTACAGCGGAATCGCAGGAAACTGTAAAGCTGATGAGCAAGCAAGAAAAGGCACCCGCTATCGGTGGAGTGGGAGTGGTTTGGTGCCTCAGTATCCTCTTGTATTCTACTACTATATAGCTGTGTTTCGCATAAGCTTGGCCAGCGCTGGACCAACATTGGTACATGCGCTGTCGTAAAAGCATATTGGCTCAAGATCGATTGCAAGAGATCTAGTCATCTGTTTGCCCTGAGAAAGACTAGCCTGTCCTTAGTTGTGGGGCTTTTAAAATTCCATTGCCCTCTTGGCCTCTACGTTGTAAGGATGGGACGTCATTTGCAGAAGCTGAATGAAAGAAGATGAGGTGGGAAAAACACAACACTTCCTTCTTGAGTGTCCCGCGTTTGGTAGGTCTTGCCTTAAACACTTGATGTACTCTTTGACTAGTTTTAAGCCCACTGACAGCGAGCTTATGGCCTGTATAGCAGCCCTCCCCAAAATAAATCACATTTTAGGGAGGTTCTTGGCCTAATTAGTCCAATATTTCTGTGACGGCGATGGTAATATGAATTGAAGCCCTTCTCTAGGTATGTGATGTGGATACCATCTTGTGGATACCAGAAGACTGTTGCTAACTTCAATCCCAACAATATAATTGACTTTTTCTGGACTTTTGTTGGGTAAAGTCCGCCTCGGTTGATTATTTCTTGGTTTCTGATGTGTATCAGTGGACTCGTTTCTAGTCGATGATCATGAAACAAAGCAGAAACCAATTTAGTGTGCGACAAACACAGCTGTGAAGTGGTCTCAAGGTTTAGCTTCATGTTTGGAGAGAGCAAATGAGACACTCATTGCAACTATAGCTTTCTCATGAAAAATATTTTATGCGAGATATGATCAACGCGGTTTTTGGAAATGCTTACTCTCTCTTACTATCTCCTGTACCTTCAATCAGCGATCTGCCAGTACTGCATAGTAAACTTTTTTATGATATCTTCCGAGGTAAATGTTTTCAGCACTTCCGCGTTGATCGACATGTGACTTCCTTGAAATTTTTAAACTTTTTTGGCTATTGGGAACACGATAATAAAATGGCAGTCGTGCCACAGAGCCCGTGTAACAAATCATAGTTGATGGTCGATTTTGATGACGTAAAAGGCTTCATTAGCCATCATAATATTATTGCCAGTACAACAATTTATAATATCTGATCTAAAATTTCTATAAAATTGCCTCTTTGGAGGTGCAATGTTAACAAAATAATACAATTAAGTGCTGTAAGCTATGGCAGTTTATAACCTGCAAGCTTTGCGTTGTTCTCTTTCTCCTTCAACTAACTCGGCCATAATGGGTTTACTTACTCTAAATGAAGGTATGACCATCCATTAAGCATTACGCTATTTAAATCAGTAATTTATTCGATTTGAAGGCCGCCATTTTCGGTAATTGTGCATTGTGCGTAGTACTAGATATATGGGCCACTTCCCCATTACATACTTATATACCATAAATTCCCTTGCCGCAACACAACATAGCAATGGCATACGGCGTGCCGCATCTCTGAGGCAAGCATTCATCTCGCCATTCCGGCCAGCAGTTAAGTGCGCACAGAGCAACACTGCACCAGCGTCGAGCAGTGCCTGTCATTACTGTCATTGGCGGGCGTTGCATATTCTATGCAATTTGTCGTCATCGTCTTTGCCGGCGCGCTAAGTGCACATAAGCGACGCACATTTAAGATGCGCTTACGCCGAAGTGCCAGCTCTAACTACCGTTAGTCATCGTGGCACTTGTAATGCCGTACGGCGTGTTTGCTGTTGGTGTGTGTGTGTGTGCTGTTGCAGCAGCAAAACTATTTACGCTCTTAAAATTTGGCTGCCACATTGCGTTAGATTAAAGAAAATGGAAGCGGAGCAACAACTTCAGCAAGGGTGCCAGCTTCTATAAACTGCAGCACTTACGACGATTTTGCCTGTTTTGCTCCTTTTGTGCGTGTGTGTGTGTGCGTGTTTGGCGATTGCGAAAATTTCAGCAGCTTTTTTCACTCCTGATTTTAGAGAAGTTCTACGCGCCTTTTTCTTTGCTTTGGAAAGTTGCTTTTGCCTTGGTTTTGATGTTGTGGCATGTGTGCGGCTCTTTGCCTCGTCTCTAGATCTTTGCGCCAATGTGTGCACTAGTGTGCTGTTAGCGATAACGTGTTGCTTACAATCGCAATATCAACGTGTATATAAGAAGTGAGGTGCGTTGTGTCAGAGTCTTTTTCGTCTGAGACATTTCTTCGTTCTCTGTAAAGTTAAAGCGCTGATTTGCGTAATTTTACGTTTAAGCAAGTTTTTACTACTTAGTGATTTGCTGCGACGAGAATGCTCTTGTGCAGACACCTATATATTGTGCATTAGGGTAAACAAAAAAAAAATAAACAACTTATAGAATTCATAGTTTTTAAATAGGCAAATAATTGAATTTTAAAAATCCCACTGAGGTATATTTTTTAGATATTTTATTCTTTATATAAAAATATATTATATAAATCCGCCATGCAAAAATTTGCATCCTATTTAAAAAGTTATGGTATTTTTGATGAAAACTCGCTCTATAAGTGTTATTAACAAGAGAAAGCAGGTCTGTGGCTGAATTCGAATAAAACGGATCTGCTTGTGTAAACAAAATTCCTCTATGGAGATCCCCTTCGATAAATAAGACACAACTCTCTCTCAAGGACCGCTCAAAGTACCTTGGGGTATACTTGGACATCAAACTGCTGTGGAAGCATAACTTGGAAGAAAGAGTGAGGAAAGCTAGCAATAATATATATATGTATGTGCAGGCAGATGCTCGGCACTACCTGGGGGCATGGAGGACAGGCGTATGAAAATCTACCTACCGGAAGCCACTGGAAAGGGTTCAGAAGCTCGCTGCGCTGTGCTTAACGGGAGCTTTAAAAACAAACTCCAATGGCGGCGCTTAAACTGGTACAAAACCTGCCACCTATAGATCTCTTCGCTGAAAAGTGCGCAGCAAAATCGGCGGGAGGACTATTCGCTGCAGGAGAATTTACATATATAACCTTTGGGCATAGCTCGGTGACTACATGACTCCATTTTGCAACTGGGAGGAAGGTTCAAAGTAAACATAGAAAAAGATGGCAGGCATAATGATATGTTATGGCTGATGGATCGAAAATCGACGATGGAATTGGTTCGGGAATATATTGTCAAGAGTTAGGCATAAGGCAACCTTTTAAGTTGCCGGACCACTGCAGTATACTTCAAGCTGAGGTCTTTGTTATTGCGAAAACCGCCGCATCCTCGCATTGATAAAACTACATAGTAAGTATCTGTGGTCCCCACGGTGTGATACGCAGAGTCTGTTAAAATTGGAGACAAGCGCAGGCATCCTGAAGGATAACTGCTTCTCTTGGACTTTGGCATTGAACTCCATCTGTACTGCAAAGAACCAAAACTGGTCTATGCGTGGTTTATTGACCTACCTGATTAACCTAACTTAATCTTCTTTACCATGAACCCGATCATTTGTTGGAATTGCCAATATCGGACGACTATAGCATATAGCTGCAACACGAGCTGAACGCTCGGAATCAAGTACTTGTATGAACACTTTTGCATTTGTGAAGGGTATTTTAGTTTTGGTGCAGCCGAAGTTAGCATTTTTCCTTGCAAGAATATTTTTTCTTCTCTGTGCATTAGTTAATTTTAGCCCCAGATTTCAATAGAATAGTTTTGGGCTCACACTAGTATATATGTATATAAAAAAAGTATCTCACGTGTGAATAAAAAGTTAAATGATTGTCGTAGAACCACCAGGTTTGCTCAGTGAAACAACCGAAATTTCAGAATAATACTTAGAATTCACTTAATTTATTAATTTATTGCAAGACTTTCATTCTCTTATTTCAGTTTGTTGCACGCTTTCTTTTATTTTTGAGCATTTTCGAGTTTACGAAGATTATTTCAGCTCGAATGCTTGTGTCAAGCTAATTTGAGAATTTCTGGCCTTCACTTTGCTTCTCAAAGGAGCGCATAAAAAAGAGTTAGGGATTCAAATGTTGATATCAAGGGCTATCAGTCAATGCTATATCCTTTTGGCATCAGACGGCCAGAAAACTTTTGTTATAGCAACTGATCAGTTTGATTAGCGGTGAAACAAGGAGCTTTAATTTGTAGGAAAATTTGCTTAGGTTTGTTTAGAGTAGAACAACTGTTATTCTGGTATATACAGTTTTTTGAGAAGGCAGACGAAACACTGCTGAGCTAATATTAATATCTTCGAAAACTTTTTAAAGACATAATGAAGAAACATCCATTGACATTTTGATTAAAGAATATCATATAATGATGCAGATGCCCCTTTGAACTTATCGCAAAATCTGCTGGATGATACTATATATCTATTTATGCATATTTTATCTGGAAGTCTAAAACTATAAGATTCGAGAAGAAAGTAGTAAATGTCGAGACCTTTGAATTGTTGGCGGATGACGTCATGAAGTAACATCCATTGAATCTGTCATTTTGATTAAAAAATATGGTTTTACGATGCAAATGCCGCTATGAACTGTCATTTTATGGATCTTTTTCCTCAAATGTCGAAATTTTGAAGGCGTCAAATATTTATCGGCTAGTTTTGATGTCAATCATATGGAATTGAGGTTTCCAAAACCCGTCTAATCTACTCAATTAGTTCGAAAAACTCAAACTTAAATAAAACTAAATATTTAAAGAATTCCTACAGATCAACTGAGAGTTAAAATATATATCGCAATAATTTTGAAAATATGTAAATTTCACTCTTCAAAGTTCAAAAAAAAAAATTCAAATGCACTTAGTGAATACCCTTTTACCCTGCAACATTGTGTTGCATGCTGCAAGTATGTTTCGTTGGTTAGTTGAAGCGTGTAAAAATATATGCTGTTATGTCAGGATGACTGTCTAGCTGTCAGACTGGCACACTAATAGACTGCGTGTTCGACTATGGTGGCAAGCTGACAGCCACTGGCGCTCCGGCTTGTAAGTTTTCTTGCTGTTTAATACGTTTACTTAATTCTTTCACGACGCGGCCCTCCCCAATATTTTGTCAGTAGCTAACACTTTGGATTGCAAGCATGTTGTTGTAAATTATACATACACAAAAATGCTGTGTGTGAGTTACTATAGGGTACAGTGGATACAAATGTATACTCAAGTTGGGAGTGTGTGCTCAGCAAGTATGCTCTTGATGTAAGTTGTGGCAAAGTCGATGGCAGCGCTCTGGGCGACACACACACTTGTAAAAGCATACTGCTCTCCATATAAAATTTGTGTTTGTTGTTCGCAACCCTTTAACTGCATTCTCTTGGTTTATGTGTATGTGTGCGTAATGGATACTTAGTTTGTGTGTGTTTAAGTTGAAGCGAAAATGTTATTAAATCGGAAATGAATCGCTCTTCGTATGTAAAATGTGCAGCATTAATAATACTTTAAACTAATTTAAATATGGGCGTATAAAATTATTGATAACTGGTGTAAATTCTTGGCTTAAGTTATTTTAACATAATTGTTTTAATTAATTGTTGCGAAGACAGTTTAATAACTTTGGCTACGGCATCTCAGTTAATGAAACTGATACTATTATTAATTAAGCAAATTTAATTTTCATTTTCATTCAATTGAAAATAAATATCTGCGATGAAACTTGTAGGATGATCTGATTTTGTTAATAAAAACTTAATTGAGTTTTTAAACAGCATTTAACTAACTAACGAGGTGACCAGGCTCAAGAAACCAATGTAAAAGCCAGTTTCATCTGGTCTATTAGCAAGAGTAGCAGAGAGCAAATGGGCTGTGAGGGCTCATTAGAAGACATAGTCAGTGTGGTCTGGTCTGGTTTCTGGCCACTAGGACGCAGTGTCCTAGCTATGAAAGGAATAGTGTAGTAAAATTTGCCAAATACAAATACATGTCAACCTCCCGGTATGGACGGAATCAGAAGGTCAGCTATATACCGCAGTCATGGAGCGAGGTTAGAGTAGTGTTTATACTGAAAGCAGATAGAAGCAACTCAACCTATTTTAAAGTGTTTTAGCTTATAAGTTTAACTTCCTTTCTGCTGAAAATGATAGAAGGAGAAAGGCAAAATGGAATGACGCTAGGATGGCCAAAGAAGGATGGAGTAACGACTAAGTCCGTAAGATAGTGCCATATGCAGAGGATATTGTAACTTTAACAACGGGAAGGTGTCTACTCACCATTAGCAGTACTCTGAGCATCTCTATCAATACAGGCCAGAACTGAGCATCGCAAGCGAGTCTGGGATTGAATCCAAGAACAAAGAATGTCCTTGTTTTCACTATGTAGTACAAAGTCACTCCATAGAGATTACCTAGTGAACTAGGTAGTGGTTGAACTAGTGCTAAACCTGCCACCTATGGACCACTTCACGGAAAACTGCACAGCAAAAATAATGGGGTGACTATCAGCTGCAGGATAATTTATATGTAGAACCTTCGGGCATAGCTCGGTGAGTAACGGCAGTTCGGCAAGCACAAAACGAAGGACAGAGTTAGTGTGGGGATATAAAGTCCAGAGTTAGGCCTAAGGCAGCCTTTTAAGCTGCAATTAGAATCCATAGAAGTTGTTGACCAAAGACCCTTTAATAGCTTATAAATTGGACAGAGCTATCGGTTACCTGGTGCCCTTTGTAATATAGCTTTTTTGGCGCAGCGGGGGATATATGCAATCTTACCTACTTTCTCACACTCGTGGTCCAAAATATGAATCGAATCAACAAAAACAAGAAAAAATAGTTATAGGAGTCCGGATATTCTGTAAAAATGCCAAAGGCAACCAGTTCTATCGAGAAGAGGGCAGTGTAACGAGCTCGGAAACAGCCAGCACAAGGATAGAAGCGGAGCTTGGTCTAGGTGCAAGGGCTGGAATTGGCACATGAGTTGAAGTTTAACTTAGCTTCAGGAAGGCAACAACACCAGGGTATATAGGAGTCAAGCGCTGTAACCAAAGCATAGCTCTCAACCAGATTTTTTGGCCTTACGGCATGGACGTCAATACTATTCAAGTAGGCCAGGTTCGTTAAATATAAAGCTCCCACTGCCAGGATTGGAATCTTAATAAAGCAGTAATGAAATAAAATGATAATATTGATATGAATACAGCGCCAAACCATTTGATAACACTAGTTTACAGTACATTTGTTGCCGAAGAAATTTTAGCTGTTGCTGACTGACTACATATAATATGCTATTTCCAAAAATATAATTTAAATATTTTTATCAGCTCTAGTTTTAGAGTATCAGCTGTGTACGTATTACACAGAAAAAAACATGTATTTATTAAGAAAAATAATGAAAAATTAAGTTCTAAAAAACTTCGTTTTAAAGCTCTTCTCCGATGTGTAGACTTTGGAAAATGACGTATTAGAGTCAGACATCATATTTGTATCCCAGAAACCCTGATAGCGCTCTTCCATGACGCGTAAGTCTTGATGCATACGCTCTCCCTGCTCTTCGCTCATATCTCTTAAATTTTCCGGAAACCTCTCTAGGTGACTATGGAGGAAGTGGAGTTTTATACTCATATTGCATCCCATATTTTTTAATTGTAGCAGAAGGTCTTCTACAAGTTCAATAAAGTTTTCAGATTTTTTAGTTCCGAGAAAATTCTGCATCACTGATACGAATGCATCATCAGCATCATTTTGTGATGAGCTTGGTCCTTCAAAGTCTTGCTCTAATGGTTCAGATATATATTTTTAGGCTCTGAAGAGTTATGTGAACGCTGCACTGGACGTTGAACACAACTAGTACTTGGGTACTGCCATTTAGCTCGATTTTTAGTGTTTAAACCGTTTATGTTCACACTACAAAAATAACAGTCTACGAGATGATTTCGTGGTTCTCGCCAAATAATCGGTGTTCCAAATTTAAAGGCACTTCTTTTACCACTTTTCCATAATCTTAAATATTCCACACAAGATTTACAAACACAATTGGGAGCCCAAGAATTCTTAGTTTTATCCAAGAGCACCCCAAAATACTCAAAATAGGTATTTTTCACTAACTCTGATATAACTTTTCTACAATTTTTAAACACATATTCTTCGCATATGTAGCAAAAATGATCTGGTTTATTTAAACAACGTCTTCTTGAACTACTCATGACGCAAAAACTTGAGAAACTAATCTTAACACAGTAAAATACGCCTGTTTTCGATTAATATATATGTATGCTTAAATGATAAAATACAAAAACAAAGTAATTCGAGCTGCTCAAAAATTTTTGAGGGTAGATTTGACAAAAACAAGTAATAAGTGAACAATATCAATCGCAGAATTCGCGGCAACAGACAAAAAGTTCAATACTGTAAACTAGTGTAATATGAGCAGGAAGGACAAGATTTTTAGGTAACAAAATACTGTGGAATTATATTTTATAATTGGATGTGCTGACGCACCTTAAGCTACATTTTCCCAAAAAATTTAAAAATAGAAAATTGAAAATATAATTATTGTTTCATCTCGCCAAACATAATTTTCTTGGAATTATATTTAATGTTTATAAACTCTGTAGAGCATACAGCTCATATCACAGACTCTCTCTCTAACATGACAACAATTAGCCATTAAGGCAATGCCTACAGTGAGACGCAATGCAAATGGTTTTGTCACAAATTTCCATAACAAAAGCCTAATCCTTAATGTGTCTGCATTTTCCTGCGCTTAAAATGGAATGGCAAAAGGAAATAACAAAGAGCTGGCCTACATTAAGGCGTTCATTGTAGCAATGATTATCTACAATGGACCATGACTAAAAGCGACCTTCGAAGCTTGTACCAATTTGCGTGTGAAATCCCCCGAGAAACAGTTTGTGTACAGCTGCTGACATGTTAAGCGAAAGCCGCTTGGTTAATACACACACTTTTTCATAAGTAAACAAGGTGGCGTTGAAAAGCCAGCGCCGCTACGTGGAAGCGCACTTAAAGCATGGCAAATTATTATTTCAACAATTTCACACGTACTTTCTATTAAAATATAATCCGCCCGTTAAGTAGGCAACGCACACACACATTTACCTTTTCGCGTGAGTGACGACATGCGTTGCGTATACGCACTGTTGGCGTTGAGGGCGCCAGCAAGGAAATTGCCACCAACACTGCAGAAACGGTAATTATTAATGTCTGACGCGGTCACCGCGCCTATGTGTGGCGTAAAGCGGTGTTTTATGGCGGCGGCAGCGCGTGCCTTTGCAGCAAATCTCAGGTTACAACAACTTAAGTGCTTTGGCTTATGCGACGCGTTGGCTTTTACATAGCGCAAACTTGCTCGTGGTAAATACATTGAGTGGGCCGAAATGTAAATAAATATTTGTTTGCGTTTGCATGTGTGTGGGTGTGCTTTTGAGGTACCCTACTCTCCGCTTTGTTGTTGTTTTGCTACCTGCCCTGCTTGATATATTTATTTGCCATGAGTAATAGGTTGGCGCGTCGGTAAGCGCTGTGGCAACTTTGCCAGCGAAGGCCGCGCGCTCACCTTGTGGCAGCACGGCGCGCAGTTCGAGGTTGTTATAAAATAATTTAACTGTTGTGTACTTTGTGAAATTTAATTACGCACGTACGCATAACAAAGCCAACGGGGGCAAAAAGCAGGGCAGTGGCACACAACTCAAATTCCTAAATAATGATTTTCCGTTAGGTAACAAGCAGCCAACTAAGCGCGCGCGGCTATGCGGTAATGAAATTCGTTCTAATTTAAATAGATGCGCCGAAAATGTTGCACGGCCAACGCACTGACGCATACACAAACAGCGCGCACGCTCTCTCACCCGCCTGCCGCGTTGGCATAAGCTACTGCGGCATTAATAAATATGAACTCGTGCACGCAAAATATGCGATTTTTCACTTGGTGTGCTGCCGCGCACATAAATTTGGCGTAAGTGTTGCCAGCATGGAAAATTATGCATTTGAATTAGCGCTAATTTCCATTACGCACACTAAATGCACTGCCAGTCTCATTCGTTTAAGTGCGCGCATTTATCATACCGGCTATATTTACGGGTATATAACTGGTAGCTGCCTATAGCGTTGACCTTTTGCGCAGCTATCTATAACGGCATAGTTGTCACGTCGCTTTTGCATAAAATTTGCGCTAGTAAATTTGTTTCGTCGGAATTTTAAATACATATTTGTCGTTGTAATTTGTGTTGGTGGCACGTGCGCTTGGCTGTGCTGTTGCAGCATGGTGGCAATTAGTTAGCTTTGAACCGTTGCGCCGTTAGTTGCGCACTGGTTTTAGTAGTATTCTCAATGGTTATTTACTTACCGTTATTTTCAGTCTCGCTATGGGCGGCGACTCCAGAGACTCGAGTATTGCTGTGGCACTATTGTAATTGCCCACAAGCAGACAGTACTGCGCGACGCCACTCCACAATTCCACCGTTTTACTGCGATCACGTATGCCGATACACTGTGGGAAAGTAGAGAGAGAGATAAGAAGTTTGTTAGTTAGATATTTTAACAAAATTTTTGTAGTTTTGGTAGTAATAATATTTCATTTTAGGTGCTATTGAACCAAGTTGGATGCCGAACCTGACAAAATTTTACGAAAATCTTTATGGAACCACTTTATTCAGCATTGCGAAAAATAATAATAAAAAGTGTGTTTAAAGGTCCACTTTATCTAGCTTACATAAGTTAGGTTAGATGGCTGATCAAAGATCGCACGCGGACTACTACAGTTAGTCCTTTGTGAGGCCATTGAAAAGAAGAACTCCTGTTGTCGAACTTATAAATTAGCAAAACACAGGCGTTTAATACGAATACTGTGTGGATGTTAGTAGGGCAATGACCTGCTAAAAGCCCCAAAACTAGGGAGAGGCTAGTCTTATTGAGGGCGAAGAAATAACTAGATCTCTTGCGAGCGATCTTGAGCCAAAAGTTTTTTTCGACAGCGCATGTACCGAAGGTTGCCCTATGATGGCCAAGATTCCGCGAAGCCCAGCTATCTTGTAGTAGAACACAAACCCTCCCATTCTACCCATAGCGGTTCTAGGGTGCCTTTTCTTGCTAGCTCATTAGCTTTACAGTTTCCTCCGATTCCGCTGTGATTTTGCACCCAAACCAGTCTTATCACAAATACACTCGAAGCTATTGATAGTGAGGTTATGCATTCTTTGACCAGCTCTGAAGACAATGTCAGTGAGTTCAAGGCTAGTATCGCCGCTGTTATCTGTGTGGATGGTTACTTCTGTGAAAAAGGTTGCACTCCGGAGCAATAAGTCAACTGCTACATTAATGGCTGAAACCGCGACCAGGAAGACACTGCAATAGTCAGGAGGTCTGATGATGGAGTTAATAGAGAGCTCATGACAGTAAACTCTTCCCCCAATCTTCCCGCCAAGCTTTGATCCATCTGTACAGAAGCTCACTGTCCCTTTCTTTCAACGGCTTCTCAGAAATCACAACTCCCTCGCCGGTATATGGGTAGAGAAGGAGCCGCTAGAGGTTGGTTTGGTGACTCCATGATCCAAGTGATCCAATATATATTCCAAGCGAAGCCAGGTCCTTCTCCACCTGGTCCTCCCAACGGAGTGGAGGTCTTCCCCTTCCTCTGCTTCCCCTGGCGGGTACAGCGTCGAATAGAGACTTTCAGAGCTGGAGTGTTTCCGTCCATTCGGACAACGAGACCTAGCCAGCGTAGCCGCTGTTTTTTAATTCGCTGAACTATGTATGTAAATGTCGTCATATATCTTGTACAGCTCATCGTTCCATCGAATGCGATTTTCGCCGAGGCCAACGCGCAAAGGACCAGGACCGTAGGACCGTAGAGCCAGAAGACTACTTTCGGTGAGAGACCCCACCTTTTGCCAATGGCTCTTCTACAGCAATACAAAGCAATCGATCTCTGTTTTGCTCTCTCTTCGATATTCGGCTTTCATGAAAGCTTCCTATCCAAACATCCGTTTGGAGGCGAGCTAAAGTGAGAAGGCGAAATATACGCTAGGTTCAGGACCCGCTACGTAAAAACACCCCAACGAAAAGAAGAAAACAACCTCGGTTAAGAGCCCTTCTACGCCAATAAAGAAGAAGAATATTCCTCTGGTGAAAGACTTCCGTATTTCTAATAGTATTCAAAGATCTGATAATCCGCTAAAATCTTTTGTAGCCATACATACCTAGACTTAAGCAGTTAGAGATCATCGAGAAACTAACAATTTGGAGGAGAGAGGACCGACTCAACAAAATTATTGTTTTCGATACCTCAAAAAGAAAAACGATATAAATATACATAGTATATTTGTTCAGAAATTAACCGAAACTGAGTTAAGCTTTATTTCTTGTGACCCTTGGTATATGCAAGTAGCCAATCTTCAATATACGAAAATATTCATCTAACTGTCATATGTAATTCAATATCCAATTATTTAAATCGCCTTTTCGCAAATTACATAAATTCTAGTTAAATTTGAATTTTAGAAATTATTTTGCAAGTGTTTGCCCTGAAGCTGCCATGGAGTCAGCGCGTTAGTGCTGTGCTTGAGAATTCACTAAGTTCGTATTTTGATATATTTGGTGCATGGTCGGCGAACCTTTATTGCCCTTAATAGTTGGTATTACTTTCACTAATTGGGATTGTGGTTATTAGTTCGGGTGACGAATAAATTGCCTGCGCTTGTGCTACACCAACCCCAGCTGAAGCAGATACATATGTACGTCAGTTGCGGCACTAGGGTGTAAATAGCTTAATTACTGCAGTGCCTTCAAAATGGCCAATGCTCTCATTACCGAGCGATGCCAGCGGAATTGATTTAGGTCCGAATGTAAGAACATATGCACATAAATAGCTAGTTTGTATATCGTCGCTTGACTAGGCCGATACGTGACTGTGAGATTGTCAAACATACATATGTATGTACACAAGTACTAGCAAATATCTTTGCACTTAAGAGTTCACACTCGCATCAAATGGCTAGCGAATTGTTATGCAATATTCAGGTCCGACTATCTGCTGGAGGCATTTCGAATGATTTGCAAATTTGGCTGTATTGATTTCTCAATTTGTTTTACAGCGCATTCCAACTCAATTTGGCTTATTTGTTTGTGTACGCGTCTTAGAAGGGCAGTGCAAATATATTTACTTTCGTAGATATATACTGTTATATACTATATATGTATTCGTTAATATTTGCCTGCTGCTGCTGTTCATTTGGGCAAATTTGGCAAGCCGAAGCGAAGTAAATATTTGTACAAGCTTGAGATTTGGGTTGAAGACAGTACTGGTTCAGGGAGCTTGTTAGTGACTACTTTGTTCTCTCATTATTAAAATATATCTTTCGAATGAATAATAAATTTTATATACTATAAAAAATTTTAACCTGAACAGTGTAATGCTGAGTTTGCTCAGGAGGAAATGTGAGAGACTCTATAAAATATATTCAGGGTATTCCAAGCAGAGGAATTTATTTAATAGGCTTTTGTGAAAGCCAGGTCCTTCTCCACCTGAGTTTTCCAAGTGTTGGTCTGACTCTTCCTCTGATTCCCCCGGCGTGTGCTCTCAGAGTTGGAGTATTTTCATCCATCGAAATGACGCAGCCAGTGTAGCCGCTGGTATGCTTTGTATGAAGCTTCATAAAGAGGTGGATGGGGGAATATTACAGTCATTGGAAGTGAGCTAAGTATAAAACGCAGAGGGAGAGACCACTGAAGTCAAAACTCATATGGATACCAATAAAGAGGTGAAGTGAGCGGGGATATCAGACCAGACGTTGGTGGAAGACAACAGAAAAAGAAAAATAGCTTCTGCGCTTTCCTGAAAAGTTTACTGGGATTTCCAACTCATACATCGGGAGAGAGCCCAGGTACAAGGAAAGTCAGGAGAGACTGAAGGCTAAAACGCGATACAAGACAGCGGTCGAGACGACTCGTGGGCAAGTCCAAATTAAAGGTGAAAGAGGTGAAACGGTTGGCTTGAGAGAGAGGAGGTGAAAAACGGTTGGGCACAATTCGCCACACGTAATTGGTGCAGTGCTTCGGATTCAGCGTTTGCGAATCGAATAGAGGAATACATATCTTGAAGCAGCGTTCGATATGGAGACAACCAAAGATATCCCCGTTGAAGATAAGTGCGAGGACGTAGCGGGAAGCTGTATTTCAAGCGGGCGGACGAGAAGCCAACAACGTCCAAATAAGCGCCTACTAGTTGTCGGCGAAACTATACCTGATGGTGACGCTCATGCGGTCTATCTGCTGAGAGAGATGTCGTAGGAGCGTTGGGAAGTAATGAAGATGAAGCTGTCTCATCGAGGTCTCAGAGGCAAATGCACCATGCCGTCATTTGATAGTTCAGGATAGTTTTGCGGAGTCAAGATCCTGAAATCGAAGGTATGTTCGACACAGCGCGAACCTCGGAAAAGAGAAAGGGCAAGGACCTAGCGGAGAAGCGGAACGTCAAGCGCGTGAGCAATAAGCCGACAACGTCCAAAGTAGTGGCCACTGGCTGCCGCTGAAACGATACCTGATCATGAGACAAGCGCACCCAAGCCGTCATTTAATAGTTTTGGATGGTTTAACGGAGACAAAATCCTGAAATTGAAGGATTACTCGTCGCTGACATAGGTGAGGTACGCTGTCAGAATACTTCCCAACCGATGAGAAAACGCAAAACTGGAGGTGGTAACAACATTCCAAATATTTTCAATAATATTGTCACAGATTGTTATCAAAGGCAAGAAGGAAATTTCGAACTAGCCGTTGAGATCGGCCTACTAAATATATATAGACTATAGACTAATCAAAATCAACTTAGATTTCTTCATGATAGATCTCTTCGTGTCTCCTGTACTTCTTGCAACTTTCTAATTTGCATTTCATCAAGCGCTAATGCTTGAGTTTTCTTCTGTGTGCTGCCTCACTTTAGTTCCACTTTCTCTAATGAAGAGGAAAAACAATAAAAAGTGCTGCAAGCACTGGCTTCCTCATTGAATTATTTTGTAGCTAAGCGGGCAAGTGACATATTTTATACACCAGAATCCACAAACATACGCATACTTTCAACTTGCTGCCTCATTTTAGCTTAAAGGATATTAAGTAGCTAAGTTTTGCACCACATGTATATATTTATATATATATTTGTGTGTGTGCGCGTACAAAATATTTATGCAGAGAGAGGGAGTATTTTTGCTACAGCGATGAGTAAACACAGCGCAAAAAAGATGCGAGCAGGTTGGATCTACCGGCTACGGAGCATGGATCACGGACTACAGACTTCCAACTGTTTTCCCGGAGCTCATCGTCGCAATTTTATGTGTGTATGTGTTTGCATGTGACTAAAGTGAGAAACGCGCGTGTGTGTTCGTCTGTAAGCGCGCATGTAGTACTCAGATTTAATTAAATTTTCCATTACAGCAAGGCCAGTAGCAGAATATGAAATGTTTAATGTGGTACTAGGGCAGACAAATAGGGTTATACGCTAAAGTAATGAAAGCATGTGTGTTATACATATGTTGCAAGAAGCAGCAGCGGCAGTACCGCGGACTGAGGCGAGAAGCTGCTGAAGTGCGGTAATGAGAGCCGAGTGTGCAATGAGAAAGAGCATGTGTTGCATGACAGGCATATGCCTTGCCTAGCTTGTGGCGCTTGTGGCATGTTGCAAGCAGCCAACTGACCGAATTTATGACTTGAATTGCAGCAGTGAATTGCGATTGTGAAGTGGCGTTGATGTGATTTAAATTTCATGAAAATGAAAATTACATATCGCCGAAAATGAAGCGAGTGCTACGAATGGGAAATTTTTAGATTAGCGGCAAGGCGTTGTTGATAGCTTGAACTCGCCAGTTGCCAAGCGTTGTCGGTGAATGTGTTTTAAATATAATATAAATTTGCAAATAAAGGCGGCTGTGGTGTGAGAACGAGGTTGGAAAATGGGTAAGGTAACAATTTTGTACACAACTGAGGCTACTCGCGGAGCTGTTGCAGGCATGTTTAAGCTTTAGACTATGTCTTGGCTTATATTTATGGTTTATGTTAAGACAATTGGTGCCTTACTTTCGCATATATCTGTTCCTGATATATTTATATTGATGAAGTTTCAGAGAGTTATTAACAATAAAAGCATATACAGGGTGCTTTCACTGCCTTCTAGAAGAAAAGAGTAAAATAATAGTTATTTTGGTTTCCATATTTGTTGAAATTCCCGTTCGTTCACAGAAGTCAAACGTTGATCTCTGCAGCACTTATGCATGGTTTATATTTGTACGCGTAAATATTTTCAATCCACCAGTGCCTGCCTTGCCATCAACACATTGATGTCGTCGTAAATTCTACTCTTCAGCCATGTTAAGCCCATTCATCAGCTACAACAGCACGGAAATTGTAGAAACAGTTAATTTACCTGTATTCCCAATTGATTCTGTTTGCACTCATGTGCACAATCAGACTTGCTCCTATAAGCATGCTACAATACAAGTGTGTGTTCTCACTCACCACACATTCACTTATGTAAATGTGCGACCACACACGCGGCTGTGGAAGGAATCTCTGTTTTGTGTGTGTTGATCCCGAAGACTTTTGTATTTCTATGTTTTGACCTAATTTTTGGTTAAAAAATCTTAAAATATTTGAGACAATTTAAACCTAATTCTATAATAACCTCAAAGGGTGAACAGGGTAGATATAGTTCCTAAGTTTTTGAGATATCGATTTCATATTTTTCATACGACTTTTTCTCTACCAGAGGCTACTTATTTGTCGGAATCGCTGATATCATACTACTATAAGACGTAGCTGTCATACAAACTGATCGGTCGAAATTAAGTCCTTCTATGAAAAACTTTTTTATTTGGTAAGATATTTGCATGAAATTTGGCGTGAGTTATTGTCTATAGCAGTGATGTAATCTCAAGAGAAATTATTTAGATTGGTTCACTATAACATATAGCTGCCATACAAGCTGAACGATAGGAATCAAGGGCTTGTATGGAAAACTTTTTTATTTGAAGAGGTGTCTTCACGAAATTTAGCTCAGATTGCCGTTCAAAGCAAAGGTACAATCTCTGAAGATCTTATTCAAATCGGGCAACTACAGCCTATAGCTGTCATACCAGCCGGCCTACCAAAATAGGGTTCTTGTATGAAGAACTTGTTTATTTGCCAAGATATTCTCATGAGAGTTGGTGTGTATTATCAATCAATATCATAAACCCTCTAAACAACATTTAAAACATCACTTAGGTTGTGCTACCAACACCAATCTCTGCCTAACACAAAATTAACCGTTAATCTGTAATCCCGTCACACCGATTTTAGCGAACAATTCTTAAACACTTATGCAGCACTAGCAAGCGCTCTGTTGCTTCCTGCCATTTGTAAGGTTCGTGTGACTTACCTGTAATATTTCATTGCATACGAAGAGGCGCAGACGTGCCGACCAATCCAGGTAGGTTTCCAAATTGCACGTTTTCTTCGGATCCTGGACACCGGGTGGACCGCCGGACGTGCTCGGTTGGTCCCACTTTTTCTGTGCAACAACGAGAAGATAAGAAAAAGAAGAAAAAGCGGGAAACAAGGCATGAAAATTTATTAGCACACATTCATGTATATATATACATATATATAGTATTGAGGCGAGTAAGTGCAAGCAGCGGTGCATATGAGATAATGCCGGTGAACACAATGCGAAGAAGAATTGCTAATAAGTTTATTTTACACGCTCTCTGACTCGGCTGCAGAGCTGACCAACGAAGCCAATGTCGCTGTTGAATCGCACTTGAACTCCACACACGGATTTACACACACAAACACGCAGACTGCCACAGGCACGGCTTTGGTTGGCACGGCAAACAGCAAAAGCTGCCTTTCATTACGAATTGGCGGTCTCACCTTTTACCTTTGTTTGCGCGCCGCTCCAAGCTGTGTGTGTGTGTGTGAATTTAAATGAAGTGGCAACGAATGGTAATAAATTTGTAATTCTTTTAATTAAAAAGTGCATTGGGACAGATCTTTTGCATTGCGAAAGCAGGCCGTCACTTTAATCAGATTACAAGCGAATACAAAAATATAAAATGTAAATAAGTAAGCACAAGCAACGCACACATACACACACAAACAATCAAATAAACACAGGAGTACACATATATACATATAAACGTAAGCCAAGGTAAATAAGAGCGACAGCAAACTCAAAGCTCGACAGCAGCAGTCGAGCCCAAATGCATTTCTGATTACATGCGAATTACGTAAGCAGTCTTAAATTTGCCCTGCCGCTTTTAATTAAATTTGGTTTGCACCAGGTCACGAATACACACACATATACACATATGTATTTACAGAAGAATTTGTTGCCAACTGGCTGAGAGATGAAAGATCTAAAAGAGTTATTAATTGCGTTTGCGTCAAAGGTGTGTGTGTGTGCCCAGACATATGTTTGTGTGCATTGAGAGGTATTTACATGCACACATGCTTGTTAAGCAGCTTGCAACCGGATACAGCAAAGAAGCTTACACAATATTGGGTTATCCACACACGAAAGGTGCACTTGCAACTGTATTATGGAGTGCGGTAGGCCTGTTGCAAATGTACTCAAAACTATTGGGTTGTTCGAAAAATAGTGCAAAATTTAATTGCTTTATGAGAAAAACAAGAAAAATCGTTGACCTCGAAAATTTTTTTAAAGATATCTCGTCAAATTGAAAAGTTTTCCCTACAAGTATTTCATCCCGATCGTTTAGTTTGTATGATAGCTATATGTTATACTGAACCGATCTATGTAAACTATTTCTTGGGATATGGCACTATTGGCCTTGAAAATAACTCATATCATATTTCGTGAAGAAATGTCGACAAATGAGAAAGTTTCCCATACAAACACTTGATCCCGATATTGTAGTTTGTATGACAGCTACAAGCTATAGTGGTCCGATATCGACAGTTTCGACAAACAAGCAGCTCCTTGAGGAGAAAAAGATATGTGTAAAATTTCAGCTCGATATCCAAAAACTGAGGGACTAGTTGTCGTATATACAGACAGATGTACATGGCTAAACCGATTTAGTTCATCACGTTGATCATTTATGTAGTCTCCGACGTTTCCGTTTGGTATGAAAACTGACCGAAGACTTTGTTTAGAACTCTACGATGGACAAAGCAAACATTCGTGAGTGATTTGCTGCATTTCGTCGAAGCAACACGAACATCGGTGACGCTAAATTTGTTCTAGAAAAGTCGGACGGCCGAAAGTTATATTTAAGGGGTTACATGGGTTTACGGATTTCAAAAATCGAATATTTTTATTATCTTATTAAATTTTACAACACCTTCGCAACATTGTCAAAAATTTTTAAGTTGATCTGAGATATAGTTTCGGAGATTCAGCCTTGAAAACTTGTGCGCAGCCGCAGACCCCACGACAAACCATATCAAAACTTGGTCTCTCTTTCTCTCACGAAAAAGCTTCTCATAAAATGCATTCAATATAATCTATTACAAAGTTGGTGCAAATAGATTTGAATCTACTTTTAAAGACACCCCTAAGTATTGAATTATTCACTACACTATTGGTAAGATATATGAGCTGATTTCTCATGCTCAAAAATTTGCACAGGTTCTCGTAGAGATTGAAATTGGCGCTCGGTTTGTTTTCATTCAGAACAAACTCAAATTTATCTCACTAACAATTTTTTGACCTCCTCCTTGGCATACCGTTCTCAAAAATTCTCTTTCTCACTTTTTATGTTCATGTGCTGCCCTATGAGTAATTTCCGTAAGAAAATTCAATCAATGCATCAAGTGAAATTTGCATGAAGAATGTCGGTTTCTGCATAAATCGAAGCACTTTGATAGCTGAAATTGAAAAATTTATTGAATGCAGCTGTATGGCCTTTGAGCTTTTGTCAATTAAAGAAATATCTCATATACTCGTCTGTATGTAATAGCAAGTGCACAGATATTCATCAATTGTAAGTAGACTTAAGTCAAAGTAGCTAGTTATGGACTAGTTCGTAACTAGTATTTAGAAGAGCCCAACTGGGGAGCCAGCTTCCAAATAGTCTTGCAACTCGTCTCTGTAAGAGTTCTCTTCAAAGCTCTTGTCTTCTGAAAACTTAGGTAAAGGAAAACTTCTTTAGTGGACATTGGAGCAAACAGAGTTTAGAACATCAAGAATACTGCTTTTTAACAAAGACCGTAAAAGTGGCTCTAGTGAAGGTTGCTATGAAGTACGAGCTAAAGAAAGCCAGGAGAATCTCGTAGAGAGCGAACTGCGGAAGTGTAGAAAGCTGTCAATAGTCCTCAAGGTTTCAGCACATTGTAGCGAAAATCCTGGTTATACCAAATTGTGGACGCGCCGCTCTCCTTATTTAAAGGCTCACACTTTCAACCTGTTGATAAAGTAAAATATCTGGGACTTATCCTTGATAGAAGGCTTTTATGAAGTATAAATATTGAGGAGGGAGTAGAACAAGCTTCGGTTGCTTTATAATGCTATAGTAGGTGGTGTTTTGGCTCTACGAAACCGTAGTCAAGTCAATAATGTTCTATTTTGTGATCATTTGGTTGAGAACGGTTGAAAAAGCTACCCGCACTAAGACGCTTGAACTTGTTCAAAAAGCGGCTCTCATTGGCATCTGCGAAAGTCACTCAAAAGTTCAGAAAAGCTAGATATTTGATGAATTCCATAAAAAGTCTCACTCTCGAATTCTCTCTTCCTTCAATTGCATCCCTAAAAACTTGGATCACTGCGTCTTTACTGCTAGTTGCTGTTTCTCAGCGCACATCCTGACGGGGAAATCCCTGGAGAAGAGGTGCAGTGAGCTTTGATCAGAAGTGCCGAAACAAGGAGGAAGGTTTGGAGGCCAGACTACTGTAATATCTTGGCCCCACAGCTACAGCTAAAACTCGATAGCAGATAATAACGTTGAGATCGCTAATTGTTCGCTTAAAGTTAGTTAAGGGGTGACTAACCGCACTAACAGTAAGTTACTTCATCATCAAACTTCTTTGAGTACCTAGTCATAGTGAAGTCACTAGAAGCTACATAGCCGCTGAGATAGTTACAGAGGACACTTTTATCCCGCCCACATCGTAATTGAAACAATCTGAATTTCTGTTGTCATCGTTCGTTCTATTACTCGACTATTGGACCTGCTTACAACCAGCATCTGCGTGTATGCGCATTGTAGAACGTAAAAGATCTACATTCTTGATCTTGGCAGTGTTCATCTTGCCGCAATCGTTGGATTTCTTACTTGGCATTGTCCAATAGGCTTTCATCCTATAAGACTGAGTCCAGTCGGACACAAACTAACAAACTTGCTGAATCTATACAGAACGCTGAATCTACACGAATTTTTGAGGGTTTTGTGACTGGTTTTATAGGAGTTTTAGGTACCAGAACGACTGGCTATAAACTACTGATATCCATGTTAGGGTCGGCCTTTAAACCTGTGTCGTGTTTTATATTAAATTTCACTGCAGAATCCATAGTCATTGTTGTGCATACATTTATCTATACACACATATATGTGGAAATACATATATCTATGTATATAAACATAAATCATAGTCAATTCGAATAAAATATTGGGCATACAGGAAGATGCAGTTGCTCAAGCGCGTTTGAAAAATCTTGCAAATACACTAACAAATTAGAAATACTGCAGGTTTAGTATGGGAAGGTTATTCCATATATAAGAGTTATGAATCGAGTTCATGTACCACTTTTTTTCTATCCAATATTACAAGTAGTAAATGCAAATAATAATAATTCATTGTTTTCATATTTCACCTGTTTGTCGAGCAGCACATTACTGCTGCATTGCAGAAACTCTTCGGGGCCAATTTGCTTTGCCAACTTTTTCTCAAGCCGACAGAGAATTTGTGCGTATTGTGAAGATGTCGGGCAGTCTAATTTGTTGTGTTCAGGCTGGAAGAAAAATTTATAAAAATGATGTAAGAATTTGCTTGGGTAAATATTGTGCTAAAAATGTTTTCAATATTATTGTAATTCAAGTTTTCATATACAATTGTACTTCCCTAACTCGAGTCACCATAATACACAAACAAATCTGCAAGTTAGAGGGCCTGTGAGTTATGGAAAGACATTTGTATGAAATTTGACTTCTATTGCCATTTCAAGAGCTCGAGTTGTGGAGAACTCCGAGTTATGGAAGTTCAAGCTATGGAGGTTCAATTGTATTTTGAGTTTAATTGGAAAGAGCAGGTCCTATTTAAGGCATATTAGTAGCAAGTTTATAGCTAAACATATTTATATTGTCAGCGGATAGCTTAATTGGCATGAACACTGATTTGACTGATACAATGTGGTTGAGAACTAACTAAGTAACTATTGGTGAGTATGTATGTATTTAGTTGTGCAAAGAGACAATTCGTGCTAATAAGGTAGATTTCCTTACTAATATGTCAAAACATGTTCAATTGGAATGGGAATTTACTTGCTTAGAGTTAATATAATATATAGAACCCTGTTGGAAAAGGAATAGCAGGCAATAAAATTTAGCAGAGATTTTATTTAAAACGAGCAATGAATATTTCGTCACCTGAAATGCAAAACAACGTATCATAAGTATCATAAAAAAATATAATTTGAGTTTTTATCGCTTACGATTCACTAAACCGTATTATATATGTAATATCGTAAAATTTCAAGCTTCCGCTCTCAGATATAACCAATATATAACCAATTTATAACCATTTTATAACCAAAACCCAAATTTTCTTTCGATATTTCGATCATTATATCGTGATATTACGTTATTTTGCATTTTAAGTGACGATTTGTAAGAGAGAAAATAGCGGAAAGAAGAACTAAATACACTTTGACACAATTCTCTGCTGATGAGATTTCAACCATTTCAGAATTAATTTTCATTTTAACTTTGATCAATATGAGCATCAATTTTAAACTAAAAAAGGGTTAATGATTTTCGGATTTGTTTCTCTTTTTTCTTTTTAAAAGCTGACAGAGTTGTGTGTTTAATTTGAAATCAAGTATTAAAATTAAACTCTTCTCTCTTAGTAATTGCTAGAAAAATTGGTTCCAATATTAAACTAAGGGTTAAAGATTTTAATTTTTTCCTTCCGATGGATAGGCAGCGATGAGAGATCAGTGTGAAACAAAGTTTTAACAATTTTTTATCCATAGAGTCACCTAAAACTCAATGCCTTTAACACTGCTCTCTTTCACACGAAGACAGCATGTGGTTTTCGAATACAAAACGCCGATACACAATAAATATAGTTTTTAGAAAGTATAAAATTTTCATCCTTAGTACTAACAATTTCTCCATGCCATAAGAAGATAAATATCACCAAGGTGAAACCAAGCGTTAAATGTATTAAGTATTCCTAGCTTGTTTTCGTATAGCAACTGTCAATATATGTACAATATATACTTTTTTCATACAAATTTCTTACTCACCTTCTCAGTTGTACTTTGACAAGCGCGTAGATCTTCTTCATGTCTCTCCAAGTCAGTCAATTGTTTCAACAAGGCACTCAGTATTTCGGAAACTACACCTTCTAGATTTGTATTGGAACATCTGCAGGGCAAATAAAGGCACAAATATTTTATTGTATGTATATATTTACATATACATATATCAGTACTATCAGTAAGTCCAATTAGGAATAACTAATAAGGAGCATCTCAGAAATCACTGATTTGACAAAAGTCAAAGGGTAAATACTAATGCTTAGTAGAATAACTTGGTTTCATAGGAAAATGGCAATGGCTTTGAGAAGTAAGTAGAGACCATTGTAAAGGCGGCATCAAAAATTAGATGTGCATTTGCTTTAATTAGAGTGCTTTATACGAAAAGTAAATCTTGTTAATTTCAGGTTAAGTTTTCGATAAATGAAATGTTAGCAATTCTACTTAATTTTGGTTATGAAATATGATTGTTGATAATTTTGTGAAATATGATTGAAATGGTGTTTTTTTTATCAAATTGTGAGTGTGCTTTCAGAAGATTTCATGGATTCAGAAAGCGTGAGTTATTTATGAGATGGATATATTATATTGTGCTATTTATATAAAACTAGTGGATCCGGCCACGCGTCGGTACATTTTATGCTATTATTCATATAATAAACTAGTCAATATAGTGAAAATTTTATTTATGAATAAAGACGATACGTTTTTGTTGGTATAAGAATCCAAGGAATTATATTTTAGGTTTAATTTCGAATATGTTCGCACATTGGAAAAAATAACAAATTTAAGGCAGCCTTCCTGCCCAGTTAATAGAGATGTCCACTTAATAGAGCGTTCATTTAATACAGCTTTCACTATATTTTTTGTTTATGGATTGTTTTTATTATCCTGTCTTCTAAGTTGGGTCGAACTGGCCACAGTGTGCTAAATTTTGCTAAAATCAGTTCAGTAGTTTAGGAGTCCATCGCGGACAAACAACGTGACACGTAATTTTTATATATAAATTTATATTTAAAATAACAGGTCAATTAAAAGCTCGCCAGACTCACATATAGATGATGCTACTAGAATTACATACACATGATTTTTGGTTAGCCCTGACTTGCAAAATGCGCGTGAATAAATTTGACACCTGTCGGATCGTTAGTTTGTGAAAAATATTATTTTGATTAGATCAGCTTCTGTTATTTTGAAAAAAATAGATAAAAAGAATTTTCGAGTGTTAATAAAACAATGCTTTGCGAAGAGAAAAAATACATTGGAGCAACAACTTGGCTTGATCACGAGCTTTCGGACACTGCCCCAGAAAAACTAATCATGAAAGTTTGGTATGCTAAATTTAGTCGTGGTGAAATGAGCACCAAAGACGGTCCAAAAGAGATTTTTACCAACAAAAACATCAAAAAAAGTCCAAAAAATAATTTTGTATGACGGTAAAGAGAAGTTGCTCAAGATAGCAGGGCCTCTAAAGATATCAAGTGAAGGTGTTCGTTACATCATTCGCTAATATTTGGGTATGAGAGTGCTATGTGCAAAGTGAGTGCCGCGCGAGCTCACATTTGACTAAAAATAACTACGAGTTGATGATTCGGAGCTGCGTTTGGAGAAGTTCAAGGGCAATAAATCCGAATTTTTGAATCGTCGTGTGACAATGGATTAAATATAGCTCCATATATTCACATTAACATCAGTTTTCGACTGTCATCTGAGTAGAATACACACATTGAACTCGCTCCAAAACTTAAAAAAATGCAAAAGTTGGCTGTCAAGGTTGTGGCGTCTATGTTTTGAGAGGCGCATGGAACAATTTGTTTTTTGACTCCTTTAAAAAATGAAAGATCATCAACAGCGACTATTAACAACCGAAAAACGGCCGAAAGGAAAGGATTTTGTTTGATTCATATAAATGCACATTGACCAATATGTTCTGTAAAAAAGTCAACCATAGATACCGAAAAAATTTTATTTTTGCTGTTAAGACAATATTGGGCATCTAAAAGTGGCATTTCGTGGGCGATACCACGTCCATCGTCCAATTTTGACCGCGGCACCATGCAAGCGCTGTCATACCATTTCGGGGTAGCATTTAAAGTCTCAGGCAAATTTTTTGAATAAGGGTGCTCCTGGATACTGCGATCGCCTGTGCCGAATTTGAATTTTATATAGTAATTTAGTGCTTAGTTTTGTCACTTCATAGGTTTTCGGTTAATGGTGCATTGTGGGCGTAGCAGTGCTCCGATTACGGCCATCTAAGAACTCGGATTTTTTTTCTGAGGAACGTGTTTAACAAGTTTCATCAAGATATTCCAATTTTTACTCAAATTACAGCTTGCGCGGACGGACGGATAGACAGACAGTCACCCTGATTTTAACTCTTCTCGTCATTTTGATCAGTTATATAAACATAACTCTATATCTATCTCGATTAGTTTTATACTTTGTAGCAACTGATTGCAAGATTCTAAAAATGGTACCGAAAAGTTGGTGGGTTACTATAATCAGTGTTACTCGTGAAAGGACATTGGTGAAAAAAACAGGAATTTCGCCAAAAAATTGTGTGTTACTATGGCAGAGCGATTTGTTATAAATCATTTTTTATTATAGACAAAAAATTTTCATTTGACTGAGATTAAGTTAATAATTTCGTAGTTATTTTCAGTCACCGGAAAATAAGTGAAATTAGTAATATGAAATATTCGTCTTATGAGTGCTCGATATTTTTATTAGGTTTAAAATAAATTAAACTACATTTTTCGAAAAGATCTATTAAGATATCTTTTTTTGTGTATGAAGCAATTCCACTTACTTTCTTATCTAAGTGCTCAATAATGCGAAAATATAATCAAACAGTAATTAAAATGAAAATCAATTGTCAGTAAATATATTCATGTACACTCCTGTGCAAGCTTAGAGAGCTTAAGCAATTTGTAGCACTTACCTGGCAACGATATGTTTAACATGGCCCATCATACGTTCGTCGCGATAATCGTAGGGGAACTTTTGCGTCCACTCGGCCAATAATGCGACTAATGATTCTAACGACTCGCTATCAGGTACCGAGGATAATAATTTGCCAAGCAGCTCATGGGGTCGTAAAAATAAACGTGACGATAATAAAAATGAGAATATAAATTCCTGCAATCAGACAAAGCGGAGAGCAAAGAAACAGTTCAAATAGCGTTACTTATATAATGAAGTGTAACAAATGGCAATATATGTATGCTTTTATACTTATGTGTGTGTGTGAGCATATTTATTTCGTTGTAATGAGATACAGTAATAGAAATATATGCGATGGCAAGAAGGTTAGGTCAAGTTGGCAACACTTACATGGTTGTGGCAAGGAAGCGCAAAAGTTCATTTATACTTTTACTCTGCATTTATATGTACTTATATATTATATATATATGTATATATATATGTGTGCGTTTGCAGACATGTGTTTGTTTGCAGCTAATGCGGTCAGTTGTTGGCCGCCAGGCTGTGCAATTACAAGTGGCGTTGCTTAAATGGCTCAAAGCGTTAAATAGGCTTAATTTATTTGTTCCCGCCATACACACAAGCCTACAGCTGCACGGACGGCTAGCGCATTCTTGGCATGTGCTCTGCGCTTGGCAGCAGACAGCCGCTGTGACTCTATTGACTATTGCACTTGGTGTGTGTGTGAGCGCTTGTAAGGTTGGCAGTGTGAAGGCTAATCCTAGCGGATTTGTTTTGCAAGAATGAATTAATTATTTCAACACGCTTTGCGCCTAATGTTATGCTACGACATTTGTATGTATGTATTTTTGTATATATGTGTGTAATTGTGTATGTATATGTACTTGTAAATGTGTATAAAAATGTGCCACTGTGTTAAGTTCCGGGTGCCAATTATGCTTTTGGACTGCGGACACATTTTTTCTGCTCTTTGTGTAGCTGTTCGCTGACGTATGGCAGCAACTGGACTACTCACTACCAAGCATTTGGCAACAAACGGTTGTAAATTACATATGAGTGGCAAAAATATTTAAAACTTTTCGAGTTTGAGGCAAATGGTAAAAGAAAGTTTTTAAAAGTGAATTTCGACAGTTTCTGCGACCTACATTTTTTGTTGGCTTGGAAATTTAAAAAAATCGCGACTAAGCACTAAATTGTAGGTATTATTTTGAGCAAAAATAAAATATTTTTGCAATGACTTTTTTGAAAATAAGGAAAAAACGTTAATTAAGACTACATTGAAGCAATAATACCCTTCACAAGCGCATTTATTATAGCATAGATGGGTACAAAATGGGCTTTACTTGTTTTTAATTGGTCAGTTTGTATGGCAGCTATATGCTATATTGAACCGATCTGAAAATTTTTTTCGGAGTTTGCACCTTTCATTGAGAAAATAACTCTCGTAGAATTTCGTGAAAATATCTCGACAAATATAAAAGTTTTCCATACAAAGATATGATTTTGATCGTTCAGTTTGTATGGTAGCTATATGCTATAGAGTTTAGATCTAAACAATTTCTTCGGAGATTGCTCTATTGTTCTGGGATATTATTCATGCCGAATTTGGTGAAGATATCTTAACAAATAAGGGAGTTTTTCATAAAAGAATTTGATTTTGATCGTTCAGTTTGTATGGTGACTATATGCCATAGATGTCCGATTTTTACTATTTCTTCAACGATTACACCCTTAACTCAGAAAATAGTTTATGTTGAATTTCGTGAAGATATCTTGACAAATTAATAAGTTTCGCATACAAAGATATAATCTTGATCGTTCGGTTTGTATGGCAGGTACATATATGCTATAGTAGTCTGATCTTAACTACTCTTTCGAAGATTACTTTATTATCCTAAAAAATAACCTGTGCCAACTTTTGTGAACATACATACATTGTCAAATGTGAAAGTTTGCCATATAAGCACTTGATTCTGATCATCCAATTTGTATGGCAGGTATATGCTATAGTAGTCCGATATAGACGATTTCGACAAATGAGTGGCTTCTTGAGTAGGAAAGGATGTGTGGAAAATTTAAAATTGATATCTCAAAAACTGAGGCACTTGATCGAGTATAGACACACAGACGGACTTAGCTGAATCGATTCCATTCGTCACGCTTATAATTCTGAGGCAGTAGCTGAACTTGGATTTTTAAAATGATATTTAAACTTTAGCCATATTCAACACTTAAGAGAACTTCGCTTAAGAGGACTTTTCAATATGCCCCGCATATTTTTAATTTCCCACATTTACAGTTATTTGCATGCCTTAGTAAAGTTATTGGCCGTCTCCCAACGCTGCATTTGAATAATTCATGCGCTTCTAGTATTTGCAATGAATTACTAATTACACTTTGCAGCATCAGCAGACGGGCAAATGTCAAACGCTTGTTGTTGCTGCACTTGTTGGCGGTGAGTTAAGTAATTCTGGATAGATAAATACATATGTATATATAAGGCGTTGCAACGCCCACAACTAACGCCGTCTAAAGAGTATGTAAGTGAGGAGTTCAAGCGAAAACAAACTAAAAAAATACAAAAAACAAAAAATAAATACAAATAAAAAAAAAATAAAAAAACATGATTATCATTAAGTAGAGCAAAAACTAGATTCTGCATTTTTCTCACATTTTTACGCGCCAACCACTCGCATTATCCCTCACTACTTGTGTAGCTTGTGCATGTGTATGTGTGTGTGCCTTTTTTTTGCTGTCTTCCGCTTGGCAATGTATATTGCGATAATTGCAATTTAAGGTTGGCAAGTTTCTTCAACTTCATTCATTCAGTCGGCAATATGGACAGCGCGCCAACAACAACAACAACTTGCCACACTTGCGGTTGTGCATTTGTAAATTTTGGCTCTGGTTAGCGTTTCACTGTTTCGGTGTTTTTCTTATTGCTGCTCGTTTGCGCACGGCCATTTCTAATTAGGCAAATGGCAGAAGGCCGCCCAAGGCGTCGGCAATGTTCGTGGGAAATTAAATGCTGCTTTTTGTTTTTTTTTTTTGAGTAACTGTGTAGCCAAATGTTGAAAATGATGAAGATATTGTGAGGTTATGTTTGTGCTTGATGGTTTGATGTTTCTTGCACGCTTTGACTCCCACACTCTTCCGCTCAGCTCGTTTAGCGGATGGAATGCTCGTCTAAAAGTTATGTTATAACAATAACAATTCAACTTTTAATTAATCCAGTTTTAATGTATCCTTCCGATTGTTTTGCGCTACTCAATCAGTTGTAGTTGTGTCCTCAGCTGTTTTGTTTCACATCGTGTGCTTTTTCTTTTCGGAGTATTGCTCACAATGGTTTAATAACTAATTGTTACTCGCTAAGATTCAGAAGGTTTTACTTTTAATTGCGCTTTTATTGTATCACTTTTTATTTTTTACTTATAAGTTTTACTTCATTAATCGCTGGCAGACAGTGAGCTTTGATTATAAAGCAGAATGAAGAGCTTTACCGAAAAAATAACCCATTCATCTGTGAGTTCGTTTTAGTTTCAAAAATTTCTATCCGCAAAGTTTGTAGATGTTACAAGTTTTCTCTTCCGGGAAGGTATTCCTGAGATAAATTAGTTTAACAGTTCTTCGATTTTTTTTATATTTTAAATTCCGATGCAAGTATTTTTACATATTTGCTTATTCTTCTGGATCATTAAAGCTTTTTGCTTTTAGTTCCCCCGAGATTTATACCCCCATCAGCGTATATGAAAGGCGGAAGGGAGATATTTGACAACCTAATATAAAAGAAGTAACTAATCCGATTTTTTGGTATTTACGGATTTTTATATTAACGGAACGCCAAAATCTCAGCCGAGGAACTTTTTTTAAGTATTGACTGAAGTTCTCGAATTGCTGTTGTCCCTCGACTTAAATATAATGTGCTATCTCTTAATATAGTTCTGGTATAAAAAAGCTGCTGATGATATTTTAAAGAAACGAAATAACTTTTTTTCCATTAAAAGCTAATCGAAGACAAATTTTAGTTTGAAAATACATTTGCCGTTATATTTTCCTATATGTTTCTGTCTTATTTGAATATTTAACATTTTTCAGGTTTATATTTGATTTGATATCTTCCGACAATAAAAAACTTGACAAATTGAGCCCTTGCGGGGATCGAACCCGCGACCTTTGGATTAGAAGTCCAATGTGCTATCCACTGCACCAAAGGGCCGCTTAAATTAAAGACTTTGGCTATAAAAACAATAAGCTTTGTTTAAATAAACATTAACGACAACTTATTTTGATAGAAACTATAAAAATTTAAAGCCAAAAATAGTGCGTTCAGTCAGTCAATATTTATCAACTCAAAATATATCAAAATGTACTTGTATAATATAGGAAACCACGAACATAACTGATTGTATTCTCGGTTATTATTATTATTATTACAGCTGTTTCGGGCTGTGTGTGTATGAGTTATGGCGACTTCTTTATTACATAGTAATTAAATAAATATTTAATTGGCACTAATCAAACACTGCGACTCGGTTGTATTGTGGTCGGTTGATTTATTTGTTCAGCCGTCTGACAGCCGGCACCAATGTGCAAATGTATGAGTGTGTGTGAGTGACAATGAGGGATTATTGAGTATAAGAAACATTCGATAGTTTCTCCGAAAACGCTGCAAGCGTGTGTTTGCATTTTCGAATATACATTTGTATGTACAAAAACACAAATGTATAAGACAATTGGTTGCATGATTTCAATCAATTATCTAAAAGCGTTTGATTACAAATTCATTGAAAATTTAATTTAATTTATCTTCATGAACTTTGGTATATAGCATGTAGACTTCGGTTTGAGCAAAGCAAATATTTGTTATGCACACACACTTGTGTGAGTATATCTACTTGTATATATTTTGATCTATATACTCCAATTTATTTTGAATATTTATAAGAACCTCTCTTGGGAATAAAGGCAACAAACTATTATAATTTTTCTGGGTAGACTTGTGATAGGTTAGGTTAGGTCATACGGTTGGTCTAAAATTGATGGATGTCGTAGGTCGACGAAGCGTTTTGAGCTCACCACAAATTTATAAAGGAGGATATGGTTGCCAATGGTGTGTCCAAGCCGACAAGTCAATCTCAGTCTCGAAGGAGCAGGCAATAGAAGAGGAAGTAACAAGATGATTCCACCTCGCCTCGTACCCTGTGTGAACCCATTGAACAGTGTCCAGTCAGATCACCCACAATTGTGTCGATATTGACTTTGTTAAGAGCCAGGAGTTCGGAGAAGCTCTTAAAATTCAATCTTGTTCAGAAGGATCTTGCAATTGATGAGCTCACTTTTGATCCAAAGGACCAATGTCAGAACGCAAGAAGACCTTGGAAACTGGCTCGATTAAAATCAGATGAAATTGAGGAAAGAATACCCTCCCTAGTAAGCTCATCGACTTTGCAGTTTCTGGCGATGCCGCTGTTACCGGGCGCTTATGCAAGCCTAATATTTAATAAGCTTGAATCTTTTGCTAACGAAGTTAAGCATTCTTTGACTTATTTTAAGCGCACAGTCAGCGAGCTGAAATAAAATGCTAATTCTACACTTTTGACATTTCTCTCCTATGGTTTGACCCCGTCGAAACAGCACGTTTTCTGAACTTACCTTGGATCATCTCTATGACAACTTATTTAATCTTTACCATTCTAAAAGGGGCTACATAACTGTTATAATAACAAAAACATGAGAGGCGTTCTTTGAGCATGCTACAGCTGCTTAGATACTGTGATTTTTCAGAGCATCCACCAGCAGACAAAGACCGTGTAAAAGATTTTTGGCGTAACTGAGATTCCATAGAGCCGGAACACACTTTTCGTGAGAGACCACATCTCTTCCCAATTGCTTCTCTACAATAGTATAATATGATAATCGTTACTCTCTTCTCCATGTTTGGCTTCCACGGCAGCTTCTTGTCAACCATCCAACGTGGGGAACGTAACAGCAGGGATTTTGTATTTCTTGCTAAACAAAATCAGCTCAGTTTCCTTGGATTTATGGCTAGCCCATTTCTCTCTGCCTGCTTGGTTACCACATTTAGATGCCCTTGGGTTAGTTCGTAAAGCGTATCTATGAATTTTCCTTTTAAAAAAAGAGTTACATTGTTTGCCAAGGCAACGGCCTTGCAGTTCCTTCAAAAGGTCATTCTTCACTAGGATCCATGGCAAAGAAAACAAGGACTTTTCCATTTCCTTCTTTGAATAAAGAATATTATAACCTCAATATTATGAGATCTCAACACACATAGACATACTACTATGAGCAAAAAACAGAAAGATTTAGAATTCTTAATTTATTCTTCAAAATCTATGTCATCCCCTTCTGGTTAAAAGAGCTTCTGCGCCCCCCCTAAATATACCACATCTACACCCCAAACATACACACCATATTCAACACGTCATCTGGTAGTCGGAAAACATTGTTAACGCGACGCTGTTTTGGAAAAAATTTAGTGATTTTGGATTTCTTTCACTTTTCTTAGGCCCAAATGATCTTTCAAAATGGTTTTCACTGATCCTTCCGATATTCTAACGATGCCAGTAAGATCTCTGACTGTTAATCGTCCATTCTCAAGCACCAACTCCTTAATTTTATTAACTTATTAATCATCAGCTGATGTTGATGGCCATTCTCGACCTTCTTTGAATAATTTGTACCAATCAAAAACACGTGACAAACAACTATCACCGAAGGCCTTTTCAACATTCTGAACGTTTCGGGACCAGAGATTTGAATCAGCCTACCAAATTTAATGGAAGATAATGCGTATACTGAACATTAATGATTAGTTTGATGTGACACTTCGCACAGATGTCATTGACAGTCACACCAACCTAGAAAAAAAATTCTACGTATTGGTTTTCGAATGAAATTTAAATAAAAAGTCTTACTAGTTTTTGCTCACTGTAGCATATACATTCATATACATATATGCATACATAAAGCAAGTTAGGTTTCTTCAATTAATTGTATTGATATATATAATAAATAAATAGCGCTCTTAATTAAGTAAATTAAATATTCATAACCATCAATAAATGCAAAATAAACTGCTTGGAAATCGTGTTTAAGCAAAACGCTTATAGCCACACACACATAGTATACGCACATCTGTGCAACCATTTATATAAAAGCACATATCAGTTTCCATTAGACAAACAATTTCATTAATAAAATGACAGCAATTCAAAAAATGCCGATAACATCAATAAAAGCAACGAAAAAAGTTGAAATGTGGAAAAATTGAAAAATTGCTATGAGCGCGCAGTAGCTCTTGGAATTTTTCAGAGGCTAATAGCTTGCAGCTAACCTTCTGCTGCAGTATAAGCGTAGTTTTTAATTATTTATGCAACCAATATTGCTTTGTATAATGTTCGAAAAAAAACTCCGCGTTTTTTAGTAACTTTAATTTGCATGCATTGGCAATAATCAAAAGTGTTTTTCGAATGCAATTGTGTGCGCATGAATTGGCTTTGGATATGCCAGCAGTGTAGTTAGCATATATATTGCTGAATTTTAACCCAGAGGGTGTTCAAAATTTCTTTTGATGCCGGTTAAACATATTTACTGTTAGTTTAGCTTAGCGGCTTTGTTTGTTTTCAAATTTTTAAATTTTTTAGAATTTAGGTTAAAGCAATAATCTCATATCGTATTGTGATAGAGAGTGTCCTTAGAAGCATAGGAGCTACCTATACTGCTACGATATGTACTTGGTTGCAAGCCACAAGGGTGTTCCGGGAAACAAAATAGCTGATGAGACTGTCAAAATTTCCTACGTGGTGGCTATCAATCTAGTTCGAAAACAGCCTAGTTGCTAGAAATGATAAACCATAAAATTTCCGAAAGGACGGAAGCAGATGAAAGGGAGAATGAATGGCTTAGGGGCATACAAGTCACAGCTCACAACTTACAGTCATCACATGTAAACCGAATGATCATAAGTAACAATAATACATGTAGAATGTGCAAGGAAGTAGGTTTTAGTGAGACGCTGGAACTCTTCCTCCGCTTCCATCCGGGCTTAGCTAAACCTCGGCTTAAATATCTAGAGGCTTCGCAGTTCAAGGTACGGAATGAACTTTCAAAATTAGATATGAAGTCTCTATTAAATTTGATGGTGTTTGTTTTACCATTTCGGTGGTGAGGTTGGGTTTGGCTGCCATCGAAATAATCTAATTTTAGGCTCAGAAAAGGTGCTGTTTCAACGGGGTTGGGCTATAGACAAAAGCACGTTAGAAAAGTGGGGTTGTTGGTCATGCAAAGGGGTGTTTGGTTGATCAGCGCTCCAAATAATACAAGCCTTTTGCAAGTATTACTTGGTGCCAATTGGTCAGGTGGAAGGGACTCCTTTTTCACCTTGGTCGGGTTCGAGGCCGATCTAAAACCTGTGCCGTGCTGTGGGTTCGGCAGCAGGCCGTAGTTCGACTCCACAATGAACTGAATATTCATTTATACTGCCACTATGTTTAAACCACAGCCACAAGGAAGAGTGAAGAGTGGTACTCCAAAAGCTGACTGCTTTCCGTGGTACTAGATTTAAGTCTTCCGTCAGACCTTGTAGCTTTTGCTACTACCAGTTGAGCACCTCTTTAACTCAATGACTGATGAAATTTGTAGCTTGAACTTCAAATGTCTTTTCCTTAGAAAAAATATAATTCAAAATCTACAATATCAGTTGAAGCTGAGTATTATAAAACTATTTATAACAGAGACTACAAGGTACGTTCCCAAGTAAACAGAACTTTATGAATCTACCGCCCCCTGGTGACGCCATCTATATGTCGACTGGTACGTTAGAATCTGTTATCTTTATATTTGTCCAGGGAAAATTTCATAACATTTCTCCGTCATGACATGCGCTGTCTCATCGACCGACGCTAGTGAAAGCAGAAGGAGAATATTTTGAATAAAATAAATTGATTTTGCCGAAAAAAACATTTGTTCTGTTTTTTAAGTCCTGCTTACTTTGGAAATTTTGGCAAATTCTATCCCCAGCCCACTGGCAGAGCTACAGTGCTCAGATCGAAGTTGAACAGGGCCACTCAAGAATCGCGTTGGAACACAAACTCTTCGTCTGCAATAAGTGGTGGTTTGACTCCAAGTGCGCGATTCACTCCGAGGGAGTCGGTGAAATTGTAAATGGCTCCAATGTGAATGGCATCGGTCTGTGTGTGAAGTATGTTGAGCTTCAAGCAGACGACTGCAATGATGTTATCTGCGAATTCATCCCAGCAAAAACTATTTGGAGAGTTCATTATGTTTCTTAACTCGCTGTGCAAATGTTCAAGCAGAAAACTTTGCTGAAAGCGTTTACTTGGAGGTCCATGTATGGCCTGACAGCCAGTCAGTGTTTGTAATATTTTAATAAATTTTGATATTTTAATAAATATATTTGGCAACTTTGTACCAAACACGCTCACTTAAAGGCTTCGCATATCCTTCAAAAAATTTTAAACGCTTTTATTTTCCATAATTTGTTCATAATACGTATATTTGCCACAGTAAATTTTAAAATTAAAGTTTTCTGCGATACTTTCCTTCTAATACCAATATTTCATTAGTTTTGCTCTGATGTGGTGAGCACTGCTTTACATATAACTACGAAATTCTATGTCAACTCGCTCGAGCCACCGGGTTATCCCGAGGGTTAATGCAAACAAACTTCGTGTATTTACCATATGAAACATGAATGTTTATAAAAACTTGTTTTCTCTCGCCGTTTTTTGTGCGGAATATTAATAAAAGTGCTGTTGTTATTTTTATTTTTGTTTTGCGTTTTGTTTTTCCTTGCCCGCGCGCCACCACCACAACCACTACATTGGATTGGATTGTTTGATTGCATGAATAAAGAATAAATGAATTGGAAAAAATCAATAGTCAGAGCGAGTAAAAACTGCTCGAATGCACAGCGCGTATTCAGTGTTGAATTATCGATGCTGAGTGTTGCACAAAAACCAGCACTCACACACACACATACACGCACACATCAAGAGCATTGCTTCGAATATAGTTTTGTTGCTGCAAAAAGGATGTGCAGACACTTCACCAGTTGCTGTTGCTATCAGCTGCATTCTTCTATGCTTCGCGTGGCAACAACAATGCATTAACTGTAAGCGCGTTTGCTTATCTGTGTGTGTGTGCGTGTGACGTTGCTTTGTCAGCGCTTTTATTGTGTGCGCGTGTGTGTGTGTTTGTATATTGATTGTAATGTTATTGGTTTTGGGTTTTGCTGGCAAAACATAGAAATGCAATTACATCCGCTTTTCATCGCGGCGAAGCGTTCTCACTTTACACGCTTGTTTGACGCGTTGCGGTCGGACATGCCCACTTTGACGGAGCAACAACAGCAACTGCCGCCATGCAGCCACTGTTCAAAGCGCGCTTATTACATATGTATGTAGGTGTGTGTGCATTTGTATGTTGGTGTGTGTGTGTGTGATCTGTAATATATAAATGCCGTTTAATTTCACTTTTTATCTCAACTCATTTGTATTTCATTGTTGCTTTATTAATAGGTACTGTTTTTATTTGTTTGCATTTTCAATTGAAGCACTCACACACTTACACTAATTAATTTTGTATTGCGGTTACAAGTTGCACAGTTTGTTATTTTTTCGTTAAACAAATAAATAAAATAAAATTCATGAAAGTTATAAATATTCCAAAGTACTGTAAACAATATTGAATTGAAACACCTTTGGGCGCTGTGGTAAAATCTAGTACGATCTGAACAATATTTTTGGAAATTGTGGCGATGACTTACATACATATACATATATCTCCATAAAATTTCATGATACCATGATGAACAAATGAGTTTCCATAGAAGGATATGATTTAAGAGGTCAGTTGTATATATGATATATGCTAGAGTAAAACGATCTGAACAATTTTTCCAAGATTTTAGCGTTGAGTTGGATAATAATACCATAGCTTTTTAAACAAACTATTTTCCATATCCTTCAGTGTGCGTGGGGGCTATTCAATATTCCCTTTCCAGGGTGTAAAAAGTTGCCTATACGAGTACATATGTAAACTGCAACCCGTTTGTCTAAATATGATTTCAATAATTATTAAATTTCAAATCAGTGGCAACTTTTTATATATGTATGAAATAGGGAATTTTTCATGTATAGGGTATCGTACAAGTATATGTAACCACACATATCTATCTACTAAATAGTGAACTGTAATTTACTCTCCCCCTGCGTGGATGTGTTTGTATGCATTGGCAATATTTCAAATATCTTACCTTATCGAAATCTATGCGATTTTTTGGCACTAGCACTTCTATCAGTGAGTCTAGGGGTCCAGAAACTATTCTACCATTTATATACATAATACCACCGGATCCCAATACGGAGCTCTGTAAGTAAAGAAAATTTTAAAATTATTTTATTGCATACAATAAACTACGAAATTCATTAAAATGTTCATTAAAAGGTATCGCAACAACAAAATGAATTTGTGATATATGTATGTATTTTATTCGTATTATCTTGGCACTGAACTTCAATATATCTAAACGCTAGTTATTCAAAATATCAGTAAATTTTGTGTTTCTTTTGAGCTTTAATTCGATCGATGAAGTTTTAAACTGTATTTGATATCGATAAATACGTGCAATTGAGAGATCTTCGAAATGCATTCCGATTGAACAGGAAGCACGCTAATGCATATACATATAATTGTATAGCTGGGAAAGCGATTTAGGTTTCAACTTTATAATTACAGGGACTATATTTTATATAAAGATACTACATTTTGAACTCAATACTAACATATTACTTAGCTTAGTAACAAGCTACATTACTGTTATAACTTAGCTTTTGTATGAATGAAGCTAAATCCAGATCTGGTCGGGCTAGTTACCCTATTATACCCTATATAAAAATATAAATAAAAAATGTTTGCGAAATATTTTTCGATTGTATAAAAATAAAAAAAAAACTTGGGTAATTATTGCTCAATACTTTTGAATAAAAATCTAAAAAATAGTTAATTGTGTAATTTTAATAAAAAAATAAAATATTTCGCAATAAATATTTTTCGATTGTATAAAAACCTATAAATATTATTGTGAAATATTTTTCGATGAAATGAAAATATATAAAAGAATTATTGTACAATATTGATCGATGGTATTAAAATCCATAAAAAACTTGGGTAAACAAAATTATTGTGTAAAACATTTGGTTGTGCAATTTTCTCTTATTGAATAAAAATCTATAAAAAAATTATTTTGCAATACCTTTCTCTAGTAAAAATAACCAAAAAAATAAATTATTGTGCAATATTTTTGGGTAATATAAAAGTCTGAGTCACAATTAATGGGTTATAATTTTCGATAGTATAAAATTTTAGCAAAATTTTATTGAGCATTATTTTTAATTCGATAAAAATATAACTGTGCAATATATTTTTTTATTATAAAGTTTATACAAAAAAAAATATTGTGTAATACTTGACGCATGTATTAAAATTTATTTCGCTAGTAAAATATTCAAGCAAAAAAATATTTTAGGCATATTTCCGTTAGTATAAAAATTTAAAGAAGTAAAAATCGACAGAATAACTTTTAGAATAACTTTTGATTGTATTACAATCTATAAAAAGAAACTTGGGTGAACAAAATTATTGTGCAATATTTTTTGAATGTAGTAAAATCTAAAAATATTGTGCAATATTTTTCGCTAGTAAAAATTCAAAGCTAAATTATTTTACACTTATTTCCAGTATAAAAAATTAAACATATAAAAATCTAAATTTTTTTTTGCAATATTTTTGGTAATACAAAAATCTAAAGAAAAAGCCATTGTGCAATATTTTTCGATTGTATAAAAAATATAAAGAAATTATGTTCAATATAAGAACAAAAAATTATTATACAATATAATATATTTAGCTGTTGAAATAGCGGAGCAAAATTTTATTGCGCAATATTTACCGCTAGTAATCAATAGCCAAAAATTATTGCGCTATATTTTTCAGTATTATTTATATATGTAATACCCGTATGTAATACATACATACATTTTACAATTTTCAACTTTCCGACAAAACACTTCCCAACGAAATTGCTAAACTTTCGTTTTTTGTGATTATTCTAAAATTATTCCTATACCACGTGCGTATGTTATTAAGTTGTTAGTGCATCCGCTTGTATTAGACGGTAATTACAGTTAATGCATTAACGTTGAGATTTAATTAAGTTTTGTTAAATGCGCTCGTAAAATATTTAAATTTAATTATGTAAATTTGCTGGAAATCCATTTCCCTGCGCTGAGTTTGGGCAATTACACTCCTCTCTGAAATATTGCATTAATATGAATTTTTAATGTTTATTTCCGCTTCATAATATGTTGCATGCAATATAGCAAACATTTGGCTAACACCACTGCTATGCGGTATCAGTTTAAGTGCCAATTAAACGTTAGCAGTTTGCGCTCACTGGCTTACCACTAAAATATGGTTGCAACTACAAATAGAAAATTGTAAAATTTCGCACAAATATTGCGGCTTACAACATATTGCTTGCGGTGCAAATGTTTATTTAAAAAAAAAAAGAAAAACAATTTTAATTACACGGAAAGCGTAACTGTTTTTATTTGATATGGGGCAAACAGTTTTGAACAGAAATTAACTGGCCGTTTTTCACATAAATTAAATAATTTTTTTTTAGCTAAATTTTATTGGTTTTTAATAAATATATTTATTTGAGATTATTTTCTTTCAACTTGAATGCATCATTTTATATTTTCACGTTTTTTCAAATGCAATTCGCACATTGTGTGCTTAAATATTTCACAAAAATATTCAAATATTTAATCGCCTAAATTGCAAAGTTTCCTCTCACTGACGCAGCGCTAAGTATCGCCCCATGCGAATCGAACATTTATGCGTGCCAAGTGTAGTTAAATGACATTTATTGATTGAGTTGGAAATCAAGTCAGAATTTAACGTCAAATCTCCGCTGAGATTACCAGCGAGCAAATGTTTAATGCAAAATCTAATTTGCACCAATTTAAATATTTAAATAAATAAAACGCCCGGATGCGCATATGCGTATGTGTGTGTGTGTGTATTGGTATGCGTAAATATTCAGCTATACAATCACCTCGTAATTGATGTCCGTATTGGCTCGTTTGTAAGAGTTTTTCGGTATGTCATATTGTACACTGTCAGCATCCATATTGGCGCTGCCGACGCCATAACCGGTGAATGTGTTTTTTGTTGATTTTGCCAATGAAACCTGCAAAATAAATTGATTGTTTGTAAATTTAGATTGTGTGAAATTAATACAGAAATAAATTTGGTTTAGTCGCAATTGAAATCGAACATTTACGATTGTAAATATTGTAATATTTATGTTTTAATGCATATCAAAATTACATGTCATAATCAACAATATAGGGTGTTTTTAGTTGGTTAGAATTTGCTGGAAGGCAGGAGATTGCTGTCAGAATGAACAGCTTTTTTGACACTGATATTGAGTATTATTTGACGGATTTAAAACTCGGTTTGATAAATAAGCGAGATTGTTGTTTTTGTGGTGATTAAGAAATTAAGAAAACGTTACTATAAAACATAAAAACTTCATAAAAAACTAGTGTGCATGTTTTCGTTTGTATAAAAATGTTCATATGTGAAGAAAATTATTACGCAATATTTTTTGATAATAAATATATTTACAAATCTAAACAAAAAATATTGTGCAATATTTTTCCATTGTATACAAATCTATCAAAAAAAGTTATTGTGCAAGAAAAAATTATTGTACAATATATTTTGTATAAAAATTTAGAATTGTGATATAAATTAGACAGTTTAAAAATTCGGTTTGGTGAATAAGCGAGATTGTTGTTTTTGTGGTGAAAACTTTACTCCTATTGGTCAGTTTTACCGGTAAAATATTCGCGATTTCTAGGTTCTCTACAACAATCTCAAATCACTAACAAGCTTGTAGGGTGGCACTTATGTATGCAGGTCATGAGCTGGATTGTTTTCAAATAATCTGTTTGAGTTATCTTGGATAGGTTATTAGGTGCGTTTTATAAACTTAATATAAGGTCTATGCCCAATTATCAGAACATTTAAGGCTACACAACTCTACTGTAGCTATCGTTATCGGGCAAGCAGCCATCTCAAAATTAATGAGTCTGGTTATTTTGGACTTCTTGATTTATTCTTTAGCTGAAAACAACTATTGTGCAACATTTTTTGATAATATAATAATATAATTATAATATAAAAATAAAAAAGTTATTGTGCAATATTTTTTCGGTAGAATAAAAGTCTAAATCTAAAACCATAGAAGAATTTATTGAGCACAGTTTTCGTTTGTATAAAGATTTAGAATTGGTGAATAGAATTATTGCGCAATATTTTATGATAATATATATATATGTACAAATTTAAACAAAAAATTATTTTGCATTAATTTTCGTTAGTAAAAAATCTAATTTCAAAAATATTGTGCCAAATTTTAAATCTATCAAAAGAGTTAATCTGTAAATACTTATCGGCAGTATTTCAATCTAAACCAAAAATTATTGTGCAATATTTTTTGTAATATAAATTTTGACGTATTTAAAATTCGATTTGATAAAAAGGTGAAGTTGTTGTTCTTGTAGTGATTAATAAATTAGGAAAATCTTGCTTTTCATGAGAGCTGTACTGGTAACGCATTCGCGACTTCTTGGTTCTCTACAGCCAACCCAAAAAAGGAGCCTGTAAGATAGCAGCTTAGGTCATGAGGCTGTGCCAAGTAGAAAAGCTTTTCAGTAAATTACTATAAAGGCCAAAACTTATTAGACTAAAATGGTAAAGTAAATTACTTTTCCTTGTTTGATTTGAAATAAGCACCCTTTACATGTCAGACATCACATATTTTACAATTATGAAAAAGAATTATGAAAACTTTACATATTATAAAATATTGATCAAATTGAGCGAGTGGTGTTAAATAAATAAACGTGCATTTTTTCAATATTACATAGCACTATTATGTAAGCAAAAAATTTATATACAATATTGTAAATTTTAGGAATGTTTTGATATGAAGCAAAACGTACAAATACCTACATATGTATGTATATATTTTTACACATTCTTTAGCGGCCCTTCTCTCTTTTCGGGCTTTATAAAAAGAAAAACTCACAACATTTTTATGTACAGGACATATGTATATGTACTATGTTGTGGAATATTTTTTGCAATATAAAAATTTATAATAAAATTATTGTGCATTATACTTTTCAATATTTTTCTCTAGTAGAAAATATGAGCAAAATTTTATGGTTGAAAATTTTTCGGTAGTACAAAAATCAAAATAAAATATATTTTGCAATATTTTTGCGGTACTATGTAAACATAAAAAATATTATTGCGAAACATTTTTCTTTAGTAAAAAATCTAAGCATAATTTTACAGTGCAATTTTTTTTCGATTGTGTAAAAATGTATAACAGGACAGATAACGGTGGAAATAAATCGAAGTAAAAAATTATTTTGCAATATCGAGAAATATTATATATGTAAATAAATTTATAACATTTATTATTGTGCGATACCGTGGAAATAAAATCTTAACAAAAGATTATTGTGCACTATCTCCTCCTAAATGTTTGGGTATTTTTGGCCGTTCTAGTACTAAAAAAAACAAAAAATATTTAATTCAAAAGAATCTTGAAAGCTTTCGTAACATATATATTCATTTAATCTGAGAAATAATTTTTCCTTTGATTTTAATTAAATAATGCCTGGAAGCAGTAGCTTGTGCCCATCCAAAGGCTACATGTATAGTTTAGCGAAAATACAAAAGGGTAAAAACCTGAAAAGTGAGTGTTAGGGGAGAGAGAGCTGTCAACATTTCAATGCTTTTTGCCTATATACAGCAGAAAAACCGAAATTGAATAACAATAAATTAGTAATTGCAACCACGGATATACAATTGTTGAATGTATTTAACACTTTTTTAGACGCTTAATACAATATATTTATCTAGAGAGCGAACTCGATTCTATGCCTTTTTTCCATCCAACTATCAAACCAAAAACTGCAAATTCGACAAATTTCGGCACGAAGCATTTTATCTTGTATTAAAATCGAGTGTGAGCTGTTTTGCATAGAGATTTATGGCGGTAATATTTATAAAAAAAATATAATTATATAAAGGAATATTTTCGTGTAGGTATTTCCGATAAAATATTACCACAGCCTGGAAAAAAACGACAAGTTTTATTCAATTGGAAGTATAAAAGCCCGGAGGCGCATCACGCTTTAGTAAGGGGAACGCGTCTTCGGCATGCTGACAGAGTTAAGTACCCAAGCCTCATCGTAAACAATAAGCTGTCGCGGAAACCCAACATCGACGAAAGAGCAAGGAAGGTATCAGTTGCACTGTATGGTGGTGCCATTGGCAAATGGTGGGGACTCTCACCAAAAGTAGAGGCTCGAATGTTCAAAGGGATGCACTCATATGTATTTTTGGTGCTTTTTTAACCACACCAACTACTGGGTAAAAACCTGCTGTTTATAGCACCAGTGGATTTAGCCGCAAGGTGTATGGCCGCGAAAGGTGCGCTCAGACTCAGACAATCTGGGTAAGATGATTGTGAGCCTGAGCACTGTGTTTCGATTTCCAAAATGCTTGGATTTTCAGGTTGCCAAGCCTAGTCCTTGTTGTCGTTTCTCTGCTTACATACCTTCGAGGGAGGCATGTGAGAGAAGGACTCGTTCGTGAAGTGAGGCGGTCAGCTCTTTCACGGATGAATTAAATGCTGCGGGGTGGGATGGTAGAGCAGTACACTGCTAGGAAGTTTCCATTAGCCTCCAGTTTAGGCATCTTTACTACTGCGTCGTCTTCCAAGTGGAGGTGGCTGCCATAAAAATACCAGCGAATATACTGCTCCCATGCGCAGCGTCTTTCAGACTGTGTTGACTATCCACTCCGACTGTGCGCTCAAGACTAGTGAAGGAATATCTAGACTCCTTATCTCGAGTATCGAACCGTAATAGAGTATCGATTAGAGTTGTTTTGCCTGGCCATTTCGTGTTGCATATGACTATAAGGCTGTTCAGCTTGCTAGCACAGGTATTTCACTCTGAATATTTGCGAAATGAGAACCGGTAGGAGGTCCGTTGGCTTCTTGTGGCTTACTACTGGACTGTTGGACTTCAGGCCATCGCAGCAAGTGTGGATCAACTAGCAGCAGCTGTGCAGTCGAAAGGTTCTTCTAGTCTACAATAAATCGGAAGAGGTTTATGAAGTTTTACGTTCTCAGAAAGTCCACCTTTTAATGATTGTTCCAACTGGCCACTGTCCGCTCGGAATTCATCCGATTGAACTTGGAACTGTTTGGAAGAAGATACTTTTAGACATCCAGGTGAAATAGGGAAAATATAAATAAAATACCTAAGCAGAATTGTGTTAAGTTCAGGGCGGTTTGCTGATAGCTAATATATTGTCTGGCTTCACTATGGACTGAATATCAGGGGAGGGAGTGCTATTCTCCCTCTAAGTTGAGGGATCGACCTTTTAACCTAACCTCTCCTAGTGTGGTTTAGTACTAAATGAGCAAAATCAAGCTATACCTTGTTTCATTAGTACGCTCAAATATAAAGAAACGACTTCAAATTCTAGGATCTTCCTCTAATAAAATGTATTACAAATTTAAAAATTCCCCGTTTTTGTGATATGCGAAAGCTATAAAACCCCTTACTTTAATATTTACTTACTTACTTTCTTTTAAGTTCGGGATTAGTTTAGTTACCGAATCACAGTGAAATTCCAGCATTTCCAAACTATGTAATCAGCGCATGCAAAAATGTAGTGAGCCGTACAAAATATTTCCGAAAATATTCAATATATTTTTTCTATAAATTAAGCATAGATTTCACGGCATGTACGTGCAAAGTGCTGCCACGGCAACTAGCGGGGAGGGAAGCAACTATTTGTGCGCCCAAAAAGCGCGCCAGAGCGAATTGTTTCGGCGGAAGTCAATAAAAGCGGCAAAGTCACGTTCGAATGGCGTGCATGAAAACTAAAATATAATTTGCATGACAGGCTTAGAATGTAACACAACGCAGATGGGAAGCATAGCAGCACTCACACACAAACACCACATATATTGTTTTGGAAATTCGCTGTGTTTCTGATTTTGTTTTAGTTGCTGCTTGTCTGCGCTAGGCGAGTAACTAAATTAAGCGCTGGTTGATGTGCGACGTCGAGCAGAAGTCAGAAATGAGTTGTAGGTATGTGGGTGTGTGCACCTTACAAATGGCTGACAAATTGATCGAGCGCATATGTGTGTGTATGTGCATATTTTGCATGACAGCCAGTGCTGCTGTTGTACGAAGGATAGCAGAGTTCCGTCAGTGAACGGTGTGAGCGCGTGTGTTTGGCCTTGAGTGTATGTGCGAGTGTAGGTGTGCCCTGGCGTGTCACGAATAATTTACAGCATTGAGACAAATGTCTGCTATTTCTCAAAATTGTTATGGCGGAAGCAGCAAGCAAAGAAACAAAAACTACTTAAACACTTCTTCCACATACTGCAACACATACACGGCTGTATGTGTGTGTACCTGAGCGCGCATAGCAGGAAAAAGCATGCGAGACATGAAAGGCAACAACAGGCAGGCAGGCAAGCTTGGCAATAAGATAACAAAATACAGGCGATATAAGCACAGCTAACTGGGAGCAGTTCATGAGCAACATATTCAAGGCAGACAGACATATAAGACACATATGTATATATCAGAAATAGTTCTGCAATCAGTGTTGAGTTGTTGTTGTTGTTGTGTATGTGTGGATGATGCACGTCGAACCATGTGACAGGAATATCGTTGGCTGAAGTCATAGCACACACACAGCTACAAATGCCTGCGAGTCGATGTGCTAAAGGAAACAAATTTACTCATGAGCTCTCTCACACACAGCCACACATACTCACACATACAAGTGCCTCACTTGTCACTGCAAAATTGCATTTGCTTTGTTTCGTTTTCGTCTAAAACAGCGACGCTTGTGTCTGCATATCAAGCTTGCCAACGTGCCGCTGCCACATATAGAGCAGACACTGCGTATGAGTGACATTTTACCCACATGCAGGGGCATACCAGCACCAGCGCATTGGCGAATATGTCAAAATTTTTGTGTGTTTTTGTGCGTGTGCGCGCTCTTTTCTGACACTTTGACAAATTGAAATTAATGGTAATCATGCAATGAATAAAATAAATTTGCTCCACAAATACGCACACACACACAAACAAATACAAAGCTGATTCGCCTGTCAGAAGTGCTCTCCATATACAAGCGTACGGGGGTAGCTACACCACCGGAGCTAATTTTTTGCGCGCAGCTGTCCGCTTATGCCGCTACTTTGTCAATTCACTCGCCGAACTAATACTCGGGATTTGCGTTCTTGTCTGCCAGCGCTTGTAGGCAAATGGTTTTTAAAGGCGCTGCGCATGGTATGTGCATAGTGTAACTGTCAAGCAGTGAATCAAGCGCAAATGATACAGATAAATGTTAACCCAGTGGATTTGCGTTATTCCAGTTCCTTGAGCCTTGACTATTTATTCATTTTTATTTTTTTGCTTGTCTCAACCTGCCATGACATTTGACGAATATCTGTGTTCATTTTTCATGCGAGTGCTAGATTTATACACACACATGTGACCTGGCAGTATTATACTTGTATACCAAGAAAATATGTTAACTTTGGAGGCACTAAAGCTATAATAACCTTCACAAAAACAAAATATTCCTTAGATGAACTTTTTTTTATCGCTTAGTTTGTATGGCAGCTATATGCTATAGCACTTCGATCCGAACAATTTCTTCGGAGATCACACTCTTACGTTAAACAATAACACATAAAAAATTGCATGAAGGTATGTCGTTAGTTAAAAAATTTTTCCATACATGCACTTGATTCCGGTTCTTTAGTTTGTGTTGTAGCTATATACTATATTGCTCCGATCTGAACAATTTCTTCGAAGATTACATCATAGTCTTGGGTTATATTCCATACAAAATTTTTTAAAGATATCTCGTTAAATGAAAAAGTTTTCTCTACAAGCACTTGATTCCAATCGTTCAGTTTAGCGCAAAATTTTGTTTTACTTTCTAAGAGGTTAATAAGTTTATATATTTTGGGATACTTGTAAGTCACCTCTTTGTTCACATTTCAGGAGGTCAATGGTGTTTTTGTCTGCAGTTGGTCAAGGTCAATGAATTTACGTTTTATGAGGTCAATAACCCTTTTGTTTACATTTAGCCAAGTTCACAACATTGGTTTACATTTAGTCAAGTCAACAACCTTTGTTTACATTTTGTAGGATCAATGACCCCGTTGTTTGTAAGGTCATTGACTATTTTGTTTACATTTCGTTTGGGAGCACAATGATAGATTTTTTTACATTTACAACCTTTTAGTAAAACTTTTTATTTGATGAGATATATTCACAACATTTGACATGGGTTATTGTCTAAGGAAATAACGCAATGGTCGAAGATATGGTTTTGATTCAAATCTCATCACAGCGCAACATTGGCAGGCAGCTTCCTGAGGTCACTTCATGACTTTTAAATCACATCACGTCAAGGCGTCTGATTTTTATAGAGCCAGCTAGCTACCTAATTCCATTTAGGTAGTGTTGATAATGGACAGGCCAAAAAGCTTCTCCCACTAGGCTGAAGGCAACTTAATAATGTTGTAGAGCATTTACCCCTAAGATCGCACCTTGGGAAAATTGGAAAAGATGATTCCGCGGGTGATGCGACGCTGGACCATTAACTACGCGGATGCCCAGTCTTCAGCCGGATGAGACGAGATATATTCCACAATATCCAATGCTCCAACTTAAGACACATTGAGCAGCTTAAGTGGAAAAAATTAAGTTTTTTTTATCAAATCCAAAGAATTGTTGCATAGGTATTAATTTGGTTACTACTTGGGAGCACAATGATGACCTAAATGACACTCCTGCCCCTCCCTTTAATATCAAACAACCATTTTCATAAAACCACTACCTTTAATTTATCTCTAGGACACTCTACTCTGAAATAAAGACTATAACTAGTTTTGTGCTTGCATACTCAATTTGGAAGAGAGTTGGCCATTATTACTGAGAGAAAAAAGCAAAATTTTCGAACTATTTAATTAAACAATTTGAAATGAAAATCGCTGCCAATAAAACCACTCATTGACCATGTACAATCAAAATGTTCGAAAATGGCGAAAATCAAAAACTGCATTGATTCCATTTAATTGTTCGGCAGTGTATGCCCACAAAGAGTGGAAATAATTGACAACAGTTCGGTATAAAACTACAAAACCGCCCGAAGCGTACACGCAATTCACTCAAATTAAACCACCCGCACAATCAAGGCAATCGGCAAGTCATTGGACATGCAGAAAAAAATGAGAGAAGTTAACTAATTGCAGCCAGCAACAATTCAAACAAACCACTCATGCAATTAAGAGCGCCAATTTTTTTCCACTACCTGATTTCCACTCACCCTCACGCTGAAAGAGTTCGGCGACAGCTCGATGCGCCACCAATTCTTTTATGTTAGGAAAGGTCTCATTGCTATTGTTCTTGTGCGCCTCAAATGAAATGAAAGGCGAATGAAAATTACAGATGAAAATCAACAGCGCCAATTAATGTGCGACAACCTCCTGCCATCTTATGCCTATATACAAACCGACTTCGCGTTTGTCTTGCTCTTTCGCCAAAGTTGTAAGTGCAATGAGCAAGAAAATCGTGGGCTGAGAAACAAAATGAAAAAAAACGCGACGGCAAAATCAACACGTAACCACTTAAGAGTCAATTACTCATTGATATGCATGAAGTGGTTTTAATTTGAGTATTTGTCGACGTTGCGCTTTTTGACGTTTCTCCCGGCATTCTGAATTCATTTTCTTAGTAGGAGGGAGAGGGCATAATATGCGGTTTGCGGTTAAGGCTACACAATTAGGTGGGTTGTGCGCGAAAATGAGCTTGCTTGCTCATTTCCTTTTGATATTGAATATTTAGCATGAAAAAAATATTATTTGTTATGAATACCATGACATTGATTCTTTTTAATCTAAAAGCATGAAGTGAATTTTTGTATTGAATTTTTGTTGTGTTTGTTCTCATAGATACTGAGTACAAGGTTGTTGTCATAATACAAATTCTTCACATTCTTTCAAGCCATTGCTGAAGGGTTTCATTTATAATGTTTTCTTCTTCTTATTCTTCACCAGCATAGACACCGCTTACGCGATTCCAAGTTAACAATAGCGCGCCAGTCCTTTCTTCTTTTCGCAACGTGGCGCTAATTGCAGATTCCAAGCGAAGTTAGGTCCTTCTCCATCTGGTCATTTCAACGGAGTGGAGGTCTTCCTCTTCCTCTGCTTCCCCCGGCTGGTACTGACCCAATTCTGGAGAACGTCTTGGAATCGACATATTGCGGTCTTCGGCAACACTTGTCTGCGTGGCAGCAGTATTTTCATTACTTTGAGCGGTTCTTTGTTTTATTGGAACTAGAACATTTTGTAAAGCTGGACAATTATTACGACTATAATGGCAAAAGCGCCATTAAAATTGTAAATTTAATGCCTCGAACGCATTTATTTTTGATCCATTCGTTGTATGGGAGTGGGCAGTGCTATAATCCAATTTCTTCCGGTTTAAAACTGTCGAAGAACAGTGCATTAAAACTTTTAGAGGGCGAGAAAACGCCCCGATTAATTGAGCTTTGTGGGCGTGGCGTCTTACACTTAGAGCTTATTCTTGATAGAAAGCCAAATATTTAGGACAAAGTTGAAAGGCATCGTTTGTCTTATATTGCCGCAGAAGAGGTGTGGGGAAAAGATAAAGACTCACACAAAGGATGGAGTTTTGACTCTACGAAGCCACAGTTAAGCCAATATTGTTATATGTTGAATTCGTTTGGTGGAGGGTGTTCAAAAAATTCACGCTAGCTAACAAGCTTAGGCGTTTTCCAAGAGCGGCTATCATCAGTATTTGCAGTGCACTACTGACTATGTTATACCACCAAATGGTAGCACCCGTGGGCATTGCCGGCAGGTGTGCAGCTACGACGGTATTCTCCTTTCACTCAACTGCATTCCTTAAAACCAAGACCACTGCGTCGCAGAGGCCACTACAGCTTTATCTCTGCTCACATACCGACGAGGGACATTTGAATGGGGAGGAGTCGCTGCACTGAGTTTGTTCAAAAATGGGTCGCGGATTGGCGGGAACATTGGAGGGCTAGTTTTCTGTAAGGAATTTTCCGTTGTCTCTCTACCTTCAGATTACCGGACCACTGAAGTCTTTGTCAGGCTGAAGTGGCTGCTATTAAGCAGGCGTTAGGCGTATCGCTAAGAAGTGCAGCCTCTTTCATTCACTCCAACAACAGAGTGGCAATATCAGTGATATGTTTGACAACTGTGTGCTCAAAGGTAGACAAGAATTGGTTGTCTTCACTAGAAATAACAGCCAGCTACTTCGTCATTAGATTCGTTAGGCCGGGTCGTATTAGAATCGATGGAAACTGCGAAGCCGATGGGTTAGAGAGGGTACACATGCACTGATAATATCGGAATGAGATCGATTTGGACCTCCACTGGTGTTTTACTTTCCAGCAGGCGCTGGTCGATGACCGGATCCGTCCGACTGACAGATCCGTTTGACCTAGAGTGTATTGCAGGACATCATCTGAGTCCTTAGCAAATATCATCTTAATGCAATAGTAGTCGTTCTTACTGAACATTGTCTAATAAAAACTCATGCTCAGGCAAGGAAAAACTCTTAACGGACGCTAGTTTCTAAACTTGTATTGAAGAGAGTGAGATGGAAACATTCAGCTACTTTCTTCTTCACTGTCTAGCCTATGCAATACTAAGGATAAAATATCTCGGCAGTCTTACCTTTGGCGAACCAGGAGGCATTGGCAAATTTGTTAAAGACTCAAAGGGCTCTGTAAATTCGTAAGGATTTTATGGTCTCTAGTATAGAAGTTAGGTATCAGTAGAATATAGAATCTTAGGTATCACAACGGGTCGATGTCCAAATGAAATCGCTGTTTGAATTGACCTTTTTTAGTCATGCTTAGAAGTATCGCCTTACGTAAATACAGTTTTATCTGCGTTTTGAGTAATTGAGTATATACAAAACCAGCTAATCCTCTACTTTTAATCGATTGAGTACGAACAAAGCAAAAAAACACGAAATCACAACCGAATAGTTTAGCATGTTTTGTTTAATGCTTCACTTATTTAGCAGACATTAGCCCTGATATTTGAATTACATGCATTATATATGAGCTGCAATACAATAGTGCATTTGCGGGGTATATACTGGCAGAGCATTTTATCATACAGGGTGCGACAAAAATAACGAAAAATTGAGTTGAGGTTAAAATGAGACTTCAATGAAAAGGAAAAGTAGAAATTTAATATTTGTTGGATGAAAAAGTGGGTGCTAGAGGGATGTCTGAAAGATATTTCCTGTACTTTGAAGGAGTAATTTTCTTACTTTTATTTAACATATGATAATTATAAGCTTGTTTCGAAGAATTGCGTTGATTTTTAATACATATGTTTAGTTTTTTTAAACTTTGTACTTAAATTTAATTTTCTATACAGAGCTCTTTCAAACTAAGCCACAGCTACATTATTATACATTTAAAAATTTAAAATATTAATTTCGATTTTGCAACAAATTAATTTTCAAATTGAAACATGCAACATTTGAATTCAATCGGGTACCATGATATGCACAAACAACTTTTTCGAATATTTTTAAATTGTCTTTTATACGGTTTCGAAACTAAAGTTGTTGACATTCAACTTATTTGGGTCACTCTGTGTTTGTGTTTGTGTAGATTTTAGCTGCTAATGGCTGCCAAATTAGTGCTTTAATGGCTTCAGCAGTGCGCTGTAGCAACTAGTACAGTTTTATTGACATAACCCAAATTGTATTGCAAGTAGTATTTGCATTAACGGTACAACAGTTACTGCCGCAAGTTCGTATTTGACTTTTGTTATAGCACAACTGCACAAAAGCGGTTGTATATAAGGCACTTTCACCAGTTCCATGTAAATGTAGCTGGACAAATACATAAAGAAATATATACGCATAGGTATATGCATGTGGGGCAGGTGAAAATTTTTCAGTCAAGGCTTCCCTTGCTTTGCTTGTTCGCCTTGTTTGAAGTTTGTTTATATATGACAGCCTCATTTTTGAGAATTTAGTGTAATTTAGGCTTATACGATGAGTTGGACAGATAAATTTATATACAAGAACAATAATTTTAAGTTGACAGAAGCTATAATACCCTTAATAAAATAGAGAAAAAAGTCTATAAAAGAATGGGGATTCAGTATGTAGGACAGCTACATATATTCAACAATGCTCCGATCTGATCAATTTGGTGTAATATTATAACGTTGCCTTAGGCAATAACCCATTTCTTTTATTATAGATACCAAATAAGGTAGTTTTCCATACAAGGACTTGATTTTGACCGATCATCCGATCATCACAATTCCTTTGGAGATTGTACCATTACTTTGAGCAATAATTCCCACGAAATATCGTGAAGATATGGAGCTTTCCACACATCACTTGATTCCGATCGCACTGTTTGTACGGCAGCTATATGCTAAAGAGGTCGGCAAAAATTCCTCTTAGTTGTATCCTTCGCGCGGGTGTTGACTTGGCAATGGGTGTCGCAGCTTACAATGTCATGATCTCATGCTGGCTTCTGTCAGAGCCGTAATAATGCAGGCATGTGGCTCCTAGCGAAGGCTGACGTATTTTCCCAGCTTTCCCTTGGATGTTGGACTGCTTTGTATGCATCCTTAGAAATAGGTGAATAACTAATACAACGGCCATTGCTAATAAGGTTCCTGGCGGTAGGTATAAAACACTAGGGACAGAAACCCCCAAATCTCATGGAGGAAAACAAAGGAACGAAACGGACTGAAATATCGGTCCAAACGTCGGTGGCAGATGAGGCTGCTACAACAGCGATGTTATGGGCTGTGTCGCCAGCAGCACATCCACTGGAACGGGTGAAGTTTGCGGTAAGTGTAGTACTACTGCCAAACCAGCTTTACAGCCCACGGGTGCCACTGTCCATGAAGACTCGGAACCAAGAAAGCGCTGTAAGCATTAACGCAGAAAAAGAAGAAAAAGAACTGTTTCGCTCTCCTAAGCAGGCGATCGAGGGTTCAGGTTCTGGCAACAAGAGGGATCCCCGGAAGAAGCCAAACAAGAAAGGGTTGAAGGCAAAAGTGAGGTACAAGGCGGCAGTCTAAATATGTAACCCTCTTGAGGGTAAGTGCAGCCGTAAGGAAGAAGAGGTGAAACGGGCTTGGGCTGGAGAGCAATCGCCACTCGAAACTGGTGTAAGGCCTATCGCTGGAAAGATGCAGCGTTGGACGGAGAGCGAATCGAAGCCGCCACGAAAAGATGAAGTGCAAAGGTCTATCCTGGAAGCTAGATTTCCAGCACGCGGACAAACCGCCAACGTCCAAGTCAGCGGCGGTAGCCAATGAGATTGCGGAACGTCATTTGACCCTCGCGCTCATAGACCGCAGTAACTCGTTGAGACAAATGTCACAAAAGCGGTCGAAAATAGTACAAATTAAGCTATTGGAAGCACTTTTCTCGATAATGGATGCCGAACCGAGCGCACCCATGCCGTCATTTGATGGAGCAGGATGGCTAAGCGGAGTCAAAATGTTAAATTGTAACGACGACGTGACGACACCATGAGTAAGGGAAGCGGTCGGAAGGCTTCCAAGCCTGTGGGAAGGAGCGGAACTGGAGGTGGTGGACACATAATATGCTCTGCGGCTGTTACAGTGACAGAATCCGGACGTGCCAACTAGCGACTGCAGGGTGCTAAGCGTGCCGAAATTCATCAACGAAGATGGAGACCAAAGCAACATACTCCATATCAATAAGGCGGGTTCGGGAAGATCATGTGGGGCGTTGTGGGGCGTGTGCTTTATAGAGCCAGAAGCATACAAGACTTGCAACTAGCGAATATTCAATCAGATAATGCGCGTTAAAACTGTATTAAAGCGGACTCATGCGCTCAAACCACTCATTATCTGCATATATAAGACCCACCCGCAACAACAACAATATTTAAAAATTCGCTGTCGGATGCGGTGTGGGCAGCAGCAAACAATGTACAAACAATGTCGCATTAATGCAAGTAGGCGCAAACAACAAGAAATGGTTAAGTGCGAAAGAATATGTTGTTGTTGTTGTCGCTGCCTTTCGGCTCGTTCGACCACAATTTCAATTAAATATAATTAAGTGCATGTCAATAATTACATTTTAGCCATTAAAAAGTCATTTAAGTGTTTTATTGCATTTCGTTGGCAATATTATGCATACAACAACAACAAAAGTGGCAAAAAAATAAGGCCGCGACGGCAGCGAGAAACGCGCGTTTTTATATAGACGCTTTAAAGTTGCTAAAGCGCTTTGTTTGTTGTTGTTGTTTTTGATACAGTCACACACAAACATACAAATTAAAAATCAACCCCTAAATATATAAAACAACAACACTTACAATTATCGCTACATACGCATACACTTCTCCACGCGCTGGGTTCCTCGCTCTGCTCTCCTCTCTTTGTTACACATAAACTCCGCATTTGATTATGTAACTGTTTAATAGCGCTGTGCATTTTAAATAAATTGTTCTACATTAAGCAAAAGCAAAAGCAAAAATGTGCCAGCAAAGTGTTACAAACTTTGCAACAACAACAACGCATACAGCATGCGGCATATCGCGCGTATGTTGTAATGCGCCTAAATGTATGCTATTTGAGTTAAAATTAATATCTTTTGGCGTTTATCGCGTGCGTGCGCGCATTTATCGCTGTGCACTGTGGCGAGCATTGCAAATTAAATTTATTACTGTACTTTTAATTATGTTGCATTTAATGAATTAATGAGTAGCAAAATGTCAGCGCAAAAGGGTGCGCCAAACGCACACGCCACTGATTAATGTCATATTCCTTTTTTCGCATATTTTTTGTGCGCTAATTTTATACGCGCACTTTTTTGTCGCGGTTATAAATCAAGAGTTATCTTGAAAGTTGGAATTTAATTGGAAAATACGCCGCGGCTGATGATGGCTTTGCGTTCTTTTTTCGCTTACTGAAAAGTGTGGCTTATTTTATTCTAATGAAATCGAGTTCGCTTTTATTGACCGCTTACAATGAAGCTGAATAATGAAAATGAAGAAATAAAGTAAAAAAAAGGAAATATAATAAGTGCTTAATGCTTTCGTCGATTTTCCTGGAAGCACGGTTTACTGCGGAAAATTCTAAAAAATTCTGTCAGATAAAAGTTGAATTAATTTCGAACAAAGAAGTATATATTTCAAGCTTTTTTAAATGGTTAACATTTAATGCTGAGAATATGGATATTTTCTGTCATAGTCAAGTCTATAAAGAAGACTTTCTTAAAATCTCTGGTTAATCGGTCCAATAAAACCTGAAAAATCGTTGGTATTGTTTTGAGAAAGACAGTTTCAAGAAAACGCGTTTTTTCTGACAGAAGCAGTTTGGCAGCCGAATAAGCAAAATATCTACATACATATTTATAGTAAATCTACATACAACAAATACTGAAATGCATTTTCCAAATAGATTAGATAAAGGCTTTAAGTAGTTATGTTAAGTTAAGTTAAGAGTTCCATTCTAAAAGCCATCTCACTTGGGAAACTTGGAACGCCAGAACGTTGTGCTACCTACAAACTCTAATAATACGAGTATAGATCAGTAGACCCTGACAAAGCAAAAAAGCACTTTGAGCCTATCAAAATTTTTTTGAGATGGCTAGTGTCAGTTTCGGCTAAGTCTTCTGGTTCGTTGAAGGTAAGACTGCCGAAATATCGCAACTTAATTTTAGCACAGGTTGAACAATGTAAAAGAAAGTGCCTGAACATTTCCACCTCACCTTCCTCTGTACAATTTTGACACTTGCGTCCCACAATACTTTTAGCCTATTGAATAATGTCTTGTAAGAAGTGCTAAGATAGCGGCAAGATAAACTTTCCTAAGGGAAAGCAGTTCAGTAGATTTTTTGCGTTCTACTATAGGTCAAAAAGATCTTGTAGTCGCACAGGAGATCTCGTCGACCAACGCCTGCTAAGCGCATGTGAGGTTTCTTGCACTAATGCTAGAATTCAAGACGCCAATGGAGATCTAAGACGATTCCAATCCGATGTGAGTGGGGCAAGGGTGCGCTCTGTTGCTAGTTTATCGGCTTTGTAGTTAGCAGCGATTTCGCTATGACCAGGCACTCAAATGTGGCTGATGAAGCTTTGAGGACACAGTTAGCGAGTTCAGCTCTGGTGTAGTCGCTCTGTTGTGACGAATCCTATAAGAAGCTGCATTTCATAGTATTATATCTACTGACACCTTACTAGTAGCCAATCTTGCCTGAAAAACACTATAGCGTTTCGGTAGCCTAAGGTTAAGATTGACGTAGTGCTCCTTGACGGAACCTTCATCTACAATGCTCTTTCCTAACTTCGACCCATCCGTGAAAAAGCTCACTGCGGCTCTTCTTTCGACGCCTCCTTATCGTCATATCCCTTTTTGGTATGTATGTGGACAAAAGGCGACAGAGGTAGCTTCTGCGTCGCTGTGATCAGGATTCCAATTGAAGGAGCAGACAATTTCGTCGCGTTCTTGTTCTGATCCATACATATACCCAAATTGAAAGCTAATTTGACTAACTGGAACCGAACATTGGACATTTGGACGTTCTCGTATAAACAGAAGCAAGCAGTAGTCACCTGGTGCCAGGAACGGACTTAAGGTTGATGTATACGAACTTGCGAACCATGCTTTCTCAGCATCGAGCGAGTCAATATTCCTCTTTTAGTGATTCGCCTGGGCAATCGCTTTTTTTAGACTATCCAATTGTTGACAGTACAGGTCCGATTTAAAAGTTTCATCCTCAAAATATATTGGATAAAAACAATCAATAAACTGTGAGAAAAGTTTTCTTTATACTAAATCAAATTTTTCTAATGCAATATAGCATAAACCGCTCGCACTTATGGTATACAACGCGAGATACATATTACCATCTATTGCTACAATGATTGATTTCATTTAAAAAAACATACATATTGAGATTATGGCAAAGATTTACTATAAAAAATAAGTGTTATCCAAATTCTTCTTAAATAGTTTAGATAGTAGCCAAAATAGTGGTCCTCAGTTAACCGAAGTTACTCAATATTGCTTTTTGGGGAAGAATGGACCTAAAATCTAAAAATATAGTATGGTGGTTGGTTGGTAGAAAAGGGAAGGTGAATGAGCACTAGACATTACGCGGCTGCACTTAGGCCAACATTAGACTCATTGTGCTGCCGGGTGTTAACCAAATTAACCCTTATCCAGCACCTCAGTGGATATGGTAAGAAATCTGATTTTTTTCGACCCCAGCTGCACAATGTCACTTTAATTTTAGTAGTGGGAACCATGGAATATATCCCGTCTCTTCCGGCTGAAGACTTGGAATTCACATACTATAGATAATGTTCCAGCGTCTCATTATCCACCTCTACTCTGAATTCCAATTTTCTATATTTCTGAAGATGAGATCCTAAGAGTAGGTGCCCTGTGGTAATCCCAACATTTTTGCTAAGCTTCCTTTTGACTAGAAGTACGATCTTTTTGGTCTGTTCACCATCAACACTACCCCAAAGTAACCCTATGCTATGTCCTGTGTTGTTTGTGTTCCAAGACCTGAGCTGGTTGCCTTCGATATCTCAAATACTGTAATGCTTCCTGATTCTAATAAAATATCGCACTTATTGACGAAATTCTTCCATAGAAAATTTTTGTTGATTTTATTCAAAAACTATTTTTACTGCATTTAGATGCTTTTAAGTCATAAAATTCTTAAAGCATGACTTTCATTTTCTTCAAACAAAATTTTTATGCTTTTATTTCTTTTATTTTAAAAATGAAAATAATTCACTCTCAACAATGCAAATAAAAGTGCTAAAGCTGATTAAATTTCATATGGAAATTACCTTGGCAAATATACAAAATATTTTTCCACATATGTATGCACTTTTCGAACATTCGTACACAAACAAACATATACCTGAATATGTGATGTTTAACTTGGCTAAGCGCAGAACTTTATTTTGCTACGTTAAGTGCCATTTTATGAATGTTTTATAAATATTTGCATGTGCTATATGTATGTATGTATGTGTCGTAAAATGGAAAGGTTATGTAAATAACAAACGAAAATTTGTTGCCATGTGCTTTATGCCATTAGTTTAATAAATTATGACTCAATTTGAAGTGAACGTACTTGAAGAAAAAGGCAACCCAGTGGGAATAAGTAGGCCTATTGCTTTATTCAGATTTTTTATGTTAATATTCATTTTATTTTTCATTTTAGTTTTAATTTTAATTTGACGTTGAATTTTTTTTCAAGATTAGTCATAATTTTGGTTTTGATTTTATTTTAATTTTGACTTTGATTTAATTTTAAGTTTAACTTTAATTTTAATTTTAGTCTTAATTTTAATATTAATTTTGGTTTTAAATTTAGTTTAAAGTTAAGTCTTATTTTTAATTTAATCTTTTAGTGTTTTAGTTTTGGATTTAATTTTAAATTTAATTTTAGTTTTAAATTTAATTTTAATTTTAATTGTAGTTTAAATTTAAATTTTGATTTTAATTCTTATTTTAACTTTAATTTTATTTTAGTTTTAATTTCAATTTCAACCTTAATTTTAATTCATTTCTGATCTTAATTTTTATTTTAATTTTCATATTTGTTTTAATTTTAACTTTAATTTTAATTTATGTTAATTTAATAAATTAATTGTTTTAATTTTAATTTAAAGTATACATTTTTTTTAAATTTTAATTAAAATTTAAGTTTTAAGTTTAAGTTTAATTTTAAATTAAAGATAAGTTTCAGTAATATTTGTAACTTAATTAATTTATTATTTTAATTGAATTTAAATTTTAAATTTATTTCAATTTTAATTTAATGTTTTTATTTTCATTTCTTGTTTCAATAATTTTTGTAGTTTGATTTTAATTTTAAGTTAAAGTTAAATTACAGTAACTTTTGGGATTTAATTTAAATTTAATTAATGTGTTATTTTAAATTAATTTTATTGTTCAAGTTTAAGTTTAAGTTTAAGTTTAAGTTTAAGTTTAAGTTTAAGTTTAAGTTTAAGTTTAAGTTTAAGTTTATGTTTAAGTTTAAGTTTAAGTTTAAGTTTAAGCTTTAGTTTAAGTTTAACTCGCTAAAATATAACAACTAAAATTTTTTTCTTCTGAAACGTCCTTTAAATAAAATTTTTGTATATTCTTACAGGCAAGCTGTCATACACACATGCCTTCACGGCCGTTATAAGCGTATATTTGCAGAAAGGTTGTCATTTGTCTGTATGCGTTTTCTCACAAGCTGAAGTTCCTTTACAAGTGCGAAATTTTAAAGCAAGTAAACTCACATATGGAACCATGAACAGTTGAAGAGCAAACAGCTTACAATTTAATAACGATTCAATTTACTTATTATTTCTATATGTTTGGCATATACATATGTACAGTTGTAGGTAATTTGCTCTAAAACGACTACTACAGCATAAAAGCACATGCGAAATGAGTTCGAGAGCAAGCACTTCAGCAACTTTTGAAATTCGAAAATATTTTCTCTTATTGTTTGTTGTTGATGTTTGTAGCAGTTACTCAAATGTATGGCATGTCACACATACAGACGCACATTCGGGTATAAATTGGGCGAATATGCATGCATTTAAGCAAAAATACGGTTCTGGTATTTACACAGCTGGCAGTGGAACTTTCTGTCGAAAAGTACACAGTTTAAAAAACTGTTTAAAAACTCGTTCCTTCGTCTACAATTGAGTGGCGGCACTGCATACAGCAGTAACTACTTTGGCACAGTTACACGCAAATAAGGGTGTGTGCTACCCAAATGCAAATTTAAGGTGGCCGGATATTTTCGTAATGAACTTAGCATGCTTTGCCACATGGTTGCAAATATTTGCCTGAAAGTAAGCAGCGACATTTCTGAGCTTTTGAGCAAATATTGAAATGCTGCTTTAGACAAATAGAGTTTGAGTACAGTTTGAGATGTAAGTTCTCGCTTTGGTTGGATGTTTGGGAAAATTATATGTAATTTTATTTTTAAACTAAAATGGAAAACGAAATTATTTATGAAAGTTTTAAGTTAGGTGCAATTGATAATTTTTTCGAAACAAAGAAGGTGGCGAAAGAGTAGTATATTGGTTTAAAACTCGAATACTTCTTCAAGTAATCGATTTGAAATATTGTATCGTTTCTCACCTCGAGCTTCTGAAACCCCAACTCCAAATCGTACGCGTCCAATTGTTCGCTGTGCCTACGGCGATGACGCACACCGTCACCGGGCGTCGCCGTCGCGAAAGCGCTCTCCGCCGCCGTCGTGTATATGGTCATACCTGCGTTGCCAGCGTTGCCGGCACCATCAGCGACAACAACAACGTTGCCATGCTCATCCATAGTGGCGGCAGTGGCGCCCACGCAGCCGCCAGCGCCGTTGTCATCGTCCGCCGTGACATATTTATCGCGATCACGTTGTCCGCGCGACTTCTGTAACACTGTTTGTCTGCAACGTGTACCACAAGCGATTGCCGATATTTTACTAGCATAATAGTACATAGCCATGTGTCACGTTTGGTCGAAGGTCCGGACGCGTTGCCCGGACATTTGTGTTTACTGGCGGAATATTGATGGCGTGCGACATGTGCGGGCGTGGGCGTGTGTGCTGAAGTGTCCGGTACACCGGTGTGTTGTCATCTTTGCGTGGTGTAACCGATATTTCCGTTTTACAGCGGAGTTTGCGTTGGTTTAAGATTTATTAAAAGTCACTTGCAATTACTTTTTTTCACTTTTTTGGTGATTGCTTTTTCCAATTTTTATTTTCATCATTTCACTTCAATTTAAATTTTTTTTTTCACTTTTTGCTTTTGTTTCGCAATTTCCACACTAACTTTTCATTGTTGTGCATGTATTGGTATTGCATTTGGAAAACTATCAATCAGTTTTTGTGTGTGATTTGTTAGTAATTTGTTCTGATCAGCATTTTGCTGTTGTATTTTTTTTTTGTTGTTTGGTGAGTTTAGTTGAATACTCTCGAATTTCAGCTCATCTGTAAATAGAAAGAAAATTATTCAAATGGTTTTGTGTTATTTTCAACATGGTTTTTTTCTTTTGTTTTTATATACTATATATTCTGACAAAATAGTACCCAAAAATTGGTAATAAAATGCAAAATATTTAAATAATCATTAATATTTATATCCCCTCCAGTAGTAATACACTTATGTCAACGTTTTTCCCATTTTTTCCATTGTTTTATATTCTTATTTAATTTAGAAAGCAAGCCAATTACAAAATGCCAGTGCGTATGAGTGACATTGTTTATAAATATATTGGGTAGTCGAAAAAGTTTTTTCGTATTTTGTCAATAGATGTCGGTGCAGTCGTATATCTCCAGTGCTACCAATCACAATGTGTCATACTATATAGTGCTGGAAAGGTGAGCTTCGTTTAACAAAAAAAAAAAATAAATAAATTTGAAGAAGTTGAAAAAAAGTTAGATCTGTTTAAAAATGAATGAAAATAATGAAGAAATTCGCTATATTATGAAATGTTTGTATAAAAAAGAGAAGAATGCAACGCAGGCCACCAACGAAACTTATGAAGTTTACGGAGACGAAGACGATCAGTTCGTGTAGCACAAGAATGGTTTGCTTGCTTCCTTTGCGGAATTTTCGAATTTTCGATTTACGCTAATGAAAGTTTTACACATAGTGTCTCTCGCGGAAAAATGGCGAAAAGTGGTCGACCAAAATGGTACATATTTGTTTATTTTTTATTATTATAAATATAAAAAAAGTTGAACTTTGATTAAAAATACGAAAAGACTTTTTCGACAACCCCATATATTTGCTACTTGCATTTCAACTTTTTATCAATTATATAAATTTACACTTTATGCACAAAAAAATTAATGATTCACAATAATTATGTTCTACTATTATTATTACTGCAATAATTTTATGTTTAAAACGAAAGCCAATTTGAAAATGCCAGTGCGTATGAGTGATATTTTTTAATAATCCCTTTGCTTGCTTATTATCTGTACCTAATTCATAACTGCACACACTTTCAGTAAGTTGAATTTTTCTGTTCTAAAAAAACGTTTCTCATATGCATATATACAAATACATTATGATAAAAAAGTACCCGGAAAGTGTAAAAAACGCAATATATTCATCAATATATATTTTGTCGACTTTAAAGTAATCTCCATCAGCTGTAATGCACTTATGGCACTCGATTTTTCAATTCATTTTTCACGAGCACTTTTTGGCATGGCCTTCAGCTCCTTCAGCGAATATTGTTTTATCTCTTCGATCGACTGAAAGTGAGGTGCATGGAGCGGCAATTTCAGTTTGGGGAACAAGAAAAAATCACACGCAGCCAAATCTGGTGAATACGATGGTTGATCGTTGGTATTCATTGCGTTTTTGATCTTAAATTCGGTCATAATCGTGGCTCGTTGCATTAACATAGTGTGAAATCCAATAATTGTCTTCCACAATCACGGCCGTTTTCGACGGATGTTCTCGCGCAAACGCCTCGATACGGCCAAATAGAACTTTTCTTGATCGTCTGTCTCTCCGGAACAAATTTATAATGTACCAAACTACGAATATCGATGAATGTGTGATGGGAATTTGCAAGATCAAGCATGTCTAAAGAGACCTGTTTACGGCCCTCCTTTTGAAAAAACTCAGCTTTTTCGGGACGAGTCGAGCAAGAACGCGTTTCTTACCCAAAATGTCCTCAAAAATCATTCGAACGGACTCGTGAAAGCTGTCGAGCTCTCTTGCCATCTCTCCAACACTTGCCTGACAATTTTTAAGCGCCATATCCTTCACTTTTTTAATTTTAATATTTTCATCGGTTGAAAAGGTCGTCCAGAACGAGGCATATCTTCTACGATCGCTCGGTCGTCTTCGAAGGCTTGGTACTATTCGTAGGCTCGTAAACTTTTTCCAATATTCGCAACGATTTCGCATATTAAATTTGATTAAAAATACAAAATTTGAGACAGATTCTTTGTTCGATAAAAAAAATTTCACGTCCTTGAATCAAAAAGTTCTCATCATCACGGTTTTTTCCCTTGTGATCATTTAAAAAATAAGCTTCGCACTCTTTATCAAAATTTCAGAGGGCATCTAATATGCGGTTCCTATCAATTTTATGTCCGTTCTTCCTTGTTATTATAAGTTCAGATATACTGATATTAGACCTGGAAATGTCCGACGATACATACCTGCTATGCAAGGAATATCGCTGCGATAATCGCGTGACATTGAATAAGCTAATAAGTTTGCGGCAAACATTTTGGAATGAGTAGTCACATTTGGCTTACCGAGCGAGGCCTGAAACTTGCCATTGGAAAAAAGAGATTGCATTGCTAACCAATAAGCATATTCCGATTGTAGTAGACATAGGGACTCTAAGAATACAAATGATTGCCAATTATTTGGGCCTTTAGACACCAAGTTTACGTACTGGGTACAAATCCAAAACTCTGTGGAAACGGCGTCTAAAATGACTGATGGCTTATATCAAACCGTCACAGGACAAACGAAAGGTTCTAATGTCGGCCAATTCTTTATATATTTTTTGTGTACAAAAAAGGAAGCCAACCAGCTTTCACTGTTTCAATGTTTTTTAGTAAAAAATGTACACACATAAAGTATTTTCTTAACCAATTCACTTAACGAGCAAATGGGAAATGGTATTCAACAAGTCAAAACTGCCGAAATCAGAGAAATCCTTAATTCTTTGTGCTATGAATATTTAAAAATAAACTGTAAATAAGAGAGAGCAGCACATGCAACAAGATTTGAGACAAACCTACGCACGCACACAGTTACAAAGCTATGTAAGTAAATTTACATGAATTCGCAGGCGGACAAGTGTGTGTGGGCTAAGAAAGACTAAGAAAGGGCTATTAGCACGCCTAGGCGACTACTTCGATATGCTGCAGCGTTTGCAAAGCCTTAAGCTGAAGCCTATGCATGCATGTCAATACATACATAAATATTTAATATACACACATATAAATAAATAAGTATATATTGTTATATTTATACGCTTAACGGTATGTAAATACATGTACATAAGCTTGTGCTGTTATAAATTTCTTATGCACATAAGTAGTGTGGTCAGAAAGCCACAAAGTCATCACTTCTCTACGCGGCAACCAAGTAAGGCCGAGGAACTGAAGAATGCTCTAGCGCAGGGGTGGCGAACGGCAGTTGACAAGTCAGTGGTCTCAAGTAAAGTAGTTGCTGAGTTGAAGTAATTTTCATCGCTGCTTTCTAATCAAAATTTACGCATATGGAATTTAAAATGAGCATTAGCTTTGATAGCCGAAAGGTTAAATAGCAGCGCTTAAGTGTTGAGAGGGGAGATAGTGGCGAGAATTGCGGTCGAAAGAGGGTAAAGCACAAATTTAGAGAAATCCAATAGCTAATGCGGAGTGTTGTTGAAATTGTTTTGCGTTAAACTTTAGAAAAGACAATATGCTGGAAATAAGGTGTTTGAGTTGCAGAGCGGGTTGGCAGCGCAAGACAAAGATAATGCACACTTCCGAATAAGCTAATCATGCTTAGAGGGTTTAAAATTGCATGATTAGCGGTTTACTTTTTATAAGCATAGCTAGCTAGAGAGTAAACTAAAGGGATTTGAGAGTATCCCTTTGTATTGGCATCAGACCAGTTAAGAGGGTATTCTAGTCTACAATAGAAATTTGAAAAAAGAAATTATTTTTTCGTAATTCGATAGTTTAGTTATACAAGAATATCTTTCTAAAAGACCGTTTAGTTTTAATTTAAAATTTTTAAATAGTTTCGACTATACCAACAGGAGAAAGAATCACTGGCGCTCCTTATCAACCCATGAACTGTTGAGGCTTCCATTATTCAATAGCTTGTGGCACAATACATCGACGTAGTATTTCCTACAGCGCTCACAAGAGTCCAATTATGGGGCTGCAAGCAATAATCTAAGCAAATAGACATTCTCCATACTGCGCGTGTGTTATCTTCACTGATTTTTTATAAACCGATACTTGAACATATTTGCGCTCGAACTCAGAAATACACACTTATACACTGCCTCTATAAGCATGTACATGCGTTTAGTGCCTAACTTCGTTACACATAAATCACTGACATTAAAAGTTCGTGTATTATACACTGGGGAACAATTTCGCGGCTAGAAACGGGCATAAAAGCAACAAGCTCACTTATTTTGCGTGGCAATTCGCATGTCCGGAAGTAGGCGCATGTGTGAAAGTTTGCTTAAAGAATCTTTTGTGTGTACGTGATTGGCTAGCCTAGGAGCTTATCAATCGCCAGATAACTTCAATTGACTTTTTATTGTACGCAGTAAATAAATTAAGTCGAAGAATTGGCAAAACTTCTGCACTTAAGTAATGTGAACGACATAAGTTGGCTAACAACGGTGTATCATATGTAGTAAGAATATATATATGTCTCACTGCAAATGGATGTCATTGTAGGTGATGGTAAAATTCCTAAGTGAACATGATGACGTACTGTATACACACATACATATACAAATCAAGAAGCAATTAATATAACGGAATAAAACATTGCACCAGCAATTCCTTTAGAGTATTCCACCATACAACCAAAAATGCGTAATCTCACCCAAAACTGTTCAAGCCCATCGGTACCGAATCCATAACTCGAAGTCTCTCTAACTCGTGTGATTTTTATGGATTATGAGGATTCGAGTTAGTGAAGTTCAAATGTATATATAATTGTTGGATTCCGAATCTCTGGTTGACGTTTTGTTTTTCACCGGGCTGAATGTCAGGACTCGACGACCGAGACTCTCTCCCCCCACGAGTCCCACACCAAATTTGCGCTCCTTTATATGTCCACTGCAGTAAATGCCACAAAGACCAACTCGTCTCAGTCCTTGCCCCGTCCATCGATTTCTTGGACGGCGGCAATGTCAGCCTTTACTCTTACGAGGACATCAACCAGCTGGGCAGCTGCATGTTCCCAATTAAGGAACCGGACATTCCAGGTGCATGCCTTTAAATCGTAATCCTTTGCAGGGGTGGTTATCAAAAGGAGTGTCTCTCAACCAAGGCTGATTTTTTCTTTTCATTGGAGGTGTTTTCTACGTGACGGGTCCCAACCCTGTGCCCAACCCTCGTGAGGGATGTTTCGCCTTCTCACTTTAGCTCGCTTTTAAGGCTACACAGAATGTAATAGGTCAAAGACCGGAAGTTGTGAGCTGCTTGAGTCGTATGTATAACCATATTTTCTGCCTTTCCCAAGTGAAATGTAATCAGAGAACTTTCCTCACTTGCGTGAACTTGTACACATGGCTCCATCTGCCTTTAAAGTATTTCCCCGGCTTTGATTCTAGCAAGTTGTTGCTATGGATATTAGTATTTCGACAGGTGTAGACTTCCGTTGGTGACAGACATCGCTTGTAAGAAAATATTTCGAAGTTATTGCTATCTATCAAAAGGGTTCTGTTAGAAACTCAGTCAAGAATTGAAGGATAAAATTAATTTTCACTTCACAAAAACCGTAAATGAACCTAACTTGTAGTCATTATCGGTGTGATGCAAATAAATAATAGAAAATATCAGAAACTAAAAGAGGAGATTGGGCATTTAAAGGGATTCAATCAGCGATACCCCGAAATTCTGTCCTCCTTCAACTGCTACTCGTAGCAACTTTTTCCCTGCTCACAAACCGACGAGGGATGTGGATGGGGAGGAGTTGGTTAAGTGAGCGTATACACGGAAGGGTCGAGACTAGGTGGGAGGAATAGAGGTTGAAGGGTTGATACGAAGCGTAGCCTCCTTCAGGGAGGTGCGCATTCACTCCGGTATCAGAGCGGCCGTTGAGCTCGCGAACTGTGTTCTCAAAACTTGACAAAGAGTGTCTGTCCTCACTAGAAATTGCATCAAGCCACTTCATAATCAGCCTTATTTAAGTGCCTGGTCATAGTGGAATCGGTGGCAACTGCATGGTCGATTAGCTAGCCAGAGGGGGCAACCTTGGATTTTCATTGGTTAGCACTGGACCAGTGGACCTCGGGTACGCTCAGCATGCGCTTATCGTTGACCTGTTCTTGTGCAAGTGATATATCCTTTGCAAATAGAGTAGATCCCTTGAGATCGTTCGCACGTCTTGTCCTTAGCAAAGTTCATCATGACGCAATAGCAGGGATTCTTGCTGGGCATTGTTTACTAGGAATTCATGCGGTAAGCCTTACATTGACGGACGAAATTTGTTAAAGTTGTATGGAAGGTGAGGTGAAAACAAATTGCCATTTTTTCTCCATTGCCCAGTGTTTGCAAGGCGGAGGATGTAACATCTCGGTGGTCTTACCTTCGGGGAACCAGGAAACATAGCCTAAACTGTCACTAACCGCCTAAACAAATTTGCTTTTGGCGCAAAGCGAGCTTATAAAAATTCGTTAATACCTGAGCCGGGTGTTTGAACATGAACAGAGATAAATGAAGTATCATAACCACCTTAATCCCGGTTGATATATCATACATTGCTTGTTAGTAAGAAACAGACTCACCCTCATAAAAGTTGTAAGAGGATTTAAACCAGTTCAATTCACTGCTGGGTATATTCAGACATAAATATCTTTAAACTCTAATTCAATACTGCAGTAAAGCTTTCTTCGCCTTCATATTGTTCACTTAATAAAAGCGTATTGGATATTTCTTTATGTGATTCTTCAGATGCGTATTCTTCATCGCGCTATATTATCTAGTTTCTTCCATGCTCGCTATGCTTTCTCGCACTTCTTTTCTAACTTTTCCAATTTTGCTGTGTTGCGTAAAAGTTTCGCACAAAACCACCTCTTCCACTTCATCAAAACGCGGAGCAAAAATGCAAATACAAAACAAGAAGGGGTTAGAATTATGTTTCTTCGGTCCTGCCATGCGTTTTGCAACTTCGGACGCATTTTTATTTTTGAAAGTTTTGCGTTTATTTCACGCTTTGACTTGCTGTCAATGCTTTTCCTTTTTCTCGCGCATTATTGTTGTGCGTTCATAAGAAGAGAGAGAGTTAAGACGGCCGCTTTTAGGCATCTTTAGCCGTCACCGGCAGCGCTAGTTAACCTTTGGCTTTTGCTCACTTTGCTTTGGGTCTCACTTTGGGTTTGCCTAGGCGCTTAAAATGTCATTATCATCAATCTTTTTTGTTGTTACTTTTACATCGCATATTGTTGTTGGGCGTTGAGCGTTCGATTGCAGCGTATGCAAAGTGTCAATTTTGTTGTGCGCCTGTCAGCTGGCTTGACACTTTCACTTTAAATGCGATGACCCTTTTTCCTTTTTATTGCGCATATGTGTGTATGTGCCTTAACACATATTGATGATAATTGTGTGGGTTGGATTTTCCATTCTTTGTTGTGTATGTGTTTTTTTTGGAATTTTCGTTAATGCTTGTTTGTGCTTGGTTCTTGCGGATGATAGGAGACATAATGTGGTAAATTCCTACTTAATAAACCGTAATGTTGTTCGCTGTGAAAAAGGTGTTTAATGTGGGAGGACATCATTCAGGGAGATATTTGTGCGGTTGCGGGCTTTTTTTTAGGATAGTTGAGGAAGAACTTTGGTTGCATTAACTTATTTGAAATAGTTTGAGCCAGATTTTTTCCAATTTTCAATTTCCGCCAAAAGAATATATTTGTACTGACTCATACGTTTTTGATATTTGAAACATATAGTAGTATATTACGAGTATCCCTCTGGTATAATCTGCATCAAATACCTGTAGAAAACCACCAGCTCAAGTAAAACTGATATTAATTTAATTACTACAAGAAGGACGTAAAAGTTCCCAAATATACCTCGTCTCTCCCTTGGAGGGTCACATTTTCAAGTTATTGTTAAGATAAAATACCTTAGGGTTACCCTTGATAGAGAGCTGTCATAATTCATTTTCAAATATAGTAGATTGGTTATAGTAAGGATTGCATCAGATGCCTTATAAGTGTTGCTGCAGAGGAGCTATAGGGAAAAGGTGGGGACTCTCACCTGAAGTGCTGCTTTAGGTGTGCAAAATCATAGTCAAGCCAATTATGTTCTACGGTGTATTCGTATAGTGGAGCGCGCTCGAAAACGCTACACTTGCTCTGCAGCTTGAACGTGTTCAAGAGCGGTCTCATTGGCATTTTCGGTACACTGCGGGCTACACCAATAATAAAACTTAATGCCATTTTACACAAAACACCCGTGGACTTTGCGGGTAGGTATATATATTTCTGCACAGTGCACTTTAAGGCATTTAGTTTCTTGACACATTCCCATATCACGTTCGATTTGTTTGTGCAGGATGATATTGCCTACAGGGCAGCACGGCTATCGCTGCTCTCATACCGATGAGTGATATGTAGACAAAGAGTCTCTGGAGAAGAGTCGCAGTGAGTTCTTTAAGAATGAGCCGAAGGAGAATATTCTGAAGACTCATTTGTTTTGGCTACCGTTTCTTGGTTTTCAAGAGAAATGGCATGGATCTTTCAGGGAGTGTTGCTGACAGCAAGCAGCAGAGCGGCGATATTAGCATTGAGTTCAAGGAGTATCTGCCTTTCTTAGAAATACCATCTAACTGTTTGGTCATCAGACTCATTTGTGTTCTTGAGAGCATGGATCCTTTTCCCTGTTTACATCGGAGTACAAACTAGTTGGATCTCTGTTGTCATCTTGAGTTCTAGCACCAGGACTAATGGACCAAGCGCGTGCTTAAAAGCCGTTGGTCGTAGAACGCCTTATAAAACCTATTGTGGAATTTGTCAGGAGGTAAAAGAAGAAGAGTCTATAGAAGATTTTCTATGCGATAGTTTTATATATCTCCGTCAGGGTGGTAAGGTTGAGATAAGTTGTCATCGAGACCATCCAATAGTAAGCCCAGGAAATGTGCTGTTTCAACAAGTTTAACCTTCTAATGAAGCTGCGCGATGGTTACTTTCGGTTCTCGCGCTAACTCGAGCTCGTGGTCTGCAATGGGTGGTGGTTTGACTCCAAGTACGCATTCACTGAGATGGAGTATGTGAAGGTATTTATGGCTCCACAGTGAATGGCGGTGAGTCTTGTGGGCGTATTGTCTTATGTCGTCGACATACTTAAGGAAAGACCTCTTTTAAGGTTTTAGGAGACGGTTCCACTTCAAGCAGGCGACTGCAGGAATGGTTTCTACGAAAACACATCAGCAGAAACTGGCTTGAAGAGCAGTTCATTATGCTCCTTAACAGAGGGCATACGGACCTCATTGAGCGGATGTTCCATCGGAGACATCAAGAGGCATCCCCTTATAATCACGAGTGCGGCTTCCTCGTCTGCGCTTCACTTCAGCCGGGCGACCATATTGGTGTGGCGTCGTTAAGAACCGGACGACCGATTGTCTTATATGTTGCCAACAACATTTCGTTGTCTTTTTTCCATCTGCTGCTGGCTAGCGACTTGATGATCTTGTTACGGATCTATACTTTGGCAATAATCGGGGTCGTATGAAGAGTAAAGAAGCACAGGGTAGATTTAACCCCGTTTGGATCGGTGAGTATTAGATTATAGGAAAATAATCTCAACATATGGTTCAGTATAGTTTTTTATTGATTAACTTTATCAGGAATACAAGGGATTTTCGTTTCGTTAATTTTTCAATAAGCCACTTGAAGGCCTAGGAGCGTCGTTAAACATCCATCTTATCTACCTATCTGCTTACTGACGTTTGGTTATGATTGACTTGTTAGACGAGAAATATTATACAAAGCTCACAAAAATAGTTTCATAACAAAATTAAAGGTTGTTCTATAAAATTTCTATAAAATATTTAATTTATCAAAGCCAGACGAAACATGCGGAGAAGACTTATGAGGCTTTTTCACGGTGGCGAGTTAAACGAAGTTCTCTTAAATGCTCTAAATTAAAAAAAAAATATGTCTTTTTTTGTGAATTCAGTATAAACCGAAGCTTTTCTATTATGTGAGATATTTTCATCATAATAAACAGCATTTTAAAGAAATGCAACTTTTTTATCAGAGCAAAATTTTTTTGAAGAAACTTTAACAATGTATGTAAGCGATTCCATAGTCAGCGCCTCAGGGTTACTTGGCAACAGAAGCTCGAAATTCAGCAATTAATTAATTATTTAGCGCCCGAGTTAATTGGTCATACAATTTTTGCCATTAAAAGCTTAATTCTAACAAAGCATTTAACACGCTGGCGCCTGCGACAATGAAAACATTTTCGTTGCGGAAAAATTCTAGTTCTGTGTGTGAAAAAATTAATTAAGTGCAACAATGGCAAAAAACAGCGCTTGTCATTTGGCGAGTAATTAAAAACAAAAAGTAATGCTGCCATATGGCATATGTAATTGAAAAAGTAATAATAAAGAGAGAGAGTTGCATATATATTAGATAATTTATAGCGACACACTTCTGTCGGCAAACACTTTCATGAGCTCATTTGGCAAACGCTTTTTTTCAACACTTGCTGCATGTTGCATGCCACGCGCACGAGTGTGTGTTTGTGTGCACATTTGCTGAAGCGCAACCTCACTCTGTTGACTGCGAAAAGTCGTAAAAAATTTATAGCCACACACATATACACATACACACGATATAAGCGGGTAGCGGGGCGCATTCGTGGCAGTGTTAGTTATTGTGTGCTTTGTTGCAATTAAGGCATGGACAAATGACATTTGTCAGGAATGCAAGTTAATAAAAAAAGTGCAACTGAAACATCAAATGAAACAGGACACAAATAAAAAGCAGCGTACAGTGGCAGCCAGCGCGCAAAAAAGTATGCATTGCTTGAAGGCGAGCAGTTTTTTGCAAGGCAAATGTCATGCATATGACAGGAGCAGCTTAAGTGGCGGCAGCGTGAGGAGTGTGTGGAGTGTTGCATATACATATGCATGCAGCATGCGAACTATTCGCGCGAGTGACAGTAGCCAAGTGTTGAAGCTTTTTTTGTGGCACATACATACACACACACATACATATAACATAGCATGGTGTGACACACATCGACACTGTTGCCGCTTTAACAAAGTGAATGACAACTTGTATGCCACACACACACACACTAAACTTCTCTCACTGACTAAGTCTGTCTGTATGTGTGTCTGTCGGCAAAGCGATGGTGATGTACACCGATCCGTCGAAATGGCTTATCCAGCACGCTTATCTAATGCAAATGACACAAGCACTTGCATAACAGTACATAGCAACGGTCATGTTGGCCTACATGCTCAGTCGGAGAGTGCTTAGCGCATGATGAATGCCAATTGTAGGATAGCAAAGCGAGCGCTTAGTCGCTGTACGCCGTTGAGCTGCTTCAATGGCCGCGCACTCTGTTTCTGGGTCAGTATTTGTTTGAGCAAATTTTATTGTCAGCCTTGTCGCATGTGTGTGTGTGTGTGTGTGTGGTACAAATGGAAGCAAAGTTGCAAGCTATCGCCCACCTACAGGCAGGCACATATATACATATATGGATGTATGGTTGTGTGTGGATGCGTGTGTAAGGACGAACTTCTCTGCCAGCATAGCTGAATTTCAGTGCTTTTAAAATTGTCGTGTGCCAATTTCACTTGTTTATTTTTTGACATTTATTTGTGCTTGTTGTTGTGGCTGGCGCACTAAATGCATTTTTAATGGTTTGTGCAACGCTGATGCGACAGCCAACTAATCAACGTAAAAACTTCTGCTGCCTACGCTGACCCAGTACCATAGGTCGTGTGCACGCATCCACATTTATCTCTAACTTCGTATGTGTGTTAGTGTGTTTTGAAAGTGTGGAAATATTGCAAGAATTAGTGGCACGCGATGTACCTGCTTTCTTTATTCGAAGTGTGCTCTTTTACTCATTTGGCAAATGTTGCTTACGTTTGTGGCATGCAACATCAAGGTGTAATAATAACCACATTCAACGTCGAAATGGATTTCGTGTTAGCGTGCATAAAAATGATCAGATGCGTGCGTAGAATATGAGATTAGTTTTATGAAAAGAATTCTGTGCTTTAATAAAAATGTGTATCCAATTTTTTTAAATATTTTGTATATGTATTGTGAAATTAATTTAAGTTTAAGCTTAGAGAAGTTGCTAGAGTTGAGTTGAGGTGAGTTCAGTTTAGGCACACAATTCTACCGGCTAACCTATCGAAAGTTCAACACGATACGAAGGATAGATCCACTGAGATTGCAATTCACTCGTTAACATTAAATTTAAGGAGAGAGCTCAAGAGCATTAGGAATATACGCCGCACATCTTTCTTGACATAAGCAAAGCACTTAATATTGTTTTCAATGGCGCATTCTCTAATAGCCTGGAAGCAGCCGAGATAACATGGATAAAAGCTTTACTATGAAGGAAGTTTAAATTATTCAGATTACTTCGATCAGGAACTCCTCCCAAACTGTAGGTAGTATTGTGATGAATACCGCTCTAAAAGTCAAGCACCAATGGGCGATATGGATTAATCTCTAGGTGAATACCGGTAAGACGGACATGGTCATATAAACCCGCGAGGATCAGCGATGTAGAGTTAATTGGTACGAATCATACCAAGTACCTGAGAGTAATTTTGGTTAGCAAAGTTACGTGGTGAAAAAAGGCAGTGATGTTGACCTTGTAAGAAGCTGTGGCCAATATTGGGACTATCACCTGCTCCTAAGCATTACTGTTACACAGTGGTAGTCAGCTAATCTTAATTTACTGTGCTTTGAGGTGGTGAACCGCAGTCAGCAAAATCTCTTATAAAAAACCTTTGGAGCAGATACAATCCAACGGCTGCACTTTAAAAGTTACTCAACCTGCCAACAATTGATATTGCTGTGGAAAGCTCAGGAGAGAACTCAGCTGCACGATTGGTAGCGTTAGGTGAACTTTCCACAAGATCATTTCATCATATCTTTACGCCTGTCAAGTCAAGCTAAAAGAAGGTGGAAGAATATATAAAAACACGCGACCTTCCAGCAGAAATCTTAACATCTGGATCTGATGGAGTGAGCGCCGGGATCTGGGATATGGAAATGCCATATAGAGAGTGGCGATAACAGGTAATTAAGGCAATAATCCCACATCTCAATGCGTCAGAGAATGTTCGTGAAAGCAGGGAAGCAGCATATATAGTGACTACCGAATGCGACTGCATATATACTGGGTTCCAGGCTACAAGAAACGAAAAAATTGATGATAATACAAAAAATGTAATCTGTTTGGCTGCCGAATCGGTTCTTGATGTACTCAAGTCGCTAAAAATGGCACACATTAAAAGTACTGAAAGGATTGACTGACGAATCAGAGTGAGATGGAATGAATGCATTTAGTACATGCAGAATCGGCTCAAGAATTTGTATAGGCATAAAAAAAATCCCGCACTGTAGGACGGTTGTTGGATTGGTCTGAAGGCACGACTCACTGACATTGCATGCGAGCCATTAACGATGACAGATGTAGAAAGTGCAGAGGCAGGCATGGAAAAGTTGCTGGAACACCTCCTCTGCATATGTCCGGTCTTATCTTGAATTTGGCTTAGATACCTAGGAACTTCGCAATTCAATAAACTATATTAAGTTTCAGAATTAGTTATCAAGTATCTTAAACTAAGTAAAAATAAATGACATTATATAAGGACGAAAACTTCAGTTCGCATTAATATTGAAATTCCATCAGGCATTGCAAAGGAACCTGCAAGTCTTTGTATGGCATATTTTAGCGGTTCCAAGCTGTTGTGTGCCAAAAGAAGTGGTTAAGTTGGATGTCAATTGATTCGAATTTATAGGTATCCTTCGATTTTAAAACAGAGCGGTGAGCTTTCAACTAGTTGAAGAGTGGTGTGGAGCTTTGGTGTGATTGAAAATAGTATATATCTTCTTTTACTATTACTAGGGATTTAACAGTCATGAGGTGACATCACGGTAAGTAGGCTGTTAGCTCGCTCTATAAAAGAAACGCTGGCACCGTGCCTGGCCAGTGCTTAGCTGACTGTCCCGACTTGAAGTGATGTGATTTAACAGTCATGAGGTGACCTCACGGTAAGATGGCTGTTAGCTGGCTCTATAAAAGAAACGCAGACACCGTGCCTGGCCAGTGCTTAGGTGACTCTCGCGCTTTGAAGTGATGTGATTTAACAGTCATGAGGTGACCTCACGGTAAGATGGCTGTTAGCTCACTCTATAAAAGAAACGCAGACACCGTGCCTGGCCAGTGCTTAGGTGACTCTCGCGCTTTGAAGTGGTGTGATTTAACAGTCATGAGGTGACCTCACGGTAAGCTGGCTGCTAGATGCCTGTTAGCTGGCTCTATAAAAAAAACGCAGGCACCGTGCCAGGCCAGTGCTTAGGTGACTCTCGCGCCTTGAAGTGATGTGATTTAACAGTCATGAGGTGACCTCACGGTAAGATGGCTGTTAGCTCGCTCTATAAAAGAAACGCAGGCACCGTGCCTGGCCAATGCTTAGGTGACTCTCGCGCTTTGAAGTGGTGTGATTTAACAGTCATGAGGTGACCTCACGGTAACATGGCTGTTAGCTGACTCTATAAAAGAAACGCAGGCACCGTGCCTGGCCAGTGCTTAGCTGACTGTCACTGAACTGTTAAGCCCAAAAAAGTACAAACCTGGCGTTGATGGTTAAAAGGTTGGGTGATGTGAAAGGTTCTGATATTTATTTAGACATTAAGGTAGGTTTCGAAATTTTAAAGCTTGTTTTTGACTTTAAACATTATTAACTTTTTATAAAGTGATTTTATTTATTTAAAACCAAAAATCGGAACTATATTTCCGACACTCCTTTATTTTACGAACCCATACCTTATTTGGCTAGGTTTAATGCTTTAAAAAATATAAAAAAATATATAACTGTAGTGCTTATGTTACTTCTTGTCAATTATTCGGAAATCCATTGTGAATAATTCAGTATTTAATTATTCACAAACTAATCTACTATAATCCCCTCGATGCACGCATGCAGACTAAATAATCACTCAAAAATGCATACTCTTGAATATTTATAATTGAGACACTTAAGCATTAAATGATGCAGAAGAAGGGATAACTTAAGTTATGAAAATCTCAGCAAGCCATAAAGTTAAAAGCCAGTCAGCATAAACTCATATTTGCTCTATGAAGCACGCACACACCTCCACATAAATGTCTGATTTGCCACAATCCCTTAACGAAAAGAGACGAATCGATGGGCATGTGTATGTGTGTATGTACTATGTGGGCCATAGTATCCCCCAAGGATGGCATGAAGTCAAGTGAAATAAATCGAAATAGAAAAGCGGCGCTGTTGCACGATTGCGCGCCATGTTTGCGTGGCAAATTAATCATAAATAATCGTTTGCGAATCTCTAAGCCCGGCGTACACACAAGCACAAGGATGACAAGCATGAAATATGTTTGAAAAATAAAATGAAATATATGCCTAAATAAATAGAGGAGAGAAACACAAACAATGTAATGAAATATTGTATAACAGCAAAACGGGCGGTCAGCATATGAAACGAGAACGACAAGGCTGTGACACACGCACTACTGGAAATAAAAATCGCTGAAGAATACAAGAAAATACAGAGAAAATTCAACGTCAAGCAAAAGGTGAGACAGCGGAGACCAGGAGAAGAGAGAAGACTTGAACATATCCAAATATTGATGTGAAGAAATTGAAAAGCAACCGCCTCCAACGTCAGCTCCCTCGATGGGAAAGAGCAGTCTCCCTGTGGCAGACAGCAAAGCAAACGTGTAAACACTTTGACGCAGATGAGTCCACGCGTTGGCAACGAACGCAATGCTATACGAAACAAGGCCTAATCAAAATGGCATAATCATTTGTTTGCTTCGATTTTTTGCCCATTTGTTGTTTGCTGTCATTGGACTGCGAATATTATTGACATAATCATCATTGACATCGAGCAGCAAATATGCGCGCCACTGACCCAAACGGCCGCCAACACTTACACACATTCACATATATATCTGTATGTATGACAACTCGACGCTTGGGGATATGAGCGAAAACGGCATGTGTATGAAACGACCGCACATTTGGCTGGCGGCAAATAACAAGAACCAATAACAAAAAATAAAAGCTGAAAATACACAAAGCTCTATTTATATATTTACATGCCTGTGTGTGTGCAATCAAAAAGAAAATATTAATACAACTGATTGGAGCGAAAAAAGCCTCATGGCAGTGGCAAGAAGTGTGAAAAGGCGTTCGGCACGTCCAGGGAACCGGGCGTAGGAAGGGGTGTTGTTCCAAGTTGAAAGTAAACGACGACGAAAAAATGAATTTATTGTCTCTGCCAACGGCGAGACCAAAGGAAAACAACGAGACACTTGTGTATGTATGTATGTCTGCTTATATATATCCTTTTGTTTTTTTAATAAATAGTCCATTGAAGCGTGGTGCTGTTGGCGCTTGTGGTGGACAGCAAGCGGACAAATGGTCGCGTCAAAGTAAACATGTGTTGCCGCATGAATTGACAAAATCAAAACACGATCTGAATAAATAAACCAACAAAAATAATCGTGTGTATATTTGGCGCTCATAATAAAACACGTGTGCGGCAGTGGTGCAGCGGTGGACATGTTGGCGTTGACTAAATGTGTAAAATCAAGGACATTTGTGGTGTGTGTAATCTGAGTGTGGTGTCTTTAAATAAAATTTTTGTTTGAACTATGGAACCAAATCAGAAATGGTGGTAACAGAAATTAGATCAGCATAAATATGGCTTCATAATGTCCAGGAGCAGTGCTTTTTGTCAGTTGTTGTTATAATGTACCAAGTGTACCTGTATTAAGTGAGCGTCACCGGCCTTACAGTCATTGAACAACATTATATTTTTTCATTTATGATAAGTGCTGCAAAATCGCATCGAGTGCTTGTCGAGTTATCTAGTGCCTGTTAGGGTGGTAAGATACATATACTTTGTCATCGAGGTCATCCAGTAGGACCAGGAAACGTGCTGTTTCGACAATTCTCTCGGCAATTCGAGCTCTTCGTCTGCAATGAGTGCTGGTTTGATTCCTAGTATGCCATTTTCTGGGAGAAAGTCGGTGATGGTGTTTATGGTTCCACTGTGAATGACGATCAGTGCATGTCTGAAGTTAGTTGTGGTGGAAGTTTGAACGGCGTATTGTCGTATGTCGTCGACGCAGTTGAGGAAGGACCACTTACTGCGCCTGGGAGGCGGTTACGCTTCAAGCAAGTGACTGTAGGGATGATTTCTACAAGGAAACTCCAGCCCTCCAGCAGAAACTGTTTGGAGAGGAGTTCATTATGCTTCTTAACTAGGCCTATATGGGTCTCACTGTGCAGATATTCGACAGGACACGTAAGGGGCATCATGTTATAGTCCGGAGTGCGGTATTCTGATATGTCTGAAGCTTCCTCGTCTGGGTTTCACTGCATCCAGGCGACCATATTGTTTTGAATCAATGTTCCTTTGTCTTTTTCCTACGTGCTGCTGGCAATCGACTTGAGGATTTTGTTGCGGTTCAGTACTTTGATAATAATGGCGATCGTGTGAGGAGTGAAGGAGCACAGCAGTCGAGTGTCACCCCTAAAATCTTAAGTTTATTCACAGTGTAAATTTCAACGCCGTCGATTGCAAAAATAAAGTCAGGTAAGTGTTATGTTTGATCACACATTATCAGTAGCAATATGCAAACGTTTGCTTCAATGGTTCAGAGATTATTATTTTGTTATGAGAAATGAAGTATGTTGAAGGCCAACAAAAAAGTTTCAAGACGCCGAACTGCAAGCAAACTTGGGTGAAGATGATACATTGAGTCAAAAGCAAATGGTAGTCATGTTAAATGTTGCACAACAAACAACTGTTGAGGGAAAGATCCAAAAGTTTGGAAAATGGATGCAACAAGAATTAAATGAAAGGCAAATAGTAAATCGAAAAATTCTTCTGAAATTTTACTTTAAAGACACAGAAGAAAATCAGTTTTACATTGAATAGTCTCTGGCGATGAAAAATGGATTTATTTTAAGGATCTTAAAAGGAGAAAATACTGGGTTAATCCAGGACAACCATCAACAGCGACAAACAGAACGATTGGGATCAGAGGGCAATGCTCTATGTTTAGTAAGAACAGAAGGGTATAGCATATCATAAGCTTCTAAAGCCTGATGAAACTGTTAATACTAATCGACACAGACAACAAGTGATCAATTTGAATCATGCATTGATAGAAAAATGACCAGACTGGGGCAGAAGACATGGCAAAGTAATTCTTTTACTCGACAAGGCACTGGCACATCGGTTCAGGATTAAATCAAGGTACTTGGCTGGGAACTGATACTCCACCCGCCGTATTCACAAGACTTGGCGCCTTCCGATTATCCTCCGATCGATTGGGCACACATTGGCTGAGCAACGCTTCAATTTCTAAGCAGAAGTCGAAAATTGAGTATGTGATTGGTTTGCTCTAACAGACGAACATTTATATTGCTTTGGTATCCACAAATTTTCAGAAAGGTGGTCAAAATGTGTAAAATGCAATGGTCCATACTTTGAATACATTTTTTTACTTTCCTATTCAAAACTAGTATTTCATTTTCACAAAAAAAAACACGTTGATTTCATATGTCCACTTGTCTTGAGTGCACAGTCAGCGAACTCTGAAGGAGGTTGCGCTCTGAAGTAATAGATCTATTGTCAACTAAGTACCCATAGTTTCTGAGTCTGTAGTAAGGTGTTCAGGTCGGAGTATGAATGAAGATTTCATTAATTTTATGCTGAAATACAGTCGCAGTTTAAATGAAATCCTCCAAAGGTATGCTATAATGATGCCACTTTTGCAAAATAAACAGAATCATTACTACTGAACCATTCGGTTGTGCTCAGAACAAGGTTAAATGTTAATTCGAATCCGAAATATTAGTTTTTACTTACAATTTGAAAATGCTTTAAAAATGTGATATTTGAGAAGAAATAACAGAGTGAACAAAAAGAGAGCATTGGTGCTTGTTTCAACGTGTTTACACAGCCGGTTTCAGGCTGGGCACACAGTGGAACGTTGTGCAAGATAGTGATGATGCCACATGTGTTATTTGCTTTACCGCATACGGTGCGTATGTCTTTACAGATCTGACACACAAGTGTGTCAATTTGCCGTCTTCAGCTGGTTCTAGGTTGAACTTGGCTTCAAAGTAAGGGCGTGTTTCTTGAGTTAAGAAGAAGATCACTATGCATTTTACATACAAAAAGATATAACTAACTGGCCCTTTGGTGCAGTGGATAGCACATTGGACTTCTAATCCAAAGGTCGCGGGTTCGATCCCCGCAAGGGCTCAGATTGTGTTTAGAAACACCAATTTTTTGCACGTTTCTTCAGCAATGACTTATGAGTTGAAAGGCGTTTAGGAATAAACGACAACTTTCAAAACGGTATCATTGCGTTTTCATAATACAAGTAGATTGGTAAGAAGGACTTGGTACAAGTAGTATGCAAAATTTGAGATCTTTGATATATTTTTACCATTATAGCTTCTATGTGAACCACAAAAATATATACATAAGTAATTTCATTTTAAGCAAATCTGATCCAAGTTTATCTTAACTAGAACTCAACTATACTTATATGTACCTCTTCCATTTCTTAAAAATATTGTAGTTTTTTTCAAAAAACTTCGCGTTGTACTTTCCTGCTTGGTATTTTTAAAGTCATTACATCTTTTTAGTCATAAAACCCTCTAACTTGATAAGTAATTCTATGGTCGTTGCCACTTGTCAAAGTCAAGTGTGTGTGACCGATGCTAATCTCAGTTGGTCAATGATATGCGGGGCGGCACTTAGTAGCAAGACTAGCCAACCCACAAGTATACGTAGAGCAAGACTCTTAACCCCCTGCTCCATTTATAAGAAATAAAAAACTTTTGACGAACCTAAAATCGAAGGACGAACTGAGTTTCCCAACAAAATGTGAAAGTGGAAATTGTCAAGTCAGTTACTATGTTGGCACATCAAAATATTCAATATTGATAACAATCAACGGCGTGCATAAGAAAGCGTTGGAAAGCACAGCATGTAGCCACAGTGTCTGTGGGCGGCTACTTCCTGCACGTAAAACCGAGGGCGCGGCGAGCGCCAACAGACGGTTGCTCAAGCGTGAGCAGTGCTAAAGCGACACTACGACATGCATGGACACGAGTGGGTATGGTTGGAATGGTTGAGACGATAAACCGCTTTGATTGCCAATATATTTGAATTGAGAATCAGTTACTAAGAAATCATGACGCTACCAAACATTTTCTGCTGATTATTGGCATATTCGAAATTCAATTTGCAAAATTTCATATGAGTGCGAGTCGTACTCACTTAACGCATATGTTTCGGGGGCATAATATGATTGTGTACGACAAATAATATGGTAATTCTTGATTTTTGTGTTGTATACAGTGCTGTGTTGGCACAGAAATATGGAAATATGTTGTAAACTCGTTTAAGTGCTTCATAAATTCGCTTGAGTGTCCATCCTTCCATTATACTCAGTCATTTCATTCTTTGTAAACATTGATGTGCTTGAGAGCGTGGCTGTGAGTACATTAAATTGCTACTCTAGTCATACTTTAAGTTCGATTTGATTTGCATTGTTCAAATGTTGGGTTGAGTGAGAAGCGCAGGAAGCCGAGGAATTTTGTCTGTACTTCTGCTCTTCTTTGCTTGCCAAATTTATGCGCCGCTGAGGCTCTAACAAATTTCATCATTTGCTTTCATATTTGTGGTTGAACATTTATTTTGTGTAGTACATATGATAGTATTATAAAGAAATTGGTCGAAATTTATGCTATTCTTATTCAAATAGCATTTGAAGAAGGCATATTCTTGCAGTGGTTGCGAATTTAGGCTGTTTTTCAAATGAAAAAAAATTTTCGAGAATACGAATACTTATAATATCAAGGTCACAATACCTGTTCATACTTAGTAAAATATTCTTTAAGAAAAGAATTGCTCTAGCATGCTTGTTATATAGCCGGAAGTTCGTAGTACAATCTCCCAAAGGTATGCTATAATGACGTCACTTTAGCAAAATAATAAAAGGACTGTGCAGTTGTGCTTAGCTGTAGCTTAAAAGGGCGGACTTCATCATAGTATTTTTGTAAATTGAAACCGAAAGAATTGTATTTTATTATAATATTATTATAATTTTATAATTTTATTTTATAATGAATGGAATAATATAATATGAAGTATTGGAGCTGTTTCAACTTATTTAGACAGCCGGTTTTAGGCTATGTATACAGTGGAGCGAAGAGCGGAGCAAAGATGCTGCCATAATCACACATTCCATTTTTTGTAAAATATTTTTTTAGAAAAGAATTCTCTCTGCAAAGAAAGAAGCACCGCATACGAATTTTCGGTCATACATATGTTAGATGAGATGATATCACAAGAATGTTAGAGCCTAACTATTTGAACAACTGTTATAGTTCGTTCGTTTCGCTTTTCTCTAACGATGGTTATGCAACATACATATATTTCTATGTTCCTAACAAAAAGTGAGCATATAACGGGTGATTCGGTTGGACGTATTTTTTTTTAATATTGTGTTTTTGACAAATCACGCTTGGCTCGTGTCAAGCTGTCATGTTATTTTTGTTCAGTATTGTATCTCATTACTTGTGGTCAACATAATAGGCCAACTGAGTGTACCATTCGCAACACCATCACCCATTTGGAGATCCAACTATGTGAATATTGGATAATATTCGACCGAACAGACCAAGTACAGCACGCAGTGAAGCAGCCGTAGGTATACACGAAGACCGTGGAGAGTCGATACGGCGCCGTTTGCAGTAACTGGCTCGCGTACTGACGTATGGAACGTGTTGACGCATATTACGTCAAGATCTTAAATTGAAAGCATACAAAATACAAGAACTAAATCTGCTCGACCTTCCAAGCGACAACGCTTAACTATATGAGCTCTTGGAAAGTTCTAAGAAGATCGGACGTTTTCGAGCCTAATTTTGTTCAGCGATGAAGCTCATATCTGGCATGTATGTAAACAAGCAAAATTGCCGCATTTGGGACAAAGAGCAATCGGAAGGGATTCAAGAGCTGTCTTTTGATCAAAAACAAAAAAACAAAAAAGAATCAACGGTTTGGTGTGATTTGAAGGCCAAGCAAAATTGCCTCATTTCCGACAAAGAGCAACCGGAAGGGATTCAAGAGCTGTCTTTCCATCAAAAAAAAAAAAAAAATCAGCGGTTTGATGTGATTTGAGGGCCAGTAGAATCTTCGGTCCATATTTCTTCAAAAAGGATGCTAGTGAGAACGTGACCATCAATGGCGATCGTAATCGCGCCATGATAACCAAATATTTGATGTCTGAGATTGACGCTCGTGATCTCGCCGACATTTGTGATCAACAAAACGGCGCCACTTCCCCCAAACCGCATCAATCTTCCAAAAATAAATGCCAGATAATGTTCTTTCGAATGATAATAAAGATTCCCCATTAAATTTACGGTTTCTGTGTTTTGTCTTTAAAAAAGTAGGAAACCTCGAAATGGATCTTCCATTGCAACATCAATTAATGTGGTATGCTCCTAATTATAAGTGAGCATATAATTTAAACTGCTTAATAATAATTCAAGGGATGTTCCCATATGTCTGGAATCTATACCACATTTTGTTAGACAAGTTTTTTACTTAATTATTTAAACAGTTGTAAATTGTGTATAAAGTCGGTGTTTAAAATTAACGAATTTTCAAAAATTTGTTACGATCATCATTGTTACATATACAGCGGCCCTTTGGTGCAGTGGATAGCACATTGGACTTCTAATCCAAAGGTCGCGGGTTCGATCCCCGCAAGGGCTCTGCTAAAGGCTTTCATTTTTTAACTGATCGCGCAAATAAACCTGGAGTGGTTCAGGTATATGACCTATTTGCTTTGCTACAGAATCTGAATTTTTTTGGTTGAGGAAACTCGCTACCAAAATTGCAGTTTGAGTTTTTAAGAGTTGTTTTCTATAATGCTGAGATAAATTCCCGTGCCCAATCCCTATCGCTGGACATATAATCTATACACTGTAGTTCTTCAGTCACTGCGATTCTTCAAGTGAAAAAATGCTTCCTAGAAACTGAGCAGACGAAATTTTATGGTAGCATTAAATGGCATTGCTGGGTCCAAATGGCAGTTCAAAATTGTGGCGGCTTTGCGAAAACCCCATAAGGGTTCAACTACCCTGACATCACTCTCTTTTGCTCAAGTTGAGCAATTGCCAAAATCCATTAACTATTTTCAACACAATTAGTAGACAATCAATAATTGAAGCAAGTTTGAAATTTTCTGCAAAATGCATACATATATATACATATATACACACAAACACATATATAAAACTCACGACAAAACTTTCGCCATAATTTACGATAATCGTTGGCATTGGGAAAAGGCAAATAAACAACAACGGAACGGAATCAATTGTGCACACATATACACGGACATACACATAACACGCAATCCGTGCGAGCCAACTCGTAAAATATATGGCACAACTTTCTCTTAAATGCGCCATTTTACTACGAGTGACTTGACCTTTAGCCAGCACAGCACAACAACAGCAATAACAACATGCATGCCAGCCGCAGCGATTCACGCAGGAAAACTATAAAACACGGCCATGACCACTTAGCCGGGGCTGAGAGCTCAATACTTTTTCGCATTATTCCTTTGTGAGTGCAAACAAATTTTTATGGCTCTCAATTGCGAATTGATTTGCCAGCCATTAAGTAGTAAAATGGCGATTAAACTCTGCAGCAAACTTTTCAATTGCGCTAAAGGTCGACTGCGAACTATCCGCCCAGCCATGGGGGTTCGGAAAGTGGAAATGAAAAAAATAATTGTATAGTGCGAAAAGTTATTATTTAACTGGAATGCAGTTGAAATATTATATTGCTTGTATGGTAGGTGAAAATATCTACGTTTCTACAGTGAAATTTCCCATTACATGAAAATGTTCCAATGACCGGACACGGACAAGATTTTTGTAATATTTCGTTCGAATTATCTCCGATAACCGGACAAGGTATTATAAACTGTGCAAAGATATTAGGTACAATTTGTAGTTCCCATTTTTTGGAGTGCTGCTACAGTAGTTCTGGCTCCAAAAATACATTTAAAGACGTTTTTGCCACGTTTTCGTATGTGCACAGCTCCTCTAGCCGGAAAAAATACTGCAACAAAGGGTGTCCGGTTATGCGGAATTTTCTAACCACTTCTTTGGAAACCCAATGAATAACACAACACATCTACCAACGTCGCTCTAGGGTCCGACTTCACAGAAAGAGCACGTTTCCTGGACCTATACTTAGATGACTTGATGAATAAGCAATTTTAACCTTATTACTCAAGCGGTGATTAGATACACTGTGCTAAATTTCATGAAACTACATTGTCATATAAAAATGTTTTACATACAGAGACTTGATTCAGATCGGTCAGTTTATATGGCAGCTATATGCTCTAGTTGTCCGATATCGGAGGTTCCAATAAATAAGTAGCTTCTTAGAGAGAAAGGACGTGAGCAAAATTTTAGGGCGATATCTATTATAAATTATCGTGTTTAGAGTATAAAGTATGGTAGCTTATCTTTCTTCTTTTATCTTTATCTTTATCTTTATCTTGATCTTTATCTTTATCTTTATCTTTATCTTTATCTTTATCTTTATCTTTATCTTTATCTTTATCTTTATCTTTATCTTTATCTTTATCTTTATCTTTATCTTTATCTTTATCTTTATCTTTATCTTTATCTTTATCTTTATCTTTATCTTTATCTTTATCTTTATCTTTATCTTTATCTTTATCTTTATCTTTATCTTTATCTTTATCTTTATCTTTATCTTTATCTTTATCTTTATCTTTATCTTTATCTTTATCTTTATCTTTATCTTTATCTTTATCTTTATCTTTATCTTTATCTTTATCTTTATCTTTATCTTTATCTTTATCTTTATCTTTATCTTTATCTTTATCTTTATCTTTATCTTTATCTTTATCTTTATCTTTATCTTTATCTTTATCTTTATCTTTATCTTTATCTTTATCTTTATCTTTATCTACATCTATATCTACAACAAATTCATTTCACTCCCACCCTCACCTTGTGCCTCATGTGGCACAAAACAATCCACGCATTTGTGAAATGAGTGTGTAATTAATTAATTTAATTAGCATGCAGAACAAATGAGTCTGCATTTGTATTATCAGCAAGCATTAGCCAGCACATGTACATGATGAAGCATCTAAGGAAATTGGCCAAAGAGCGGAGAGGGCCAGGTGTGCGACAGCTTAGTAATCAATGACTTGCTTCCCTATATACGCAAGCTTATATGCGACTCTGTGTGTAATATGCCATAAGACGCTTGTGAGCTCCACCCAATTTGCACCTACACGCATATGAGACCTTAAGACACACACAGACCCTTCTATGCCCACATAGTGATATATATATATACGTACCAATATGTAACAATATATCTACATATGTATTCCTGTAAGCTCACATCAATATTCAGCGTCAAAATTGTACCATTGATTTAGTAATTTCTCAATAGTTATATATTTGTATGTATTTATCACAAGCTGCGTACAAGAGATTTGTGTGCGCTCCAATTTGCTTGGCGAAATGTTGCTCTGAGCGCCGCGGGCAACTAATTTGTTTGGGTTTCAGTTTTCGGTCTGCTGTGTGTGTAGGCTTATTGCCGATTGTTTTTCGTCAATTGAATTGAGAAAATATATATATTTGTACTTGTATATTCTTACATAAATCTGTAATATATAATGATATATATATATACTAATGCTCGCAGTGCTACACAAATGTTGTTGCAAGCATTAGCTTAATACGCTGGTGAATTTATATTGATTGGATATATTGAATTAATTTCAGTGTAAATTTGTCCCGTGTCTACCCTTCTTCTTTCTCAAAACAACAACATAATTATTGAGTCGAATTTCTTCCATCGCGAAGGTAAAGACATTTGTACCAGATTCATTCCTAGATCAGCTTTTGAGGATCCGCAGGATAGTGTCCTTTCTTGCTAGATAGAATCATCAACAATGCTAAGATTTTAGGGGCTGCAGCTGACCGCCCTTGCTCTTTTACTCCACATACGACCGCGTCTATTTCCAAAGTAGAGAGCACCAACACATTCCGCAAGTCGCAAGCCGGTAGCTGTTGCGGGAAAGGACAAAGTATCGTTGTTGTCAATAATCGGAAATCGGCCAGTCATTAACTTCGCTGCACTGATATCCACTAAACTCCGAATTTCCAATTGGCGCCAAACAGCGAAAAGAAGAAGAAGATGTTTAAGGACATCCCAAATCCCCCTAATGAGACATCGGCCTTTAATACCTTAAAATGAAATTGAGGGAATCAGAAATTACCTCCGCCAATGTTGTGGTTACATTAACCTAAAAAACGGTTATTTCGAAGCCTATTACGATAATTTTATGCTATGGTTAATTGCAGCACGTAAAAGGTAAATCCAGCCATTTCCGAAAGACCTTCAACACATATACAATAACTTCAAAACTCTTAATACCAACCGCGTTCTTAATAAGGAGTGTTTTCTGTGCCAAAAGTATGTCAATCGATTTCATGTTCATTGAAAATGAAACGCAAACAAATCTTTTCACTATAAAAGCCCCATATGTGCTTGAGCAGCGGATATGCTATTGGAAAAATACCGCCCAAATGATTATTTCATGCGAGGCTGTCGTCAAACAAACGAGCAGCAACAAACAACATTGACATACTTGTGCGCTTTGTGGCATGCAACTATAGAGACCCTGACATTTTTCATCTTAATCAACGTGCTTCCCGTGAAAGCGAAAGAGAAATTCATGAAAACAAACAAAAAGAACAAACACAAAGGATTACGAAGAGTCAACACGCACACACACAGACACACAAGCACAATCACATGTGACATCCCATATTTCAGCCGCAGAACAATGAGTTATAAAAGCTGAAATAACAACGCCGCCTACTTATTGTGGCAGCCGCAACATGTAACGCAACAAGCCATAACGACAATAACAATAACGACGAGGAGCTGAATGCGAACAAAACAACACTGTAGTGAGGGTTTCACGGCGGGGCGGAGGAAGATTGTTGTTGTTTGTGGTGACACATCATGGTGTTGTTCGAAAATACAGGTGAACCGAAGGATATAACAAAAATGGGGCGAGCACTTTTAAAGGTGTTTAGGTCACGCAGGCTTTGGGTTTATCAGCAGCCTTTATATGAGTCTTCCATAAAAGAATCGCCCATCGCGAAAGTTGGGAAAATCTGACGCTGTGCAGCTATTATCACCTACTAATAACAACTTCAGATAATAACTGGCCTTTCGAACGCAGCACGTTTTAGCTACACGCCATGCCAAAATCACTAACTTCATGGCCTCGGCGAGACCTTATTATGAAAACACACGAGCAACTTTGTCACCTTTTCCGGTAGCACAATGCCTCGCTATGTTGTGTAGCCGCCGAGTATTGGGGCACACAACTGGGTTTGTCTTTTTATGTGCTCCCATTGAATTGTATAAAATATGATTTCGCACATATAATCAGAAACCTGTAACTCACACATGGAGCCGTCCTAGGTATATTAGCTGAGATACAACTCTACGGAGCGTTGGTGAAAATGAAATACTGGCACATGTGACATGCATTTGTCTACAATATTTGGGCATCCTGGTGTGCGCTTGACATATCTTTATTAATTTCATATATATTGTTTTATTTGATACTGATTTTGTTTCAGATTTCGTGCTAATTAGAGATGCCATGTTTATTCAAAACAAACAAAATTATTATTATTATTATTATTTTTGTTGTTTTGAATAAACATGGCATAATAATAACTTTCGAAATTGTTTGAAGCAAAAGTATAAAACTAACTAGAAGCTTACATTATTATATTATGTATAAGAAGATCACGTATACTCATTCCTGATGGAAGGGACCATAGTAACATGACTGAAATACTTTCTGATCACAGTCCGGTGCCGGCACACGCTTGCAGAAGTGAGCGCACAGGTCAAGGAGACTAAACTAAGAGCAACGCTTCACAGAAACAATGGTGCATCTCTCGTGAACTTGTTTCGCATTATGCGAAAACTGGAAGAGTATTGTTATGAACGCTGCAGCAGCTATTCACACCAAACGCTGGCATTCTGAGTGATTATTACTTCTCAGACGACAGTCCATTTGGCATCGGTAAGGACGAAAGTTGATCTATGCGTAGCCCTTTAGCCTACCACACTAACCTTACCTTACCTAAGAGGACTGCAGGTAGTGTAAACCCGGTTTTATCCATTTTTGGCATCAATAAACGCTATCGTCTCTCGGTGTTTAATAAAGATAACTTACATATATACCAATATATAAGGTATATGTACAGTCAATCGGAAGTTTTAAATAGTTAATTTAGGTATATAAAGGCTATGTGAATTATTGTCGCGATTTTATCTATGACACTTTATTACAAGAAAAAAATGCTCTCTGAGTTTCATTGTTTTATCTCACAAATTGGCCGCTAGCTTCGGTAATAAGGCACTAGCGTTGACACATTCGGCTTGTAAGCGTTTAAAACGGCCCTGAGAGAGTGACAATGGTTCAATTCCATTCCATCTGCAATATCAACTTCAATCGATACTGTTTAGCTGAACCTTTCTCTGAAGCTTTCTCTGGTCGAAACTTTAAATATGTGGTTGGCTTTGTGTTTCTTAACCCTTGAGTGGTTCTTGCTAATATATTATGAGTGCTTTGGCACTTTTAATTATATTACCAGATAAGTAAAATGGAGCGAAGATAAAAAAAAGGAGAAAAATATTTTTATTTTTATTTATTTCTTAAAAATTTCAATAAATAATTTAAATTTCTCTTAGTTCGATTTCTTAAAAGTAAAAAAAATGTACGAGTTTCGTCAACAACACCACAAAACTGTTTCTGTCCTCTTCTTCGAGACTAAAACCGGGAGAGAACACAAAACTACACTAGTTTTGTCTATCTTTTTAACAGTTTTACACCCGATCGAATGCTCCGAGTTTTTCCCAACACGTTTCGTAATCATTGATGCTTGTACGACGCATAAAAATGGGAATAAGAGACTTATAGAGCGTAATTTTTGTTTGTCGAGATTTGCTTTACAATTGTCTACTGATCTCAAAGTAGCTCTTAATGGTATTGTTGAAATTCATGCTGGTTCCAAGTTCTTCACTTTTTTATAGCTGCCAACAGTGTCGAAATTCCAAAGACGCAAGGAATTTTTGTGTGTGGCTTTAATTTACTTTGTCTTTCGCTAGTTCACCACAAGACTTCCGTCTTCTGCTACTTTTTCTAGGTTGAAAAAGTCTGCGCTAACGACTCTGTTGTTAAAGCTTATGATGCCAATAGCATCTGCACAACCCAATAGCTTTGTAATTTAAGACTACTCAGTGCCACTGTGGTTCAGATTAGCGGCACGTCTCACTTTTTCCACTATTATATTGAAGAAGAGATATGACTCTGTTTAAAACCTCATCTGGTATCGAACGGTTCGAAGAGGTTCTTTTCGATTTTGGCTTAGCTAATGAGTTTTTCGTTCTTAAGCCGATATAGAGATTTTTTCACCTCAGTCGAGTGGCAAGACACAATAATGGCAATAATGTTTTCACGATAGATTTTTGGCGCATATTATTCTGCATTCATCGTAGCACTGCTTTCGCCATTTAGCAGTATAGAGCACTGTTCTCTCTTATTCGAGTGTACTCTGGGTGTCTGTGTTAGACAGAAATCTTGACAGCAGCTGTGCGCGGGTTGGAAACCATTTGTTTACTGTCTTAAGTTCTAATAAAATTTTTGGGTCGAACCCCTGCTAGCCAGCATTTCAAGCTTTTCGAACCCAAGTTTTTCTGCCTCTCTTTTCGTTTTGTTGAAAATATGTCTCTTTTCCCTTCACTTCTCGCGCTTTCACCGAAAATATAAATATTTAGTGGTAACTTGAAATTTCTCCATCATAGTCACTGTGTAGAGATGCTTATATTATACATATATGTATATATGCATCATATGTATATGTATGTAAGCGGTGTCTACAACAATAAAGGAGAAGAAGATATGCATGTATGTGTATGAGGTAAGCCAATAACAACAACAGCAACACCATGAATTGAGCGAACTACTTGAGTCGATCGTAATGAATTGTTTTAACGAACGATTAGCGGCGTGTTACTGACAGTTTTCGCTTTGGCAGCGGTTCAAGGGTGTCAGTTGTCGGCGGAAAACAATAAAAAAACTAAAATATTTCATAAAACATTGATGGTGCGGCAATTGTTTTTTTCGTTTTTGAATACATACATCGATAATTTTGACAGCCCCGTTTACCACGCTCCTTGTGGTCCGCGATGAGTTCCCACATTGAATCGCCACATTTTACTCACACCATTTGCGCTGGAAATCAGCTCCTGACAGCATAGTGAGTACGTACGCTTGAATGAATAAAAATTTGTTTGTTTTTGCATGAAGCCTTCATCAAAGGCACAAACGGAGTGAAGCACAATCGACCGAATGTACTCGTTTAAATATACGTCTGAGTGTGTGCGCGGTTTGGGACGCTCGCTTTGGCCGTTATGGATTGTAAATAAGTTCTTCAATGAAATTGAAAAAACAAAACACAATTAAACTCACGACAAATCGGCAATTCTGCCAGAACAACGGCGAAAGGTACTACGTAGCGCCTGTCAACCACACACACACTTACCATGAGTTAATGTGTGCTCACAATAACTTGAAGCTGTAAGGGACTGGAAAGCAAGCAAAAGGAAAACGCGAAAACTAAACCTGCTAATGGATAAACAAACAATGACATCACATGTATGGGTATGTGTGTGAGCGCTTGGCGCCGCAAAGTGTTTGACTAATTGGACTCAAGTGACGCGACGATTTATATTTATGAGCCTGTGCCGGTTTGCGTTGTTTGCGTAATGGCTCCAACATCTATTGCACCAGTGGGACTTGCGCAGAGAATTGTCAGCAATTAGTATGAATGTGAGCAGCGGAAGCGGGCTCAAGCTGACTGATTTTCAAGATATTATTTAATATGCAACAATATGAAAGTAGGTAAGAGTGTAGGTAAGAGTACTCTTACTTCAGGCTGAATTGATGCAGAATCTTTGGACTTCTATAATCTCGTTTCGTCTTTGCGCTTAAACACGTCTTTTGCGCTTTAGATCATTTTAATGAGACCACTAATAACCGCTATGCTTTTTATAGACAGTCATCCAAGGTTCGGTGTCTGATGTGTTTCAAGTATTCTGTCTATGGGCTATGTCAGAGCTGAGTATTCACAGAAAAAGTGGAAAACGGTTTCCTTATTCCCTTTAGCTAGCAGCTGCGACAAATGTTGTTAGTCCATTTTAAAATCATGCTCTGCAAAAGGCTAGTGCTTCGTTAGAGTAGCTGTAAGTCTTTAATATTATTCCTGGATCTATGTTACAAGTGCTTAGTTCTAGTTTTATCATATTTGGCCTACATCTGCTTTGTTGACTTGCAGTTGGTTACTGACTTCCAACAAGCTGCTATCGGTATTCCATTCAGTTTCCTGATACTATAGTGCTTTTTTAATGCTGGCCACCAAATTAATGCTCATTATGCCAGAATTGGTTTAATAACATATTGATTTAAGACCCCTGTTCCTGCTTAGTATTCTTTTGTAGTAATAGCCCATACGCTTTCTCCAACGTAAATTTTTCCAATTAGTTTGTTATCGACTAGTTGTTGGGCTTCGCGGAAGCTTGGCCAGCACTGGGCTACCATCGGTTAATGTGCTGTCGCAAAAGTCGTTTGGCCCAAGATCGATCGCAAGAGATCTAGTGTTCTATTTTCCCTCAGTAAGGCTAGCCTCTTTCTAGTTTTGGGGCGTTTAACGGGTCACTGGCCTTTTGACGTCCACGCAATAATGCTGGGAATCTTACCAGACGCCATCTGCAGAAGCTGTATGGAAGAAGATGAGGTGAAAGTGCCTCAAAACTTCCTTGACTGTCCCGCGTTTGGGAGCTCAAGACTTCAACCCTTGGAAGCGCATGCTTTCAGGCATCCCCAGGAGCTAACTGGAACGTAAATTAAACGCTTGCACAAATTTGTATTAGCTACTAAGCGTTTTTGCTAATTTATAAGTTCGAACACAGGAGTTCTTCATTTCTATGGCCTTACAAAGAACTATTATACATATAGTAGTCCACGTGTGATCTTTGATCAGCCACAAAACCTATTCTAACCTTGGTATCGTTTTCAACCTTATTTATTTGGCAGTGCGGAAAGCGTAAATGATCTACCATCGAGTAAGAAAAAATTAAATTGCGGTATTTTGGTTTCATTCTTGAAAGTCATCAGTTAAACCTATTAGTTCCTATGGCCCTTTCCACAATCCTACTGATTGTGGCAGAAAACATCCGTGATACTATCAACACAATGCGGTCTGCATATGCTGCTACCAAATATGTATATTTGTACTTATTATCCTTAAGACTTCAAACAAAATATTTAAAATCCTGATGAAATTTTACAACATATCGCAGCTTAAATTGCAGACAGCTACATTAGCTAAAATTCAAATCTAAATTTTAATTAAAATATCGACACATTCACTCGCATATGTATTTGCCGTAATTGTTGCAGACGACAAACAAGCTGCTAAAGGACGAAATTGGCAGAGCCTAATGAAACTCGCTTACTTATAGCGACAGTTATAACGAAAAAAGCAATTTGGAAGCCACAATGAAAAATATTTGTGACCAAATGAGTGTGGCAATGAGAAAGTGAGCCAATAAATATTGCTGCCAAACACGACATTCCGTTATTTTTGATTTGGTCGGCAGCCATCGCACTGCGTCGCACTGCATTATTGACGTCAATGCGAAAAGTAATCAGCTTTTTCGCCCAAAATGTACTCTGTTACATAATCAATATATTTTTGCAATATATACATAACAATACACACACACACGTATTCATTGCGTTTGTTTCAATGCGCACGAATTTTGATTGCCTCGCCTATTTACGTGTACTATATGCATATATTTGTGCTCCTTGTTGTTGTTTTTGTACTAATGCCACTTATGTGTTGCTGTTATTTTGTTGACGTATGCATTAAGTGGCTGTGTGTAAGTCACCACGATGATTGACATGATTTTTGCATTACATATACATAGCTTTTTCGATTATCTGTATGCGCGATGCCATGGCGTATACGCAACAGCTGATTATTATCAATGCGCTGCGTGGAATGTGACTCGAAAAGATTATGAAAAAATGATTGCTGCCGAAAGCGTGGCAACAACAGCGTTTGCTTGCCAAAATTGACAAAAATTGTTGCCGAGGGTGGGGGGATATGGTAAGTACATTGCTTGGTGGGTAGGAAGCAAAACAATTGTTACAAGCAACCGAAATGTACGCCAGCGGCAAATTATGTGTCACATAAGTATACCTATATATGGGACTGCCACCTCAATAGGAAAATATTAGAGATATGAATACCATGAAATTGCTATATGAAAATGATATGCTTGAGAGAAGTCAACTATTTGCCTTTGCTGCTTTTAATTAGCGAGTTATGCAATATTATTTCAGTAACCATTTCTATTAGGGATTACTGGTACAATATTATTACAAGTGTAAATAGATAAAAGTTGTTTTTAGCTGAAACGGCTATGTAGTAAAAGGAAGCGGGTTGTAGAGTATGATATTCATTAATTATCTTAATTAAATTCTAAAAATTTTAGTAACTATATATCTAGTTGCAAGTTTGCAGACACCATGTTTTTAATTTAAAATTATAGTTTTTTTTGAGAAATTTTGTATATTTTTTGTTCTCTGCGATTTTCAAGGGGTTACATGGATTTACGGGTTTCAGAAAATCGATTATTTTATTAAATTCTACAACACTTCTAGAATATTGTCCTAAGTGTTCAAGTTGATTTGGAGATACAGCCTTGAGAACTTGAGCGCTCGAGACTATCTAAGCTAAGTGCGTCGTCTTTAAACGCGTTTTTCTCGAAACTCTGTTTTTGAATTCGATCTGTATTAAATTCTACACATGTCTTTGAGATACAATTTTTAAAGACTCTCACGATGAATTTTTTTTTCGATTACAACTGTTTGAAAAAAAATGTCGGGAAATTTTCATCTTTTTGTAAAAATGACTGTAAAAAATTCAATTTTCAGTTTTTTTCCTTCTTCCTTCTTCCAAGTTCTAAGTCAAGGTTTTGATTAAAATACATATTTTTCACTTTGAGATGATCCTGTAAGGAGTTATCCTGCCATCTTTTTTCCGAGGGGTCACCAAAAATGCGTCGCAATGGCCGAGTTTGAAATATTTTTTTTCCTAACATTTCAGAA